>NC_091983.1:166230056-166546608 GCF_044704955.1 Pristiophorus japonicus
CCCAGGTCTCGTTGCACCTCCCCTTTTCCTAATCTGCCGCCATCCAGATAATATTCTGCCTTCGTGTTTTTGCCCCCAAAATGGATAATCTCACTTTTATCCACATTATACTGTATCTGCCATGCATTTGCCCACTCACCTAACCTGTCCAAGTCACCCTGCAGCCTCTTACCGTCCTCCTCACAGCTCACACCGCCACCCAGCTTAGTGTCATCTGCAAACTTGGAGATATTACACTCGATTCCTTCATCTAAATCGTTAATATATATTGTAAAGAGCTGGGATCCCAGCACTGAGCCCTGCACCACTCCACTAGTCACTGCCTGCCATTCTGAAAAGGATCCGTTTATCCCAATTCTCTGCTTCCTGTCTGCCAACCAGTACTCTATCCACGTCAGTACATTACCCCCAATACCATGCGCTTTGATTTTGCACACCAATCTCTTGTATGGGACCTTGTCAAAAGCCTTTTGAAAATCCAAATACACCACATCCACTGGTTCTCCCATGTCCACTCTGCTAGTTACATCCTCAAAAAATTCGTCAAGCATGATTTCCCTTTCATAAATCCATGCTGACTTGGTCCGATCCTGTCACTGCTTTCCAAATGCGCTGCTATTTCATCCTTAATGATTGATTGCAACATTTTCCCCACTACTGTTCGAAGTATTAGGATTCACTGAGCAGCTCAAGGTGGAGACAGAAAGAGGGGGACATCTCAGCAACCTGGTGACAAAATTACATTTCACACAGCGTAAATCAGTCTCTCATATGGAGACTGATGTCATCAGCAATTGAATGTTCATCTGTGCATAATGATATCTGTACCCATTCTTCAGATGGCATATCTAACGCATCTCTTTACTGTCCCACAGGTCCATCAAGAACCGTTTCCCTCCCCCGCATCCCCCAATCCGCACTGTCCAGGAGGAAGAGGACGACAACTCAGAGGAGCCTCCAGCCTATGAGGGCGTACCATCACCAGACATTAGCGCATCCAGCACCAGCACAGATATGCACACCTCGTTGGGTCCCCCGCAGATAGAGTAGTGTTGTCACCTGGTATGTCACAACTCACGAATGAGCAAGAGGAGATGGTGGAGACAAAGACAGCAGTGGAGACTCCTCCTCGGAGGGCGCAGGACTCTCCCAGCTCTGCTCAGGCAGACACTGAGTCTTGGGGGCCATCCAGAAAGAGAGTGATCCTGGAGGTACAGCAAGAAGTGCAGGAGGCTCTGACAGGTTTTGCGACCGCGATGTCTGCATATGTTCAGAGAATGGAGGAGTCCATCTCCAACATAAGCACCACCATGTCACAGGCTATGGCAACTGTAGGCTCTTCCATAGAAAGGATGACCACCTGCATGGAGCAGCTAATGTGCCACTCACAGGAGCAAATGGTCTCTATGGAGAATAGATGGCAGAGACTCATAGAACTCCTCTCTAGGAGGGATGGCAGCGTAGACGTGAGTCCTCATGGCCCCATTGATGTGCAGCAAGATGCTCTTCAGCTCCTTGCTAGCAGGGAAGTGCGGGTGGCCCATGAGAGGGATGATGGTGAGAGGGGACATGGAAGTGAGGCTCCTCCCAAAGCGCTTACACTTCTCCCCCATTGCCATCCCATCAGTTAGAATCCCAGATGCCTCCTCGGATCGCGATGGTCGAGTCTGCCCCTGCACAGTCTCAGGAGGAGCAGACTTTGGCGGGGCCATCAAAGGCTCCAAAATCCAGAGGGCATCCACCAAGAGTCTCTAAGCAGTTGCAGCAGGGAAGCCACAGGGGTAGCACCTCGTAGAAGCATGTGTAAGAGAAAGCTGACACACAAGTACATTCACAAGGGTAGACACTTGGGTGTTTTATTTAATGTTAATGTCAAATTTCTAATAATGTGATCTCAACCATAAAAATCTTTATTTTTACCACTTTCCAGGCTTGGAGAAATTTGTATGCAGCTTTGGAATTGGCTTAGTGAGTTGCAGTGAATGGTGAGATGTAACGGTACTTCCAACAATGGTGGTCAGTGTGAAATGAATAGTTGGTCATGGTAGGGATCCTTTATGGTGTTGCTGTGGGTAATGCCAACCTGGCACAGCATGTGGCAGCCATACGGGTGTACTGCATAATGTTAAGTAAATCTGGCCATGATGAGGCCATCCCTGGGCTCGGGTGCTGGTGGGATCTGGCCTGCCGGTTCCTCCAGCCCCTGTTCCTCCTCGTCTTCTAACTGATGGTCCTCTCCCTCCTCCTGCTCCTGCTCCTCTGAAGAGGCTGTGCATTCAGTGCCTTGCTCCTCACGCAGCGCTAATCCTTGCTGCTGCGCTATGTTGTGTAGGACGCAGCAGACCATGATGGTCCCGGAGACCCTGGTTGGTGCATACTGAAGGGCTCCTCCAAAGCTGTCAAGGCATCTGAAGCGCATTTTGAGCATACCTATTGTCTGCTCTATGACACATCTAGTGGAAATGTGGCCTTCATTATATCGCTCCTTGGCCTCAGTACTTGGCACACTCAAGGGTATCATGAGCCACGTCTTCAGTGGATAGCCCTTGTCTCCTAGCAGCCAGCCAGAAAGTCTGTTTGGAAGAGCGAAGAGCAGAGAGAGGTTGGACTGGCGAAGGACGAAAGAGTCATGGCAGCTACCAGGGAATTTGGCACACACATGTATGATGATCTTCCTATGGTTGTAGGCCAGCTTTACATTGAGGGAGTGGAAGCCCTTGTGGTTGACAAAGACTCCTGGGTTATGATGGGGTTCCCTGATGTGTGTAGTTAATGACACACTACACGAGTGGGAAGCCAGCCAGCACAGCAAAGCCAAAACACCCACTCAGTAACACTGGCTTCATCAGTAGCAAAGTTGATATAATTGTCTGACTTGTCAAACAGGGCATTGGTGACCTGTGTGATGCATCTGTGGACATCCAACTGCGAGATGTCACAAATGTTTGCTGCAGATACCTGGAAGGAGCCTGAGGTAAAGAAGTTGAGGGCACTGGTGACTTTGACAGCCACTGGTAAGGCATGTCCACCTGATCCTCTGTGCTGCAGGACTTGCTCCAGCAATTTGATTCACACCACGTGATATCAGGAAGCAGCTGAGCGCACTGGATACAGCAAAGGCTATGGGCCCTGACAACATCCTGGCTGTTGCTGAAGACTTGTGCTCCAGAACTAGCCACGCATCTAGCCAAGCTATTCCAGTACAGCTACAACACTGGCATCTACGCGACAATGTGGAAAACTGCCCAGGTTGTCCTGTCCAGGAAAAGCAGGACAAATCCAATCCAGCCAATTACCGCCCCATCAGTCAACTCTCAATCATCAGCAGAGTGATGCAAGGTGTCATCGACAGTGCTATCAAGCGCCACATACTCACCAATGAACTGCTTGCCGATGCTCACTTTGGGGTCTGCCAGGACCACTCGGCTCCAGACCTCATTACAGCCTTGGTCCAAACATGGACAAAAGAGCTGAATTCTAGAGGTGAGGTGAGGTGAAGTGAGGGAAATCCTTATTAGTCGAGAAATTGTGTTGGGGAAATTGATGGGATTGAAGGCCGATAAATCCCCAGGGCCTGATGGTCTGCATCCCAGAGTACTTAAGGAAGTGGCCCTGGAAATAGTGGATGCATTGACAGTCATTTTCCAACATTCCATAGACTCTGGATCTGTTCCCATGGAGTGGAGGGTAGCCAATGTAACACCACTTTTTAAAAAAGGAGGGAGAGAGAAAACGGAATTATAGACCGGTCAGCCTGACATCGGTAGTGGGTAAAATGATGGAATAAATTATTAAGGATGTCATAGCAGCGCGTTTGGAAAAAGGTGACATGATAGGTCCAAGTCAGCATGGATTTGTGAAAGGGAAATCATGCTTGACAAATCTTCTGGAATTTTTTGAGGATGTTTCCAGTAGAGTGGACAAGGGAGAACCAGTTGATGTGGTGTATTTGGACTTCCAGAAGGCTTTCGACAAGGTCCCACACAAGAGATTAATGTGCAAAGTTAAAGCACATGGGATTGGGGGGAGTGTGCTGACGTGGATTGAGAACTGGTTGGCAGACAGGAAGCAAAGAGTAGGAGTAAATGGGTACTTTTCAGAATGGCAGGCAGTGACTAGTGGAGTACCGCAAGGTTCTGTGCTGGGGCCCCAGCTGTTTACATTGTCCATTAATAATTTAGACGAGGGGATCAAATGTAGTATCTCCAAATTTGCGGATGACACTAAGTTGGGTGGCAGAGTGAGCTGCGAGGAGGATGCTATGAGGCTGCAGAGTGACTTGGATAGGTAAGGTGAGTGGGCAAATGCATGGCAGGTGAAGTACAATGTGGATAAAAGTGAGGTTATCCACTTTGGTGGTAAAAACAGAGAGACAGACTATTATCTGAATGGTGACAGATTAGGAAAAGGAGAGGTGCAACGAGACCTGGGTGTCATGGTACATTAGTCACTGAAGGTTGGCATGCAGGTACAGCAGGCGGTTAAGAAAGCAAATGGCATGTTGGCCTTCATAGCGAGGGGATTTGAGTACAGGGGCAGGGAGGTGTTACTACAGTTGTACAGGGCCTTGGTGAGGCCACACCTGGAGTATTGTGTACAGTTTTGGTCTCCTAACTTGTGGAAGGACGTTCTTGCTATTAAGGGAGTGCAACGAAGGTTCACCAGACTGATTCCCGGGATGGCGGGACTGACATATCAAGAAAGACTGGATCAACTGGGCTTGTATTCACTGGAGTTCAGAAGAATGAGAGGGGACCTCATAGAAACGTTTAAAATTCTGACAGGTTTAGACAGGTTCGATGCAGGAAGAATGTTCCCAATGTTGGGGAAGTCCAGAACCAGGGGTCACAGTCTAAGGATAAGGGGTAAGCCATTTAGGACCGAGATGAGGAGAAACTTCTTCACCCAGAGAGTGATGAACCTGTGGAATTCTCTACCACAGAAAGTTGTTGGGGCCAATTCACTAAAGATATTCAAAAAAGAGTTAGATGTAGTCCTTAGTACTAGGGTGATCAAGGGGTATGGCGAGAAAGCAGGAATGGGGTACTGAAGTTGCATGTTCAGCCATGGACTCATTGAATGGCGGTTAGGGCTCGAAGGGCCGAATGGCCTACTCCTGCACCTATTTTCTATGTTTCTATGAGACTGACTGCCCTTGATATCAAAGCAGTATTTGACCGAGTGTGGCATCAAGGAGCCTGAGTAAAATTGAAGTCAATGGAAATCAGAGGAAAACTCTCTGGAGCCATACCTAGCACAAAGGAAGATAGTTGTGGTGGGGTTGGAGGTCAATCATCACAGCCCCAGGACATCGCTGCAAGAGTTCCTCAGGGCAGTGTCCTCGGCCCAACCATCTTCAGCTGCTTCATCAATGACCTTCCCTCCATCATTAGGTCAGAAGTGGGGATGTTTGTTGATGACTGCACAGTGTCCAGTTCCATTCCCAACTCCTCAGAAAATGAAGCAGTCGATGCCCGCATGCAGCAAGACCTGTATGATACTCAGGCTTGGGCTAATAAGTGGCAGGTTACTTTTGCGCTACATGGCAGGGTGATGGGAATCTATGCAGGGAGACAGAGGGAACTAAAATGGGGGGCAGAAGCAAAAGATACAAAAGGAGAAAAGAAAAAGTGGAGAGCAGAGAAATCTAAGGCAAAAATGAAAAAGGGCCACATTACAGCATAATTCTAAAGAGACAAAGAGTGTTAAAAAGAGTTTTAAAAAGACAAGTCTGAAGCTCTGTGTCTCAATGCAAGGAGTATTCGTAATAAGTTGGATGAATTAACTGCACAGGCAACTATAAACAAATATGATATAATTGGATTACGGAGATATGGCTCCAGGGTGACCAAGGCTGGGAACTCAACATCCAGGGGTATTCAACATTCAGGAAGGATAGACAGAAAGGAAAAGGAGGTGGGGTAGCGTTGCTAGTTAAAGAGGAAATTAATGCAATAGTAAGGAAGGACATTAGCTTGGATGTGTGGAATCTGTATGGGTAGAGTTGCGGAATACCAAAGGGCAGAAAATGCTAGTGGGAGTTGTGTGCAGACCAACAAACAGTAGTAGTGAGATTAGGGATGGCATCAAACAAGAAATTAAGGATGCATGCAATAAAGGTACAGCAGTTATCATGGGCGACTTTAATCTACATATAGATTGGGCTAACCAAACTGGTAGCAATACGGTGGAGGAGGATTTCCCGGAGCGTATTATGCATAGTTTTCGAGACCAATATGTCCAGGAACCAACTAGAGAACTGGCCATCCTAGACTGGGTGTTGTGTAATGAGAGAGGACTAATTAACAATCTTTTTGTGCGAGGCCCCTTGGGGAAGAGTGACCATAATATGGTAGAATTCTTTATTAAGATGGAGAGTGACAGTGTTAATTCAGAGACTTGGGTCCTGAACTTAAGGAAAGGTAACTTCGATGGTATGAGACGTGCATTGGCTAGGATAGACTGACAAATGATACTTAAAAGCATTGACGGTGGATAGACAATGGCAGACATTTATAGATCACATGGATGAACTTCAACAATTGTACATCCCTGTCTGGAGTAAAAATAAAATGGGAAAGATGGCTCAACCGTGGCTAGCAAGGGAAATTAAGGGTTGTGTTAAATCCAAGGAAGAGGCATATAAATTGGCCAGAAAAAGCAGCAAACATGAGGACTGGGTGAAATTTAGAATTCAGCAGAGGAGGACAAAGGGTTTAATTAGGAGAGGGGAAATAGAGTATGAGAGGAAGCTTGCAGGGAACATAAAAACTGACTGCAAAATCTTCTATAAATATGTGAAGAGAAAAAGGTTAGTGAAGACAAACATAAGTTCCTTGCAGTCAGAAACAGGTGAATTTATAATGGGGAACAAAGAAATGGCAGACCAATTGAACAAATACTTTGGTTCTGCCTTCACTAAGGAAGACACAGATAACCTTCTGGAAATACTAGGAGTCCGAGGGTCTAGTGAGAAGGAGGAACTGAAGGAAATCCTTATTAGGCAGGAAATTGTGTTTGGGAAATTGATGGGATTGAAGGCCGATAAATCCCCAGGGTCTGATAGGCTGCATCCCAGGGTAATTAAGGAAGTGGCCCTAGAAATAGTGGATGCATTGGTGATCATTTTCCAACATTCTTTTGATTCTGGATCAGTTCCTATGGACTGGAGGGTTTCTAATGTAACACCACTTTTTAATAAAGGAGGGAGAGAGAAAACAAGGAATTATAGACTGGTTAGCCTGACATCGGTGGTGGGGAAAATGTTGGAATCAATTATTAAGGATGAAATAGCAGCGCATTTGGAAAGCAATGACAGATCAGTTCAAGTCAGCATGGATTTATGAAAGGGAAATCATCTTGACAAATCTTCTAGAATTTTTTGAGGATGTAACTAGTAGAGTGGACAAGGGAGAACAAGTGTATGTGGTGTAATTGGACTTTCAAAAGATTTTTGACAAGTTCCCACACAAGTGATTGGTGTGCAAAATTAAAGCACATGTTATTGGGTGCAATGTATTGACGTGGATAGAGAACTGGTTGGCAGACAGGAATAAATGGGTCCTTTTCAGAATGGCAAGCAGTGACTAGTGGGGTGCCGCAGGGTTCAGTGCTGGGACACCAGCTATTTACAATATATATCAACGATTTAGATGAAGGAATTGAACGTAATATCTCCAAGTTTGCAGATGTGTGTCGGTGTGAGCTGTGAGGAGAGTGCTAAGAGGCTGCAGGGTGACTTGGACAGGTTAGATGAGTGGGCAAATGCATGGCAGATGCAGTGTAATGTGGATAAATGTGAGGTTATCCACTTTGGGGACAAAAACAGGAAGGCAGAATATTATCTGAATGGTGACAGACTAGGAAAAGGGGAGGTGCAACGAGACCTGGGTGTCATGGTACATCCGTCATTGAAAGTTGGCAAGCAGGTAAGCAGGCGGTGAAAAAGGCAAATGGCATGTTGGCCTTCATAGCGAGAGGATTTGAGCATAGGAGCAGGGAGGTTTTACTGCAGTTGTACAGGGCCTTGGTGAAACCACACCTGGAATATTGTGTTCAGTTTTGGTGTCCTAATCTGAGGAAGGATGTTCTTGCTATTGAGGGAGTGCAGCGAAGGTTCACCAGACTGATTTCTGGGATGGCAGGACTGACATATGAGGAGAGATTGAATCGACTGGGCTTGCATTTACTGGAGTTTAGAAGAATGAGAGGGGATCTCATAGAAACATATAAAATTCTGACAGGATTGGACAGGTTAGATGCAGGAAGAACGTGCCCGATGTTGGGGAAGTCCGAACCAGGGGTCACAGTCTAAGGATAAGGGGTAAGCCATTTAGGACCGAGATGAGGAGAAACTTCTTCATTCAGAGAGTTGTTAACCTGTGGAATTCTCTACCGCAGAGAGTTGTTGATGCCAGTTCGTTAGATATATTCAAGAGGGAATTAGATATGGCCGTTACGGCTAAAGGGATCAAGGAGTGTGGAGAGAAAGGAAGAAAGGGGTACTGAGGTTGAATGATCAACCATGATCTTATTGAATGGTGGTGCAGGTTTGAAGGGCCGAATGGCTTACTCCTGCACCTAATTTCTATGTTGCTATGTTTCTATGTTACATAAGTGCCAGGCAATGACCAACTCCAACAAGCGAGAGTCTAACTACCTCCGCTTGACACTCAATGGCGTTACCATCGCAGAATCCCCCAATCAACATCCTGAGGGTCACCATTGACCAGAAACCTAACCGGACCAGCCACATAAATACTTTGGCAACAAGAGCGGCTCAGAGGCTGGGTATTCTGTGGCAAGTGTCTCGTCTTTCCATCAACCACAAGGCACAAGTCGGGAGTGTGATGGAATACTCTCCACTTGCCAGGATGAGTGCAGCTCCAACAATACTTAATAAGCTCGACACCATCCAGGACAAAGCAGCCCGCTTGATTGGCATCCCATCCACCACCTTAAACATTCACTCCCTCCATTACCGACGTACCGTGGCTGCAGTGTGTACCATCTATAAGATGCACTGCAGCAACTCGCCAAGACTTCGTTGGCAGCACCTACCAAACCCACGACCTCTACCACCTAGAAGGATAAAGGCAGCAGGTGCATGGGAGCACCACCACCTGCAAGTTCCCTTCCAAGTTACACACCATCCTGACTTGGAAGTATATCGCCATTCGTTTATCGTCGCTTGGTCAAAATCCTACAACTCCCTCCCTAACAGTACTGTGGGAGTACCTTCACCACAAGGACTGCAGCAGTTCAAGAAGGCGGTTTACCACCACCTTCTCAAGGGCAATTAGGGATGGCCAATTAATGCTGGCCTTGCCAGCGATGCCCACATCCAGGAATGAATTAAAAAAAATGTGTTAATGTCTGCGACGACCTGGCGCAATAACCTGAGCCTCCTTTGGCTCTGCTGCCCCGTCATGTTGAGGAAGCTCATCTTCTGCCTGTACACCCTGTGTTGGAGGTATCACCTCCAGCACGTTGCTGTCCTGCACTGATGCCCTCTGTCCTGTACAGCATCAGGTGATTGAGGAGCAGGTTGGTGGTGTTGGTTCTTGGCACTGCTCGTGTGCCTGGTGCTGCTGGTGTTGGGGCTCATTGTGGTCCGATTCTGAGGACTAAGGTGAGACAGTATAAATGGCACCAATGCTGATGGAATAGATGGCAGGTCAAGTAGAGATGACAGAAACAATTTGTCAATGGTGTGATACTTTCTACCAATGAGGTGAGACTGGATGGCGACTTTGCTGGAAACACTTGCAGTCTGTAGAAAGCTAAATCTGTGCTGGGAATGCAACCAGCAGCAGCTTCTACCTGAAGAAAGTGATCAACTGTGAGGTGAGAGCATTTATAGTTTCATTCTGTCAACTAATCAGCTGGAGCAATGGCCACTCAACTCCTACCTGAGGTTGACAGACATGGTTCCCGAGCTGCATGAATTCCGTGGTCGTGCAGGGAAATTTGAAAGGTAGGGGCAAGTGTCTGACACCAAGCTGATAATCATTTAAATTCAGGTCGTTGCTGCACAGGCAAACACGCCCGAGGGAAAGGCACTGTGAGGGCGGATGTCAGTGGGATCCCAATCTGCTCCAACCTATTTCAATTTCCCGCCCGACCCACCTCCAATCGCGCCCGCATGGACCCCAGAAAATTCTGGCCCAGGAGTTCCCAGTCAGGGCTCACCGCCAGCCCCCTTACAAGGCCAATCTTGCCAAGGGGCTGGGCCCCCCCTAAACTGGGAATTCCCATTTCCCCAACTCTGAAGGGAGCCGGCATATCACCATTCCCAACACATTGATCTATTTGCATCACTAGTACTGACTAGTAGATTTTACAAAATTCAGTACCTGCAATAAATTCCTCTGCACTAACTTTATCACTGCCTGTGATGTAAACTATGGTCAAATAGGACACTGCACTTACTCTGCTCTGTTGCTGAAATACTACACATCATTACTTTTATGTGAACAAAATTGACATGCTGTTTTATGGTCATTTTCCTTCATCTGGATTCCTCAAGTGAACCACAACACTGTAGGAGGCAGTCACTGCTGGAAATTGCGTAGATGAAATTTCATTCAAAACACTATGTCATTCCTATGAACCACTATTTAAGCAGAACAGTGCATCCCATAGCAAAGGAGACAACTTTGTTGACTTTGAGAGAGAAAAAGAGATGTAGACAAGAATATAACACATTTTTCTTTATTTTTGAAAGCCAGAGTATACCCACGTTTTACATGATGGCAGAGATTATACTGAGTATACTTTTCATGTTTGGAGTTCAAGGTATAAATGAGGATTAAGCGTGCAGTGTTATGCTTAGTCATCAATATATTTTGGGGTCAATCATATGATCTCCATGCAGCACCATTGCTGTCCAGGTGCATAAACCTGGACCATAAACTGGTCAGATAACATGAGGTCAGCTCCTTTGCAAATGTTTCTGCCAGTCCAGGCACATCGGCCATAACATGATGAGGGTGCAGGTGGAATGTTGGCTGCCAGCTGTCAGGCTAGTTAAACATGACCTGCCCTTCACAAATCCATGTTCCCTCCATTCCCTTCTAAATCAGTATTTTATAGCACCATGGCAGTTTACAGCACCGATGCGCACCTTTCAGCCCATTAGGTCCATGTTAATATTAATTGGGTGAGCTGCCAGTATCTGTCATGCCTCCACAGGCAGTTCGCATATTTGAAGAAATGAGTATTAGGCCACTTGCCTCGCCGGCAGAGTCAGAGTTTAGATGAGGAAAATGGAGATGGAGAAGCAAGGGCCATGGCTCCAGCTTTTTCTACCTTTACACTCCATCCCTTTCAGCTGCACAATCACTTACATGAAAGTTTGCACAGATCTACAGGTCCATGTCAGCTCTTTGATAAACAATGCTAGGCAACGAATAGTTATGAAGATGTGATGCATTGCTGACAATTACCCTGTTTCTGTGTCTGCAGGTATGGCAGAAGAAGTTGTTTTGGATCCCTCCGAACTGCAGTCCTCAAGCACTTCTCCTGACACCACAGCATTCAATCTCACTCTGCAAAACAGCAGCACAGATCCAACCACCCTAAGGGATTTAAACAGTTAGTTTGAGAGCAGCACATTGTGCAAATCACAGAACAGAAATAAACAAGACCAGGTGGAGATAGTACAGGAGATGCCAAAGGGTGAGGTCGCCTTCAGCCATAGCTGATGAGAACAGGGATCCTGATCTCTGGGACCAAGCCTTTGGACCCTGAGAGATTGTGGGCGTCACTGGGGAACACATCTATGAGTTTTCAACACATGGCGGCTGATGAGGAAGATTCCACAATCTGCTCATGTGGGATTGTCATGCATGACATAAAACAAAATATGTAGGAGTTGCAAAATGAAAACAGGCCATTTGGCCCCACCAGTCAATGTTGACATTTACCCTCCATGTGGGCAATAGATCTAACCACATTTTACCCACCAATTCTCATATCCCTTCAACCCCTTTTTCTTCATGCATCTACCCAACATAATCGTGAATGTTGACATCGTTTCCTCCTCAACTCTTTACCCTGAAAGTGAAATACACAGGTCCACAACTTTCTTTGTAAGGAAGTTTCTCCTGCCTCCATTCTAAATCTTTTACATTTAATCGTGTATCTATGGCCCCTAGTTCTTGACCCCACAAATACTGGAAACACCACAACCCTGTCCCATTCTTTCATAATTTAAAACGCTTCTATTATATTGGAAAAAAAAATTCCAACTCTTTCTTCATGTTTGTATTTCTGCATACCAGGAAGCATCCTAATGAATCTGCATTGTACCCTCTGTAAATTTCCTTCCTATTCTGCAGAGCCCAAAATGGCACGCAGTACTGAAATCATATTAAGGTGGGTATAGGTTCATCATTATCAGAGAAGTGTCAGCAATATGTAGAAAGTATGCAGTCAGCCTTGGAGTAAATGGCAGCTCCAGGAACATCTGCAGCGCAACTTCTCAAGGAAGAGGCTGTTCGCTACTCTTTGCATCTCTCTTGAATGTTCAGAATGCTGCAGTGTTACCTACTCTTTGACAGAATAGCTGACTGTTATGTATTGATGTGTGTATTGTCCTGGTACCTTAAATGTATAATACGCACAATGGTACACCACAGAGGGCGCTGTGGTGGGAGCCCTGAAAGTACCTGCAAGCGGCAGTATAAAAGGCTGACCACCACACCTGAGAGTCAGTCTGGAGCTGTTCAATAAAGGACGAAGGTCACGTAGTTAGATTAACACCAGACCGTGTGGAGTCAGTGATTTGTGTGCCACATACACCACATTGGCGACAAGGAAGCGGATGAACTCCACGCAACCATGGCTACTCTGGGCTCGCTAAAGGATTTTACCGTGGGCAATGATTGGGAGGCCTTTACGGAAAGGCTCGAGTACTACTTCACAGCAAACGATCTGACGGAGGACGCAAACGCACTGAGAGAGAAGCGTAAGGCGATATTGCTCTCCAGTTGTGGAGATGAGGTTTACTGTCTCGTCAGGGATTTGCTGGCACCCGGGAGCACCAGGGACAAGTCATACGAGGAGCTGAATGAACTCATTCGTGACCAATGAAACCGAAGGAGAGCATCCTCACGGCCAGATACAAATTTTCCCATCACTGCAGACCCGAGGACCAGGATGTCACCAAATATGCTGCGGACATCAGGAGACTCGCGGTGCCGTGTGATTTTGGCGCACACCTTGACGAGGCGTTGCGCGACGTTTTCGTCATGGGGATTGGCCATGAGGGCCTCCTTCACAAGCTGCTGGCCACAGTCACCCTGACAAAGGCCATCACCATCAGCCGGGCATATATGACCTCGACTTGCAGCACTAAACAGATGATCCACACAGTCTCAAACCCGGCAGGCACTGTCCACAGGATAACGCCCACCACGGACAAAACTGCAGAACGTGGCTCTGCCCGGGGCAGAGAGCACGGACCTCGGGGTCCTGGAACTCAGAGTCCGCTGAGGGGGGCCAATCAAGCAGCACCATGCTGGCGCTGTGGAGGAAGCCATGGGGCTCACCGGTGCAGGTTTGTGGAGTACACGTGCAATACCTGCCACCTGAAAGGCCACCTTCAGCGTATGTGTAAAAGAAATCGGACTCACCATGTGGCTGAGGAGATGGGGGATGATCTTCTGTTCAGCGAGGAGCAGACAGAAGAAGATGAGGTGCTTGGACTGTATACGTGCACCGACGATTCGCCCCAGTGATAATGGAAGTAAAAATCAACGGAGTCTCTATGAGTATGGAAGTGGACATGGGCTCGGGTCCATCATTGATGAGTCAGAGAACTTTTGATAAACTGTGGATTAACCCAGCTGCACGACCCAAGCTGGTCCCGGTCATGGCGAAGCTGCGTACCTACACCAGGGAACTGATACCCATTCTTGGCAGAGCGGAGGTGCAGGTATCCCACGGGGATGAGACGCACGCTTTACCTTTGTGGGTCATTGCAGGCGATGGGCCGACACTCCTCGGCCGGAGGTGGATGGCGACGGTCCGTGGGAGCTGGGAAGACTTCACCACTCCACAGGCTACTGCTCCCCGGGGTGCTGCCGTGCCCCGGGTCCCCAGAGAGCAGCGCTGACCGAGCTGGAGCTGCAGCCTCAATCCACCCACGGGCAAGCAGAGCAAGCCCCAGCCCCGGACCTCAAGCCACAGAGATCCTGCAGCCTTAGCCCCCACAGGCAAGCAGCCCTGCAGAGGCGGGCCTAGTGGGTGGGGGGGGGGGGGGGGGGGGGGGTGAGCCAGCGGAGCGCTGCGGGCGGGGTGCGAGGGATCCAGGATGGCCAGCGGATTGGAGGGGCCCACACAGAGGGAGAGTTGGGTGGCGGCAGCAGCTGGAGGTCGGCGGCCACGACGGCCACAGAGGAGGCCACGACGGCCACAGGGGAGGCGGCTACGGTGGCCACCGGAGAAGCGATGACGACGGCCGCAGGAGAGGCGGCAAGTCAGGTGGCAGTGGAGGGGAGCGGAGGCTGCAGCGGCAGAGGGCATCCGGAGCGGCGGAGAGCAAGATGGCGGCAGCCTCGGTCCAGAGCAGCAGAGCATCAAAGATGGCTGCGCCCAAGGAGAAGCCTCGTGGAATCCTGCTGCATCAAAGATGGCGCCTTAAAAAGGAAATGCATCCGGGAGTCTTAAAAGGGCCTTACCACGTGGTGGTCCCCACAAAGTGACTTCTGTAAGGCAAGAGCGAGTCTAAAATGAGCTATGTTAATGTGAGATGACGGATTTATAATAAGAATTAATATTTTAATGCTGAATGGTCACTGTGTTTGTGTAAAATAATGGATATGAAGTACAATTAATGATAAGAGCTAATAAGGAAATCAGGGATCCGTTACCAGTTAATAACTATTTAATGTAACTGCTCAGTGTACCCGCAACCCGTTGACGCAACATCTGTACCAGATAACATGTACCATACAAACGCACTGTCTATGCATACCTGCCTTCCGTTGGACAAGCAAGGTCGAGATCCCCGGCAACGGCTTCAGGACTGGAGGGGGGGAAGTGAGATGTTATGTATTGATGTTTGTATCGTCCTGGTACCTTAAATGTATAATAAGCACAATGGTACACCACAGAGGGCGCTGTGGTGGGAGACCTGAAAGTACCTGCAAGAGGCAGTATAAAAGGCTGACCACCACACCAGAGAGTCAGACTGGAGCTATTCAATAAAGGACGAAGGTCACAGCAGTTAGATTAACACCAGACCGTGTGGAGTCAGTGATTTGTGTGCTACATACACCACACTGACCAGCTTGCCTGAATGAAGATAGCCATCTATAGGAACTGCAGCAATATTGTTGGCGTTATATGGTCTGCTCATCCATGGATCACTGGCACAGTGACATTGAGGTTAGGAGCAGAGACATGCTGAACCTATCAAAGTGTGATGACATTGTCTCTCCATGCCAATCAGGAAACCTTCTCCAATGACATCCATGTGCAAGAAAGTGGGCAAGGCAATGTTGCCCCTGCACCTGTAGAAGTGCAGCAGCCAGAAGCAGACCCATCTCAGGATTGTACTCACAGAAGTTGAGATCCTCACGGGCTCCAGCCACAGCAAGAATAAGCACCAGATTAGGTCATGGAGCACAACACACACCAATTGTTCAGATGTTGAAGAATTGTGAAGGCAGGTACTAGATTCAGAAACTCTTCACATTTTGAGAAATAAAATAATTTGTCACTGGAGGTGAGTGTGTACACAGCTTCATTTGTGTGACTGGGGAAAGACATGTACAAAAAGAGATGTGGCCGCTATTGCAGATAAGTAGAATGGCAATCAAAATATTATGCATTGTAATTTATTATAGGGGAAGGGAAGATGCAGAGTGGTTAATAATAAGAAAAGTCTGTGGCGGACATTAAGATAAAAACTGTCCAGTACAATGGTCTGCCAAATGACTCTTGCAGCCTCCAAAAGTACCTGCGTTGGTGCCTCCTCTGGTTCTTCCGGGTTCTCAGTCATGTTCTCAACTGCTCTTCAGAGTGCTTTGCTCCAGCTCCTCTGTGTGGATGCCTACTCTGTATTGTGTGGTTATGGAGTATGCAGCAGGCCGTGATGATCCTGGAAGCGTTAGCTGGTTTATAATGAAGGACACCCCAGACCTTACAAGACATTGGACGTACTGCTTCAGCATGCCTTTGGCGTGCTTGAAAATGGATCTGTTGGAAGCATGCACCTCATTGTATCTGTGCTACACCGGTGTGTGGGGTTGCAGTAAAGGGGACATAAGCTAAGACAGCAGGATCTACTAGCATCTAAACCTTGACTTGCTGGGTATCTGCGAATAATGGAGACAGAGTGGGCTGTCATAAAATGAATGCATCATGACTGCTGCTAGGGAATCTGACATTCACCTGCAGTATCCATTGCAAATGGTCGCAGTTAAGTTGAATATTAATAGAAAGTCCCACAGCTCATGTAAGGGGCACTGTTGCATGCAGGAGCAAATAGGTCTCTATGGCTGCCATCAATGACACCTGGACTTTTGGAAATCCTGTCTTTCAAAAATAATCGAGGCTCTGTCTTGTTACTGCCTGTATGGCATCACTTCCAGCTCTTTTAAATTTCATTTGCGTATGATTCCGGGATGCTCTTTTTGCCTCCGCCTAACCCATGAGCAGAAAGGTGCATCGAGCGTAAATGGGACAGAAACCAGGAACAAGGGGGTCTCCATACCACCTTCTTTTACGTAATGCCCTGGAAATAGACACGCTACAGGGGGGTAGATTTTGAGTTTGTGCAGCAGTGTAAAAAGAATGATACCGAATCAACAACCTATTTTACATCTACCCTGATTTTTATTTCCATTGACTTACAAATGTCAAAATCAGTCCCCCAAAATTTAAACTAAATGTAAATGGGGAAAATTCAAAAGGAAAAGGTTTATTAAGGATAATTACCCTATTATTTCAATTTAAACTTCATCAGTTGATTCTCAAAAGTTGGGCCAGAAAACCATGTAAAAACTGCTGCGCAGTATATTACGCATGCTTTAAAGTCTTCAGGACTGCTTATAAGCTCCACATGCCTCTGAATTGGCCCAGATTTCATCATAACTTAAGTGGGTTTTAGGCAAATCAGGGTTTGTGACTTTAGACCAATTATAGTTCTTATTTAGTGAAAAGTGCATCTCAGATTCAGACAAATGCGAATATATAGGTCTTGTGTGCATACAAAACAAGAGCTTGAGAGTTTACATTAAACAAATTATAATATCAATGATATAACAGTAGGATGTTATTATACCAGTCTGGATCTTTATCCCACTGTGTTTACAGACTCAACTTTATAAAATCACACAATTAGAGAGCTTTCAGCACAACAGCAGGCCAGTTGGTCCATTGTGCTTTTGTCAGTGTTGACTCTCCCATTGGAGCTGTCAGAGTGGATTTTACTCTTCGTCGCACCTGACGAATGTCGATTTCCTAGTCGCAGCAAGGAGGGAAAAGGAGCAGAGACCCATTATGTCCAGTCTCCCTCTCCATTGCAATGTCCTAAAAACTTGTGGGGCTTCCTAAATAGATGTCACTGGGCTGCACCTGGATTAGTCACAGATCCAACACATCAGTTTTACTGAGGTGCGAAGCGACAGTCCCGGCCTCCTGCCTCACTTTGCTCTCCAAGAGGCAGTTTAGCGGCCCACCAGATTAAAACCTGAAGAAGCCTTTTGCTGGGTCTTGTGCTAGGCCCCCCTGTAGACTGGAGGCTCTGTGAGGTCCAATGGAGAGACCGAAGATCAAAGAAGATACATCAGGAAATATTTTCAAGTTAAATTTCTTTCCCTCTCACCTGACAATTTGTGGACTTCAAAGTCATCTGGCTTCTCCTGTCCAGTCGGAAATTCATGGAACCTTCTCATGCTGATGCAGTGTACCTCCTGCATGCTGCACCTGTTGGGCGCCGACATGAAAATCAATCCATTTCTCTGCTCTTTTCCTGCACCTTTTGATATTTTTCTTCAAGTGTTTATCTGATTTCATATGACGTTAGGATTGATCTGGTATCAATAGCCACTTGTGTTAATATATTCTGTACCGTAATAGTTTTGTGTGGAAAAATTCTAACATGTCTTTAATGCTGTTCTATTATTAATCCTGAGTTTATGTCTCCTTCACTGACCAGTGGAACTAATCCTTCAATTTTGAAATCTCCCCAAACTTTTCAAAACTTTGATCTCCTTTGCTCTAGTAAATGCAACTTTAGTTTTGCAAAACTCTCATCATAAATATATTCTCCCATCATTGGTATACTACCTAGTTAATCTACATTCTCTTTCTTCAATATCCCCTCTATAATCGAGTGCTCCAATTGTGGCCTAAGCAATGTCTTGTACCAATTCATCATTACTGCCTTGCATTTGTATTCATCACCCCACTATATCCAGACTCCCATTTGCAATCCTGCTTTTAAAGATCTTTGTATTTGCACCCCAGGATCTCTATTGCTCTAATCCATTGAAAATGTTACCTTTTAGGGTATATTTACATTCTCTGCTTTTTTCCCCAAAGTGTTATATTGATTTGTTTTTCTTCCTCCTTTTGTGCCATTTTCTTCCCCTCCTCCTCCTCATATCCAGTGAAACCTGTTGGTAAATGCAATTGCATGGTGGTCAGATGAGGACAGGCTCAGGCTCAGCAGTGATTCCCCCCCATAGCCAATAGCTGGCCAACACTCATTGTCTAGGCTCACACATGAACAGTAGCCATTAAGTAAAGGTATGAGAGAGCTGCTGGCATATTGAATCAGACCTCAGCACATCAGCTTTGTCTCGATATGTTTTTCTCTGTTAAAGACCTTGGCGTGGAGTTTCCTTTAGGTTGCGCTGTTTTTTTCAGCACAATTCGCCCAAAATCAGCCAAACCAGGGCCAAAGGTCGAGGAATTTCAAATGTATATTACGTCCATGGTGAATCGAGTTTCTGATATCTTTTGTGCTATTTAAAAAACATTGCATTGGAGCCAGCCCTGGCGACAAAACTGCCACCCAGATCTAATTAATCAGCATGGTGCGTTTTCACTAATTGCATCTGTTTGAGGGCTTTCGAGAAAGCTCTTAAAATTAAGTTATATTTTTAAGCGCAAGGGCACTAATAGGCACCTATTAAAAGCTTTTAAATATAAAAAAATATTTAATTTATTAAGAAACTGACTACTGTACTCCAACTAAACTAGTAAATGGTTCTGTATAGTTTTTAAAGTCATTTTCAGTTATTTAAAATCAAGTTATTCACAGGTGGTGGACGAGATACTCTGATTAAAAATGCTTATAAGAACATAAGAAATAAGAGCAGTCGTAGGCCATACAGCCCCTTGAATCTACAATTCAATAAGACCATGGCTGATCTACCTCAACTCCAATTTCCCGCCCTATTCCCATATCGCTTGATTTTCCTAGTGTCCAAAAATCTATCGATCTCAGCCTTGAACATACTCAATGACTGAACATTTGGGATAGAGAATTCCAAGATTCACAACCCTCTACATGAAGAAATTTCTCCTCATCTCGGCCCTAAATGACCGACCCCTTATCCTGAGATGATGCCACTTAGTTCTAGACTCTCCAGCTAGGGAAAACAACCTCTCAGCATCTACCCTGTCAAGCCCTCTAAGAATTCTATACATTTCAATGAGATCACTTCTCATTCTTCTAAAATCCAGAGAATATAGGCCCATTCTACTCAGTAAAACTGAATTCAAATTCTCAACAACCGTGGTCGGATTTGAACTCCCATTCTCTGGATTATTAGTTCAGGACTCTGGATTACAAATATAGTAATATAACCACTGCACTACCATACTCCCTTTATCTTTTGTGATAAACCAATTTTCATTTTTAAAATAAAACTGCACCAGGTTACCACACTTAAATACATCAAGTAGTATTTTTAATGCAAAAAAAATTACATTCTAAAACATTGCCCGATTGCGCTGGTTCATGGAAGATTGTATGTTTGATCAATCCCGGTTATCAAAATCCACGACGAGTCTACTGTCAACAAGGGCAGACATCGATGACGAGGTCCAACACCGCCTTCAATGTACCAGTGCAGCCTTCGGTCACCTGAGGAAGAGAGTGTTTGAAGACCAGGACCTCAAACCCTCAAGCTTATGGTCGACAGGGCAGTAGTGACACCTGCCCTCCTCTGTGGCTCAGAGATATGGACTATGTACAGCAGACACCTCAAAACGTTGGAGAAGTACCACCAGCGCTGCCTCCGCAAGATCCTGCAAAATTCATTGGCAGGATAGGCACACCAATGCTAGTGTTCTCACTCAGGCAAACATTCCCAGCATCAAAGAATTGACCACACTCGATCAGCTCCGTTGGGCGGGCCACATCGTCCGTATGCCTGACACGAGATCCCCAAAACAAGTGCACTATTCGGAGCTTCAACACGGCAAGCGAGCCCCGGGGGGCAGAGGAAATGCTTCAAGGACACCCTCAAAGCCTCCTTGAAAAAGTGCAACATCCCCACCGACACCTGGGAATCCCTGGCCCAAGGCCGCTCAAAGTGGAGGAAGAGCATCCATGAAAACGCTGAACACCTCAAGTCTCATCGCCAAGAGCAAGCTGAAGCCAAGCATAGACAGCGGAAGGAGCGTGTGGCAACCCAGACACCCCACCCACCCGTTCCTTCAACCACCGTTTGCCCCACCTGTGACAGAGACTGTGGGTCCCACATTGGACTCTTCAGTCACCTGAGAACTCATTTTTAGTGTGGAAGCAAGCCATCCTCGACTCCGGGGGGACTGCCTAAGAGATAGAGTATGTTTGATGATGTGCAAATGAGTTTGAGCAGAAACTAGAGCAAAAAAATCACTTCAGACAACTAGTGTAATTTTGAAGGCAATTTGCACCCAGATTACCGATTGTGCTCAAAAAGGAAACTCAACCCCATAATTGCAAGTTGTTGTTAAAAAGTAAAAGTTCTAAATAATTCAGAGCGTCATTCTTTGAACTCAATTTTTTTATAGAAAAGCTGAATTACCATTTTACAGCTCACCAGTTGCAGAAATGGTTAAACAAATAATTTGCCTACCTCCACGACTGAAGTAGAAATTTGTGCAAGATGATAGTAATAAAAGTGTAATATGAACTCAGGCAGCTCTTAACTAACTCAGCAGGACTGCAGAAGAATTTACGATGTGCTAAATTTTTCCTTTGTTCCTCCCTTGGTAGCCTGGTGTAGCAATTAGAAAGCCACTGAGGCTGCTCATGTCAACTGTAACATTATGCAAACGTTTGTTATTTATTAGTAGAATTAATGAGACACAGTAGGTTTGCTTTGGTTTAACCACTTCACTACAGAAGTCTCTAAACTTCCGTCACAGTTGTAACTTTGTTTCTGAAAGCGTTGCTAACTGCTGTTTTTTTTCCTGTGTTGCTCCGGAATGCTGTAAAAATCCTCCATTTGTATTGTGGTCTGCTGTTTGCAGAAGTTGGTTCCACTGCAAATCAACTGTGAATGTTTATGCTTGTGCACGGGTAGTTCCTTTAAGCTGCTTTGTGTTATCAACGCTGGGTTTCTAACACATGGGCTGGCTGCAATCCAAAGACAAAGCTGCCAGGTTTGCCATGATTGACCACCAGGAAAAGAAGTTGGGATAATTTTGACTTTGCATGATAGTGTAAAATGGGGGATAGCGAATTGGTATAGAGGTAAGACAGGCTGTTGATTCACTATCACCTGTTTTATAATATCACACAAAGTCAAAATTATCCCCATTGGATCTTCCCGGCCGTAGCAAATTGAAAGAAAGACCTGGCATTTATATAGTGATTTTCACAAACTAAGGACACCCTAAAGCACTTTGCAGCCAATTAAGTAATTTTTGAAGTGTATTCACTGTTTAATATAGGAAACGCAGCAGCCAGTTTGCGCACAGCAAGGTCCCATAAACAACAATGAGATAAATGTCGAGATGTTGGTTGAGGGATAAATATTGACCAGGATACTTTCTTGTTCAAAAAGTGCCATGGGATTTTTTTTGTCCACCTGAGAGGAAGACAGTGCCTCGGTTTAACGTCTCATCTGAAAGACAAAACCCCCCAACAGCGCAGCACTCCCTCAGGACTGCACTGAAATGTCCACTTCAATTATATACTCAAGTCCCGGAAGTCTGACTCAGACTCAGGGGCGAGAGTGAGCAATGGCTGACACCTATCTTACAGTAGATTCGTCTTCAGATTGCTGCCATCTATGCTTGACCCATGTGTTGGGAATATACGGTGCTAGCATGAGTCCCACATGGTGTAAAGCAGCTTATAAATCACTGCGGCATTATTTGGCTGAAAGCAGCATATTATTTAACGACTGGAGATGGTCCAAATAGACTGGAGCTTGCAAAACTAAGAGAAAAAGGTTAGTAAAGACAAATGTAGGTCCCCTGCAGTCAGAATCAGGGGAAGTCATAACGGGGAACAAAGAAATGGCGGACCAATTGAACAAGTACTTTGGTTCGGTATTCACGAAGGAGGACACGAACAACCTTCCGGTTATAAAAGGGGTCGGGGGGTCTAGTAAGGAGGAGGAACTGAGGGAAATCCTTATTAGCCGGGAAATTGTGTTGGGGAAATTGATGGGATTGAAGGCCGATAAATCCCCAGGGCCTGATGGACTGCATCCCAGAGTACTTAAGGAGGTGGCCTTGGAAATAGTGGATGCGTTGACAGTCATTTTCCAACATTCCATTGACTCTGGATCAGTTCCTATGGAGTGGAGGGTAGCCAATGTAACCCCACTTTTTAAAAAAGGAGGGAGAGAGAAAACAGGGAATTATAGACCGGTCAGCCTGACATCGGTAGTGGGTAAAATGATGGAATCAATTATTAAGGATGTCATAGCAGTGCATTTGGAAAGAGGTGACATGATAGGTCCAAGTCAGCATGGATTTGTGAAAGGGAAATCATGCTTGACAAATCTTCTGGAATTTTTTGAGGATGTTTCCAGTAGAGTGGATAAGGGAGAACCAGTTGATGTGGTATATTTGGACTTTCAGAAGGCGTTCGACAAGGTCCCACACAAGAGATTGATGTGCAAAGTTAGAGCACATGGGATTGGGGGTAGTGTACTGACATGGATTGAGAACTGGTTGTCAGACAGGAAGCAAAGAGTAGGAGTAAATGGGTACTTTTCAGAATGGCAGGCAGTGACTAGTGGGGTACCGCAAGGTTCTGTGCTGGGGCCCCAGCTGTTTACACTGTACATTAATGATTTAGATGAGGGGATTAAATGTAGTATCTCCAAATTTGCGGATGACACTAAGTTGGGTGGCAGTGTGAGCTGCGAGGAGGATGCTGTGAGGCTGCAGAGCGACTTGGATAGGTTAGGTGAGTGGGCAAATGCATGGCAGATGAAGTATAATGTGGATAAATGTGAGGTTATCCACTTTGGTGGTAAAAACAGAGAGACAGACTATTATCTGAATGGTGACAGATTAGGAAAAGGGGAGGTGCAAAGAGACCTGGGTGTCATGGTACATCAGTCATTGAAGGTTGGCATGCAGGTGCAGCAGGCGGTTAAGAAAGCAAATGGCATGTTGGCCTTCATAGCAAGGGGATTTGAGTACAGGGGCAGGGAGGTGTTGCTACAGTTGTACAGGGCATTGGTGAGGCCACACCTGGAGTATTGTGTACAGTTTTGGTCTCCTAACCTGAGGAAGGACATTCTTGCTATTGAGGGAGTGCAGCGAAGGTTCACCAGACTGATTCCCGGGATGGCGGGACTGACCTATCAAGAAAGACTGGATCAACTGGGCTTGTATTCACTGGAGTTCAGAAGAATGAGAGGGGACCTCATAGAAACATATAAAATTCTGACGGGGTTAGACAGGTTAGATGCAGGAAGAATGTTCCCAATGTTGGGGAAGTCCAGAACCAGGGGTCACAGTCAAAGGATAAGGGGTAAGCCATTTAGGACCGAGATGCGGAGGAACTTCTTCACCCAGAGAGTGGTGAACCTGTGGAATTCTCTACCACAGAAAGTTGTTGAGGCCAATTCACTAAATATATTCAAAAAGGAGTTAGATGAGGTCCTTACTGCTAGGGGGATCAAGGGGTATGGCGAGAAAGCAGGAATGGGGTACTGAAGTTGAATGTTCAGCCATGAACTCATTGAATGGCGGTGCAGGCTAGAAGGGCCGAATGGCCTACTCCTGCACCTATTTTCTATGTTTCTATGTTTCTATGTTTCTATGTTACTCGTATTTATGGAGTGAGGAGTGTGTGGCGAGGCCTTCAGCCAGTCATCCCATCAATGGCCAAAAAACATGGCAGTTTTCACCTCTGACAGCAACTCCTTCGTGTTTGCGTTGCGCTCGAGGTGCCAGAGGCACCAGACAAATCCACCTCTTTTGATGGTACACTTGGCAGCAATGCTGCCTCATTTACATTGGTACTGGCAGCAGAACTAACATCATTAAAAAACTGCTAATATAAATGCAGCATTAAATGTACTGTATACAGGTCTTTGTAATGATCGTGGAGACTTGAATCGCATGTTTCCTTCCTTTCTAATCTTTTACACATCATAACATCATTGATCCCATTCATATGGTCATGATGAATGTTCCAACGTGTTTTATACTAGAATAGAGGACAGAATGTTGATTAAAGGACAAGTTATGGCTGAATGCCTTAATCTGCACACTAGCATAAAACAGACTATAAATTCATTATAACCATTATTAGGTCGGACAACGACAAGTGCAAGTCAATAGTGGTGATTATGAGCTTGTGTATTCCTGCTTTTGATCTGCTGGAATGTGGATTTTATCGATGCTTTAAAATCTATTCCCTCAGATTGCTCCATAAAGAGAATCTATGACCCCTTAATCTTCCATATTCAAGGGAATACAAGCCTAGACTAGACAACCTGCCCTCATACTATAACCTTTATAACCCCGGTATCATTCTGGTGAATCTGCGGTGTCCAGAACTGAAAGCTAAGTTAGAATAAGGAAGCCATACAATATTGTTTCAATCTTTTTGCAGCATGTCTGCCAGGTCAGGTATAGCATCAAGTCAGTTTAAATGCAAAATCCTTGAACTCCAGAAGAGAATCCCAACTACGCCTGTGTAGCATTTTCATTTCCCACTCCTGTGGCATCTCTGCGCAAGACTGACATTTAATGCCAATTTAGGAACTGTTTGGAACAAAAGAAACATGGTTCAGACTTCCCAAATCCATTTAACTTTAGATCCATAAAGCCAAGAGAATTTTATCCTGTCAGTCTGTGCTGTATTCAAGACTACTTCACAGAATGAAAGGAAATGTATGAACCCAATAGTCCAACCAACCCTACTCGGGTCTGTTTTATAGCTACATAGAAATGTTTTTGAAAAAAGCTCACCTATCCTGCTTTTGTGGCAATTCAGCAGGTGGGTGGGCAAGTGATGCAGTAGATTGGTGTACTTGAAGAGATAAAATGAGTGATATTAAAATGCTTATATTGTTACTTTAAATTGTTTTAAAATATTTGTTTTGTTGCGTATGGTTAATATTACAATAGTAAAGCTGTCCTTAATATTTGAGTAATTTTATTAATGCTATATTAGCATTTTTCCAGCACCATACTGTCTAAGTTGAAATTTAACTGTTGGAAATAGAACAGCTCCATCAGCATCTGAAAAGATGTTAATGTTTAATGGGGGCAGAAGCAAAAGATAGAAAGAAGAAAAGTAAAAGTGGAGGGCAGAGAAACCCAGGGCAAAAAGCAAAAAGGGCCACATTATATCAAAATTCTAAAGGGACAAAGTGTGTTAAAAAGACATGCCTAAAGGCTCTGTGCCTCAATGCGAGGAGTATTCGTAAAAAGGTGGACGAATTACCTGCACAGGCAGCTATTAACGAATATGATATAATTGGGATTACGGAGACATGGCTCCAGGTGACCAAGGCTGGGAACTCAACATCCAGGGGTATTCAACATTTAGGAAAATAGATAGAAAGGAAAAGCAGGTGGGGTAGCGTTGCTGGTTAAAGAGGAAATTAACACAATAGTAAAGAAGGACATTAGCTTTGATGATGTGGAATCTGTATGGATAGAGCTGTGGAAAAGCAAAGGGCAGAAAACGCTAGTGGGAGTTGTGTACAGACCACCAAACAGTAGTAGTGAGGTTCGGGACAGCATCAAACAAGAAATTAGGGATGCATGCAATAAAGGTACAGCAATTATCATGGGAGACTTTAATCTACATATATATTGGGCTAACCAAACTGGTAGCAATACGGTGGAAGAGGATTTCCAGGAGCGTATTAGGGATGGTTTTCGAGACCAATATGTCGAGGAACCAACCAGATGGCTGGCTATCCTAGACTGGGTGATGTGTAATGAGAAAGGACTAATTAGCAATCTTGTTGTGCGAGGCCCCTTGGGGAAGAGTGATCATAATATGGTAGAATTCTTTATTAAGATGGAGAGTGACACAGTTAATTCAGAGACTAGGGTTCTCAACTTAAGGAAAGGTAACTTCGATGATATGAGACGTGAATTGGCTAGAATAGACTGGCAAATGATACTTAAAGGGTTGATGGTGGATAGGCAATGGCAAACATTTAAAGATCATATGGATGAACTTCAACAATTGTACATCCCCGCCAGGAGTAAAAATAAAACGGGGAAGGTGGCTCAACCGTGGCTAACAAGGGAAATTAGGGATAGTGTTAAATCCAAGGAAGAGGCATATAAATTGGCCAGAAAAAGCAGCAAACCTGAGGACTGGGAGAAATGTAGAATTCAGCAGAGGAGGACTAAAGATTTAATTAGCAGGGGAAAAATAGAGTATGAGAGAAAGCTTGCTGGGAACATAAAAACTGACTGCAAAAGCTTCTATAGATAGGTGAAGAGAAAAAGATTAGTGAAGACAAACGTAGGTCCCTTGCAGTCAGAACCAGGTGAATTTATAACAGGGAACAAAGAAGTGGCAGACCAATTGAATAAATACTTTGGTTCTGTCTTCACGAAGGAAGACACAAATAACCTTCCGGATATACTAGGGGACCGAGGGTCTAGCGAGAAGGAGAAAGTGAAGGAAATCCTTATTAATCAGGAAATTGTGTTAGGGAAATTGATGGAATTGAAGGCCGATAAATCCCCAGGGCCTGATAGGCTGCATCCCAGAGTAATTAAGGAAGTGGTCCTAGAAATAGTGGATGCATTGGTGATCATTTTCCAACATTCTATTGATACTGGATCAGTTCCTATGGACTGGAGGGTTTCTAATGTAACACCACTTTTTAATAAAGGAGGGAGAGAAAACAGGAGATTATAGACCGGTTAGCCTGACATCAGTAGTGGGGAAAATGTTGGAATCAATTATTAAAGATGAAATAGCAATGCATTTGGAAAGCAGTGACAGGATCAGTCCAAGTCAGCATGGATTTTTGAAAGGGAAATCATGCTTGACAAATTGTCTAGAATTTTTTGAGGGTGTAACTAGTAGAGTGGACAAGGGAGAACTAGTGGATGTGGTGTATTTGGACTTTCAAAAGGCTTTTGACAAGGTCCCACACAAGAGATTGGTGTTCAAAATTAAAGCACATGGTATTGGGGGTAATGTACTGACGTGGATAATGTACTGACGTGGATAGAGAACTGGTTGGCAGACAGGAAGCATAGAGTTGGGATAAACTGGTCCTTTTCAGAATGGCAGGCAGTGACTAGTGGGGTGCCGCAGGGCTCAGTGCTGGGACCCCAGCTATTTACAATATACATTAATGATTTAGATGAAGGATTTGTGTGTAATATCTCCAAGTTTGCAGATGACACTTATTGTGTTCCTAACACGGATGAGACTGCACACAGGGAGGTTAAAGTAACAGTGACCTCGGTCTTTATTAGGACACTCCAGAGTGAGGAACAGGCCTTTGGGGCCGGCATATATACAGTTCTCAAAAGGGATGCTGGGATCCCTTGGGACTTCAGGGGATGCACTCCATGGTGGCGGAACATGGGAGTGCATGCTTTACAGATACACAACAACACTAAGCTGGGTGGCGACGTGAGCTGTGAGGAGGATGCTAATAGGGTGATTGGACAGGTTAGGTGAATGGACCAATGCATGGCAGATGCAGTATAACGTGGATAAATGTGAGGTTATCCAGTTTGGGGGCAAAAACACGAAGGCAGAATATTATCTGAATGGCGGCAGATTAGGAAAAGGGGAGGTGCAACGAGACCTGGGTGTCATGGTTCATCAGTCATTGAAAGTTGGCATGCAGGTACAGCAGGCGGTGAAGAAGGCAAATGGCATGTTGGCCTTCCTAGCAAGGGGATTTGAGTATAGGAGCAGGGAGGTATTACTTCATTTGTGCAGGGCCTTGGTGAGCCCTCACCTGGAATATTGTGTTCAGTTTTGGTTTCCTAATCTGAGGAAGGACGTTCTTGCTATTGAGGGAATGCAGCGAAGGTTCACCAGACTAATTCCCGGGATGGCAGGACTGACATAAGAGGAGAGACTGGATCGACTGGGTCTGTATTCACTGGAGTTTAGAAGAATGCGAAAGGATCTCATAGAAACATATAAAATTCTGACGGGACTGGACAGGTTAGATGCAGGAAGAATGTTCCCGATGTTGGGGAAGTCCAGAACCAGGAGTCACAGTCTAAGGATAAGGGGGTAAGCCATTTAGGACCAAGATGAGGAGAATCTTCTTCACTCAGAGAGTTGTTAACCTGTGGAATTCTCTACTGCAGAGAGTTGTTGATGCCAGTTCATTAGATATATTCAAAAAGGATTTAGATATGGCCCTTACAGCTAAAGGGATCTAGAGGTATGGAGAGAAAGCAGGAAAGTGATTCTGAGATGAATGATCACCCATGATCTTATTGAATGGTGGTGCAGGCTCGAAGGGCCAAATGGCCTACTCCTGCACCTATTTTGTATGTTTCTATGTTTCTCTGTTTAAGATGTAGACCCTTTGTTAGAACTTCTGATGAAAGGTCTCTATACAAGCAATAAACATGACTTTTTTTTCAGAAGCTGATGAATTAGTTGTGAATTTCCAATTAATTTCTATTTTTATTTCAAATTTCCACCATTTTCACTTTTTTTCTTTCTATCTGGCCTTTCCAGGAGCCTGGGATTTCCTGGATCTATCTGCACTCTAATGGGTAGAAATTTAGGATTAAGCAATTTTGCCGTTTTTGGGCGATAATCGCAGCGTAATTTTATTTTTACCGCCGGGATACCGCTATCGCTGGACGTCGCAAAATTCTCCAAACAGTGACCAATGGTAGCGATAGCGGTAAATCTGGCCTTGCATGAGTGAGTTTGTGCGCTGGAGCCAAAATTTGCAATCGATAAAAAAACGGACCTTCTGCGCATGCGCAAATTTTTTTGTGTGTGATTGTTTTCCCCCCCCCGATATTTTTCTTCTTCCTGTGATTCTGGTCAGCTGTCAGGGTCACACGCTCAGTACATACAAGGCTGAACCAGAGCAGCCACGATGGAAGGAGACTTCAGCAGGCAGAGAGCCAAAAGTTTAGTTTTGAGGCAAGCGACGCCCTCAACGAAGCTGTGCAAAGTAGATGGGGGGATTTTAATAGGAGGGGTGCTGGTAAACCCCTCCTGGCTGTGCTAAGGTGACTATGGACCAGCATGGCAAAGGAGATTTCCTCAGTGGACAATATCAAGAGGGACCATAAGCAGTGTCGGAAAAGGTTCAATACTCATTGGAAGGTCATCAAAAAAGTAGTATTTTTATTGATGTTCTCCTTCATTACTTTAATTGTAAATCTGACAGATGTTGGTATAGGTAGGCTTAGTGTTGCACATTTTTAGCCATGAATGATCGTTGCACTAGTAAGACTGCTTTTTGGCATCATAAAAGATGTTTCTGCACTTCGATGTCTTCCTCATGAACCACGTGCAACTTCCAGGGCCATTAAACAGAGCACTGTATTAAATGCACACAGTATGGTAGAAGTGCTTTGATGGCTATCTGTGTGTGCCACAAGAGCAGAAGGGCCATCTAGTAACCATTCCAATTGCCATCTTTGCAGGGAAAGTTGTTGCATAACCACCGGGAGCAGCGGCACATAGGCGGCGGTCCACGGACCTGGAGGAGAGAGTGATAGCTATGATCGGTGCTCAGGGAGGTCAACTACCCATGGGGGTGCTGAGCCCCTGTTCGAAACTGAGGGCAAGTCCTGCAAAATCCCCGGCTGGGGTGGGGCAATGTCCTGCAGTGTCTGTGGGCTAGGGTTGGGGTAATGTCATGCAGTGTCTGTGGGCTAGCGTTGGGGCAATGTGATGCAGTGTCTCTGGACTACATATAATGCAGTAGCGGCGGTTCTTCAAATGAGCCTGTGTTATGCGACCTTCCTCATGTCACCCTGTCCCCTCCCCTGCTGCTAACCACTCGTCTGTTGTTTTCTATTTCCAGATGAGGAGGCGCCACATCCGCCAATGGAAGCCTCCACCTCAGCCCATCATGTGAGCAGGGGGATGACGAAGACACCGAGGACGAGGAACCTGCACAGGAGGAGGAAACTGATGAAGCTATTCCGGGGAGGATGTGTGTGGGGAGGCCGATGCAATCAACACCTCTTTTAGCTGCAGCCAGTAGCTCTGACGAGAATGAAACATTTTCGGGCTTTGACCGATCCGAGGCCTGGGTCCAAGTGACATGCAGTCACGCATTTCCAGGGTTGAATCCCATATGCCGTCTCTCCGGCGGGTGAGTCGGCAAAACCGGTCTGCTGACTGACAGGCAGACGCACACCTGGACATGGTGGGACTGTCCAGGGGAGCATCCACCTCAGCCGAAAGCTCCTGGAGGTCTTGGGTGCTTTTCCCACAAGCATTGCAGCACTATCCACGGACATGAGAGAGGGCATGTTGCAGATTGTCGCTGCGACCCGCGAGATCACCGAAGCTGTCAATGCCCATGCGCAATTGATGGTCTCGATCTTTGGCACTACAATCCCCACTGTCACAGCACCCAGCTTAAAAAGGAACTATAAATTCACATAAAGCTCACTGTGTAAAATGCAGCCTTCCCTCCAAATCCTTCTATGCACTGAACTTCTGCTCCGTTTTTCAAGATGGTGCCGTTATCGCCGAGTGCTCTCTGGATTCAACCTGGTAAGACTTGATTTTTTTCAGGTGTGTTTTTGGGCAGGCGGTAAAAATGGCGATATCGGTGAATTTTCCACACCCGACGATAGCGCAATGTTGCACATGGATTGACGTCATAAAAACGGCTTAAAAAACGGGGGGGGGTGGGGGTGGGGAGGAATCATTTTTAGTGTTGTCGCAAAGCCACTGATGAATTTTCTGCCTAGGCGCTCAATTTTATGCGACTCGTTTAGCACCAAAAACAATTACCTTTTCAGCTTTGCCATGGCGATAAACGGGCGAAAATCTGCCGAATTTCTAGCCCATAGTGTTAAAAAGTCAGGATTCACAAATTTGTTGGGGGGGGAAAAGAACAGATCCAACTGTTCGTTCCTTCAGTTTGTAAAAGCCTCTGTTAGGTCACACTTGTGATATGTAGCGCCTTTAAACTTAATTTACTTAAAAAAAATATATATTCAGATTAAGCCAGTTCTTCAAGTGCACAACTAGTTTATAGTCATACCCTATTACTGACAAAAGCAGCCACTGATGGTAGATCTTTCATAATATCAGAGAAGTAACTGTGGATCACACAGTCCTGCGTTAACTTCCAGGATCTCTTTTCTTAGCAGCGTAACACATCCTTCAAATTCACCTTCTGAATATAATATAACAACACCTTTTGTCTAATGTAGTGATCCAAATGAACATCAGGCCACTTGTTTGTTGCCAGTAGATATCATCTCTGAAAAACCTCAGCTCTGACTAACTTGGCCAAGTGGCCCCTTTATGGGGTAACATAAGATGTAGTATTACTACTACAATCACATATCCACGGCATAACTAAAACCGCCTATTTCCACCTCCGTAACATTGCCTGTATCTGCCACTGCCTCAGCTATTCTGCTGCTGAAACCCTCATCCATGCCTTTATTACCTCTAGACTTGACTACTCCAATGCACTCCTGGCTGGCCTCCCACATTCTACCCTACATAAGCTTGAGGTCATCCAAAACTCGGCTGCCCATGTCCTAACTCGCACCAAGTCCCATTCACCCATCACCCGTGTGCTCTCTGACCTACATTGGCTCTGGGTTAAGCAACACCTCGATTTTAAAATTCTCATCCTTGTTTTCAAATCAAATCCCTCCCTACCTCCAATCCTCAGAGATAATCTGCACTCCTCAAATTCTGCCCTCTTGAGCATCCCTAATTATAATCGCTCAAACATCAGTGGCCGTGCCTTTAGCTGCTTCGGCCCTAAGCTCTGAAACTCCCTCCTTAAACCACTCCTCCTCTCTACCTCTCCTCCTTTAAGACACTTCTTAAAACCTACCTCTTTGCCCAAGTTATTGGTCATCTGCCCTAATTTCTTCTTATGTGGCTCGGTGTCAAATTATTGTCTTATAACGCTCTCGTGAAGCACCTTGGGACATTTTACTATGTCAAAAGGTGCCATATAACTACAAGTTGTTGTTGTTGCTGTTGTTGTTTACCAGATAATGCAGGCCAATTCAGGAAGTCTAACTTTATCTTCAACGTTAAAGCAACTGTGATGTAAACCAAAATAAAGCTTTATGTTTTCTTTCTTACCTCAGCCCTGTCTGTAAGTGCCATTGGCTTTAGGAAATGGAGACACACGTGTCCACTGTGACTGTACTCATCTATCAGACACAAATTTCTAGCTTATGATCTGTGTTTTAGGGTTTTTCTACTGCGTGGAAGTGCCCCTTAAAGAGGCCTGATGAATCTGAGCATCTTGCCCATCTTTCCAAGGGTTCTCTCTTTTCTATATTTCAATTAATGTACTGTACCTTGAAAAGGCTTTAGTATAGTAACATATTGAAAGGAGAACTTACATATTTATTTAATAAAAAAACAGCATATTCTTGTAATATAACCCTTCTGGAAATAGTTTGAGTCCATTTTTTCAATCTTTCTGCAGGGTGGTCACATTTTAACAGCTCTGCCCTCTAGAGAATAGAGAAAAAGGCCTATTTCTAAAGAAATACAACGATTAATAAAAAGTAAAACTAAGTTTATGAATCAGCTGTGATAAACTAATTTTAAACTGTACTTCTGGCCAATGTATTACGGATTGGCTCACACAATCCCTTTAAATTTAAAGTAAAGCATAAAGCAACAACAGTCTGCATTGATACAGTGCCTTTTACATAGAAAACATCTCAAGGCGCTTCACATAGGCCTAATCAGAAATAACTAGATGCCAAATAAAGGAGCCAAAGAAAGAAATATTAGGAGGAATGACCAAAAACTTGGTCAGATTGGATTTTAAGGAGTGTCTTAAAGGAGAAGAGAGGTGTAGATGCAGAAGAACTTAAGCAAGGAATTCCATGGCATGAGTCCTAGGCGGCCGAAGGCACAGCCATCAATTGTGCGGCAAATGGAGAGGGGATGCAAAAAAGGCCAGAGTCAGTGGAACGAAGAGTTGGTGGGGTTGTAGGACTGAAGCAGGTTACAGAGATCGGGAGAGACGAGGTGATGGAGGATGAGAATTTTAAATTCTAGGTGTTCGGGGATTCGGAGCAAATGCAGATCAGCAAGGACAGGGGTGATAGGTGAGTGAAACAGTGCAGCATAGGATAAAGGCAGCAGAGGTTTTGGATGAGCTGATGTTTATGGAGATGAGCTGATGGTTACAGAGTGGAGAATGGAAGGCTGATCAGGAGAACATTGGAATAGATGAGTGCGGAGGTGAGCAAACCATGCATGAGGGTTTCAGCAGCAGATGGGCAGGTGCAAGGAAGAGACGGGCAATATTATGGAGGTGAAAGTAGGCAGTCTTTGTGATGGAGAGGATCTGGGGTCAGTAGCTCAGCTCAGGGTCGAATGGGATGCTGAGGATTGGAGAGCAAAAGGAGCTTGGAAATGGGGCAATAGTTTGCAATGACAGAGGGTCGATGGTGGGATTTTTAAGGACGGGGTGATGCGGTTGGTGATGACAGCAGTTTTGAAAGCAAGAGAGACAGTACCTGAGGAGAGGGATATTTACAATGTCAGCTAGCATTGAAGCAAGGAAGGGAAGTTGGGAAGTCAGGCGGTGGGCGGGGGTGGGGGGAGGGGTGACGGCTAGGGGTAGGTTTGGCTTGTTGGGCAAGGGTAAGGGGGATGCAGGAAAGGCAGCTGAACAGATGGAACCGAGGGTGTTGGAGGTGAGGATGTTGGATGTGAGGGTGGGGAAAGGTTTACAGAGACGGTGGGAAAAAGAAGCTGGTGGATATCTTTGCTCTCCAGTTTAATGAGATCTGGAGTTTAATGATGCTGGAATAGTGGCCGATTTTGGCAGAAGAGAATGAAGTTCAAAAACACTTCAACGCAGTAGAACATATCAGTTTTTGAAACTTTAACTGGCTTGACTTTCTGGGATTTTTTAGCATTTTTATATAATGTCAGTATCGGTTGATAGGTATTTCATTTGTTTCTGCAGGAATTGTCATCAGTTCGTATTCCACACCTTCCTTTTCCAGAAATTTATGTCATTCAAAAAAACATGGTCTTGGGAAGTCTTTCAGCCCAGACAAGGAATTTGTATTTTTGATACATTCCATTTTTCAGGATGCAGGATGTCTACAATCTGCAAAAAACATTCCCTTCTGTACTTGGAGACATGACTCAACCCAGAACCCAATAACCATGGAAACGGTCTGCTTCTCTCTATCTTCCTCCACCTCTTTTACCTGGCCCTTGGAATTAGCTTTACCAAATGCCATTTTAGCATGAGAGAACAATGATTTTCATATATTAAATCAATCCTTCGCTAATACTGTGGATTCTTTAATGATATTATTAGGTTTGATGAACATAAAAGGCATTTCCTGCACAAGTGCTTAATTTCAGGCTGCACAGCATGAGTGCTTGATTTCTCTCACTGAAATAACAGAGCAAATTCAACGTATTACCATGTCCCATGTTGCAGAGCTCCATTGGAAAGTGAATCTGAGCAGCCAGAGATACAAACCTAGAAATTGGTCCATGCCTGACTTTGGGCACGAACCCAACGATGGCCACGAACAGTTGCGTTGAAACTGATATGCGAGAGATCCTCTTGGTTCATCAGGACATGACTGGTATGGTGGTGAACCCAGTTGCACCCCAAGGGGCAGTGCGCCAGCCTTGAACAGTCAGCCAGCGGGGACACCCACACCAGGCCCACGTTGAGTCTGGTAGAGGGGCGGTGGGAGGGTGGGGAGAAGATTGCAAGGAGGGCTTGACATTCAGGCAAGTAAACAGTTTTACTTGAATGGGGCAGGTAGGTATAACTGCCATAAAAACAGAAAAAGCTGGAAATCTCAGCAGGTCAGGCAGCATCTGTGGAGAAAAGCAGAGTTAACATTTCAGATCGATGACCCTTCGACAGTTCTGGCAAATGTTCAAACGAACATTCTTAAGGAGCACTGAAGGGGGGAGGGGAAGAAAGAACAAAAGGGAAGGTCTGTGATAGGGTGGAAGGCAGGAGAGATTAGGGAGACAAAAGAGATGATGGGCCGAATTGAAATGATAATGGCAGACGTTAGAAAAAGGTTAGTCTAGATAGGGTGTGAATGGCAGAATAATGTCCAGCTGCCATTGGCGACAAAGAGAAAAAAAAATAAGATCGAGGAGGGGGGGGAAAGGAAACCAAAAACGGGCAGAGATTATCTGAAATTGTTGAACTCGATGTTGAGTCCAGAAGGCTGTAAAGTGCCGAAATGAAAGATGAGGTGCCGTTCCTCGAGGTTGCATTGAGCTTCATTGGAAAAGTGTAGGAGGCCGAGGACGGAGATGTCAGAGTGGGAGTGGAGTGGAGAATTAAAGGGACAGATGACCGGAAGCTCAGGGTCACACTTATGGACCAATGTAGAGGAGACCACATCGTGAGCAGCGAATACAGTCTGCTCTCCACAGATGCTGCCTGACCCGCTGTGATTTCCAACATTTTCTGTTTTTATTTCAGGTTCTCGCATTGGCAGTATTTTGCTTTTGTATTAGGGTATAACTGCCACTTTGGGGTCATTTCGAGCACAGGCCTGGCCCACAAAAGCTCCACAGTCGTGCTCCCTTGGGAAACCTCCAAGGCTTCCAAACAACCCCGGCCCCAGTCCCAGACCTTCCTACATCGCTGGCGTGAGCAGAGGCACTGCCCTAACAAGGCCCCATAAAATCTCTGCCATAAGTCACCAATACACAGAGGCCTAAAAGTTGGTTTGCGCCTAACTTTGGGCGTGAACCCAGTGGCAACCATGAACCACCGCACCAAAGCTGATCAGCAAAAGGACCACGCAAAATTGGTCCTTTTGCATCATCAGGAGTGACAGTCTCCCCCCAAGAGCATTGGTTGCGAAGAAGGTGAATATTGTCTGCAGGGACGCTGGCACCAAGTGAGTCCGGTGGAGGGGGAGGTAATCGGGAGGGGTACGAGCAGCCTACAGTTGTAATGTGGAGCAAGGAGGAACACTCCAGGTAAGTCAAATAATTTCGGTGGCAACTGGTTTGCTGCTGTGTGCCTGAGAAAATTGGCTGCCGCATGTACGGTGCATTTTGCGGTCAGTTTGGAAATAATAGCCAGAAAGGAGCCTGAAATAGGTGTTGGGCCCCTGATTTGCATAGTCCTTGTCACCAAGCAGCCATCTACACATTGGCTGGTTCTGTCGGAAAAGGACATATGTTGGCATCATGGCACCTCTTCCTCTCATGACATGATCTGCAAGAATCTCGACATTCAGAGAATTAACGCCCTTCCTGTTCATAACTGTCACAGGCTTTATATCGCAGTGCCCTAATAGTGACATGAGTACAATCTAACCTGCACTTAGGCAAAGCCTGTGATGGCTGAAAAGCCAACCGCCCGCTCATGTTAGCTCCTGCTGTTCATGGGGAACTTAATATAGGTACTGGTCCTTTGTAAAATAGGATCTGTTACCTGCTTGATGTAGGACTGCATGGGCGATTGGCTGGCATGTGCCATGCCGCCTGCTGCAGACTGGAATGCGCACAGGCGAAAACATTCAGAACGATCGTGGCCTTGATGACCACAGGTAACTCATGGCCACCTCTGATTGTAGGCTTCAGGTCTGGCTGCAGCAGGCGACACAGGGCAGTGACAGCCATGCAGCTGAACCAGAATCTCCGAAAACATTGTTCCTTGAGGAAATTGAGGTCTCTGTAGATTCTGTTTGAACGATGCTGGTGCCAGTACTTTCTACTAGATTGATTCCTAGGATGAGATGTGTCATGTATGTAACCACAATGTAACACCACTGTATTACTGTATACACTCAACCTAGATGCACACCTTGACCACAAGGGGTGAACTTGTGGGAGACACTCCTTACCTGATCACACAGGTATAAAAAGGGAGGTCCCACGCATGGTCATCGTCTTTGGAGTCCTGTGAATAAAGAGTTAAGGTCACAGAGTGACCTTGTCCCCAGATGTGCCTCGTGTGGTTTCATACTGTAGAGTAAGGACTTTACAAGATGGCTGTCCTATGAGAAGAGATTGAGTAAAATGGACCTATATTCTCGAGAGTTTATAAGAATGAGAGGTGATATCATTGAAACGTATAACATTCTTATGTTCTTATTCTTAGATGGCTTGACAGGGTAGATACTGAGAGGTTGTTTCCCCTGGCTGGAGAGTCTAGAACTAGTGGTCATTGGCTCAGGATAAGGGGGTCAGCCATTTAGGACTGAGATAAGGAGGAATTTTTTCACTCGGAGGATTGTGAATCTTTGGAATTCTCTACCCCAGAGAGCTGTGGATGCTCACTCGATGAGTATATTCAAGACTGAAATCGATAGACTTTGGACACTCCGGGAATCAAGGGATATAGGGATAGACACATAGAAACATAGAAAATAGGTGCAGGAGTAGGCCATTCAGCCCTTCGAGCCTGCACCAGCATTCAATAAGATCATGGCTGATCGTTCACCTCAGTACCCCTTTCCTGCTTTCTCTCCATACCCCTTGATCCCTTTAGCCGTAAGTGCAATATCTAACTCTCCCTTGAATATATCCAATGAACTGGCATCAACAACTCTCTGCGGTAGGGAATTCCACAGGTTAACAACTCTCTGAGTGAAGAAGTTTCTCCTCATCTCAGTCCTTAATGGCTTACCCCTTATCCTTAGAACCCCTGGTTCTGGACTTCCCCAACATCGGGAACATTCTTCCTGCATCTAACCTGGCCAGTCCTGTCAGAATTTTATTTGTTTCTATGAGATCCCCTCTCATCCTCTAAACTCCAGTGAATACAGGCCCAGTCTATCCAGTTTCTCCTCATATGTCAGTCCTGCCATCCTGGGAATCAGTCTGATGAACCTTCGCTGTACTCCCTCAATAGCAAGAACGTCCTTCCTCAGATTAGGAAACCAAAACTGAACACAATATTCCAGGTGAGGCCTCACCAAGGCCCTGTACAACTGCAGTAAGACCTCCCTGCTCCTATACTCAAATTCCCTAGCTATGAAGGCCAACACACTATTTGCCTTTTGCACCGCCTGCTGTACCTGCATGCCAACTTTCAATGACTGATGTACCATGACACCCAGGTCTCGTAGCACCTCCCCTTTTCCTAATCTGCCGCCATTCAGATAATATTCTACCTTCGTGTTTTTGTCACCAGAATGGATAACCTCACATTTATTCACATTATACTGCATCTGCCATGCGTTTCCCCACTCACCTAACCTTTCCAAGTCACCCTGCAGTCTCTTAGCGTCCTCCTCCCAGCTCACACCGCCACCCAACTTAGTGTCATCTGCAAACTTGGAGATATTACACTCAATTCCTTCATCAGGGGGGAAAGTGGAGTTGATGTAGAAGTTTAGCCATGATTTTATTGAATGGCGGAGGAGGCTTGATGGGTGGTATGATCTACTCCTGCTCCTATGTTCTTTCATATGTTCTTATGTTCTTCCTTGCCTTCCATTCCCTGGCAGTCATCCTACAGCCTCTTGTGCAGCTTAATGGTCTCGTCGCTGTTGCTCCAGTTGATGATACTACTCCCATTCTTCTTCTACCACCACTCAAAGAGGTGTTCCAAGAACAGCTCACCTCCAAATGCCTCAGAAAAAACAACAAAACTTGTCGCTCACAAAGTAGAGCACTATGGAATTAGATACGCTAGCTTTTGGCTTGATCCAATGATCCAAACAAATTCTTGTGAGTGCCCCTTTAAATCTTGCTCCAAATGATCTGTCTGGTTCCTGTACTGCTCAGTTTCCTGGACAGGTCCTGCACTCAGCAGCAGTCCGCTATTTCCTGTTAAAATTGCAGCGGATGTTATATCTGCATAGTAGGTCCACTCTTTAAATATCTAAATAACACTGCCATCTTATACAGGCAAGAGTCTGACCAGAGACAAAATAGAGGCGGATACCACGCACGTGCAAACTGGGTGGTAAATGTTGTACCATCATATTAACACATTTATCACCCCTTTTGCACCCCTTCGAGTGGGTTAAAGTCGACACATAAGTGTTCACACACTATATACCCCAGTGTAATTTCAAATGGCTTATTTTTAATTGAATTTTAGTCACACAACTTTAATAGCACAATAATAAAACAACGCCTGATCGGAGTAGCATTATTGCTGTAATATTAGAAGGAATGTTCAGTCTCGCAATGTGTGTACAATAATGTAAAAGAAAAGTGGTTGGTCCATAGAGTACAGAATTCCTCAAAGTTGCTGTCAGTCTAAAAGTTAAAATTACACACTATCTCCTTTGTTCAACAGTGCTCTTTCTAGAGCACGGGCCAGTATTTTTTCTAATGTAATGCCTTTAAATGAATAGACTTACCAAAATGTGGATTCCTCCAACCCTATCTATGGCCTCCATGCTGAATCACATCAACACCGACCAACATTCTTAGGAGTTGTAATGCCCTCCTGTAGCTTCATGCTTTATGGTTTATTAAAGACAATTTTGACTTTGGCAGTCCTTTTTACATTGTTAAATGTTTCCCAGCAGTCATCCTGATCATGTTTGTTTTTTGATTCCTCAATTTATAACAGTGTTGATTTCCTCTCCGGTGTCCACGTGGAGTTAAGGCGCTGATATTGGAGCCAAAAATAACTTCACGCCATTTTAAAATTTCTTCCCCCAGAAATAACCCTTAGTTTCTCAGAAGCATGGTTTTGTGTTTTATTTTACTCCACCCTCCACTGCTTTCTGCCAGCAGAAACACAACTGCACTAGTTTATAAAGTTCAAGTGGTTGAGTTTGTGAGTATTAAGTTAATTTATCAATTGTATAATTGTGATTGTTTTCCCTTTTTGAATTGAGCGCTGTTGTGATTGGCGGTGGACACACTTTACAAAGGCAAAGAGGTGGGAATAATATAGTTAGAGAAAAGAAGGTTTTAATTATTCTTGGACCAGCATTGGTGCTCTTTTCTTTTAGGTTATTTTGGGAATACCGATATCCATCTGTTTCTGGTACTGCTATAGAGTTGACAGAGGCTCCATCCATTTCTGATTTCATTCTCATGTCAGTGTAATCATTCTCATTAGTACCACTCTTACAGATTTCCTCAAAAAACTTCTCCGTCTCTCTCTCTCTCCTGCTTTAAAAATCTCCTCAAAACCCTTCTCGTCAGCAAGCTTCCATTAACCCTTCCTTAGCAATCCTTTCCTGGCTTGGCATTTGGCATCTATACACTTGTCTGTGAAGAGTTTGAGATGTTTGTTAATATGAAATCTGCTGCATTAATGCAACTTGTTGTTGACTCCTGCATTATCAACAAAAATTGTTTGAAAAATAATTATAAAGCCCAATAGGCGAAGGACTTTGTATCATCAGCCACCATTTTATGAAACTGTATAAATGTAAATTAAATAGCCCTTTAAGATTTCTTTGGTATGTGAGGGCATTTTAGCACTAGTATCTACATGGGCTTTGCATCCTGACTTGACTGATGTTGGACACTCCATTGTGCTCACATTCACCAGTGGAACAAATCAGTGTATTCCAGACAATATAACCTTACCTTGGCAGCGGTGGGTGCGGGGGGGTTGTCCCGTGTCTGATGTCAGTTTGGCAACACTTTTTGTGCTGCTCCCCTTTTCATATATAGGACAAGGAAAGAAGTTTGCAGACAGTTTCTACTATTCTTCTCTCCTTGCAGTTGAGTAACAGAATGGACTTTGCTGTGCTGCTTCTGAGGTAGCTGTATGTGCAACTTAGAACTAAGACCAACTTGATTCCATGAAAAATAGAATAACATTGCTGCTGCCTCTGGCACCACATTAATATTGCCTCTGGAACAAAGAAAACCCATGCAGTTCATTAGCTCGCTCCTTCCTCGGAACATGCAAATTTGTAGAGTCTACCCAACCCATTTAATCTTCCATTCAAACAGTTTTGCATAAATACTTTATGATCATCAAGGATAAATTCAGCAAAACTGCAAAATATCTATCTAATCTTGCAAGTAGCATTGTACATCCCAGATAACCACCTGCAGTGGCATGATATTCCGCAATTCCAACTTCCATTATGTTCAAAACATCATCATCATCATAGGCGGTCCCTCGAAACGAGGATGACTTGCTTCCACGCCAAAAAAAAGGACGAGTTCACAGGTGTTTCAATGAAGGACCCGAACTACATCCTGAAGGGTGAAAGATGCCTGTGCGTGAATTTTTTTAACGTGGGGTGGCCATTGCACACCAGCCACCACACAGGCTTGACAGAGCTAGGTCTTGGTCCAGTGGCAAGGATTACCCAAGACAACTGGAGACCAGCTCTGCTGCACGGACCTAGTGCGCACACATATCACAGTGTGGGCTGGCCCGTGCTGCCCCTGGGCCCCTGGCCCCCTGGCCCTGAACTCGCGCCTCCCCTGAGCCCCAATCACATCCCTCTAGAGTCTCTCGCCATCCTGCTGTATCTTTCCACGCTCCAATCACTGATCTGGATCTTGATGACATCACTGTTCACAGCCGTCGCCCTCCTGCACCAGCTCGCGCTGTACCTTGTAGTGGCATGCCTCCACGCTGCCCATAGCCGCCGCTCGCCGCTCCTTTTATGGCCCCGATCTGACGCTGATGTTCCCTTGCAGATCAGGGCCTTCAAAACAACACTGATTATCTCTAGCTATACATATCTGAAAAGCAGTTCATCTAATTTATAATCAGATGATCATTCAGCTCGTTTTAGTGTTAATTGACTCAGCAATAACTGTTTTAACTCCAAGTCTATTTCACATATTCACAAAAAATTCCCTTTAATCCTAAGTTTTGTTTGAGGTTTGGAAATCTTGTATTCATGTCATCTAGCCTGAGTTCATTGTCCAAGGTAAATACTTGCTGGCAACTACAAAGCACACTCCTCCAAATAAAATTCCTCTTGAACTTACAGCCCTTCATCATTGTCACTTTACACTGAGCACTCATCCAATGTATCAATCGATATCCTTTTCCTGACAAATATATAGGCCCCGATTTGAATTCCAGGCAGGCTTTGGTTGGTTGGGTGAGGTGAAACTCACCCGATTGAACAATATACAAGTCCCAGGCTATTTTAACTGCCGGGCCTCATATAAATCCTGCCGGCTAACTTCCTGGAATGGGTGGGACGACAGGAAGCAGAGGGAAAAAGGTGCGGTCTGTAGACCACCCGGCAACACCGAGTAGATGGCGGGTTCAGCCATCTTACAGAGGGTCTCGCTCTTCCTGGCCCCACAAGGAAAGTAAAATAACTTCCCTGTTTAGGCCTCTTCTAGCCCCGGTCCTACTTTCCACCCTCTTCACCTAGTGGGGAAGCTTCAGCGCTTCCCCGCTCAGGCCACCAGTTAAAATTGCAGTCAGTACCGATGACGTCATCAAGGCCTGATATGCATATGTAAAGAAGAATCCTGCCAGCTTTGCGCTGGTGTCCTTGCCACCTGTTCAATGCAGTGTATTAAAATACAGAATGCTGAGTTCTTGGTGGTTTTCCAGTGATTAAGGATTCTGTACCTTTTAACTGCCCAGTTCCCACTGGGTCAGTAGGGTTACAATCACCCCCATAGTATTTTGTTCCATAGCATATTGGTTTCCTTTCTGTCTGCAGTAACTTGAAATAAAGGTTAATTAAAAATACCATCCTCAAAATGGCTTCAGCAATTGCTTACTGGGAAATTGGCTTCTATTCTTTTTATCTCTATGTGAAGTACATCAGAAAAAAGTCAATAAAGCCAAATTGTTCATGAACGACAGACATATGTATCTGGGAAGCCAGTCACTGATCATATCCAAGTGCAATGAATGCATAAAACTGCTTTGTTAAGTAATTAAATAACATAATCATGACTACGCCAGAAAAGACAGTACTTCACAGATGGCCATCAGCATGCCTTTCTGTATCTGTGTCTGTGGCAGGGACTGTGGTTCTCGTATTGGACTGTTCAACCACCTAAGGACTCATTTTTAAGAGTGGAAGCAAGTCTTCCTCGATTCCGAGGAACTGCCTATGATGATGGTGGTTTCTGTTTCTATTATGATGATAGATGTTCATTATTCAAATGAAATTGTCTGTCTCACAGATTGGTTTCTTGAAGAGGAAATGTTATTTCAAGGGTATGCTGAGTTTAAGAATCAAACCCTTTTGCCACACCTTTAAAATGAATTTTACCAAACATCACCATACTCTCAGGCCAAACATGGCCGCATGGGCAAAACAGTTAGGTATTTCCAAGAAAGACTACAGCCAATAGGGATCAAGTAGCCACTCCTTTCCTGAAAAGCATTTGTTTGAAAGATCTGCAATGAAGCCTTGCAAAGCAACCTGTTTATTGATTTTTTTAATGTGTTTTATCTTTTCATGAACTAGTTCGCTAGGTTGATTCTGGAGATGAGGGGGTTGACTTATGAGGAAAGGCCTCTACTCATTGGAATTCAGAAGAATGAGAGGTGATCTTATCGAAACATGTAAGATTATGAGCTCAATTTTGGCCGAGCCCGTTTTTCAGTGCACTTACCGGAGTTGCGGCACTTCCGAGATGCACCAGAAAAAAATGTTGCAACTTTAGCCGCTGTCTGGCCTCTTCACTGCAGTCGCACAGCGTGGCCAGTCCACTCAGGGGGTGGAGCCTGTGTTCTGCGCTGGAAAATATGCTGGGACGTCTGCACGTGCGCAGTGGAGAATGATGATGTCCGCGCATGCACAGTAGCGCTGTGAGTCTGCGAGTTGGAAATCGTCCATTAAAGAGCTACTTGCGTCTTCGAGACCGAATTTCTGAGGTAGAATATTTTGCTTTCTTGTTATTCATCAATTCACTCAGGGGTTATTTCTTACAAGTAATTCATCCAACAGAAGATACTAGACTTTCTGTTTTCACTCATTTCTCAGAGCACGAATAATTCAGAATTCTGGTCAATAGGCACTTTTCATAAACTACACCTTGCAAAACGAGCAGTGTCTGAAATACAGTGATTGTGAGATAAAGGCCTCAATATTTACGGGACGGGAACTCAAATGTTCGCGTTCAGGTATAGCTCTGTCACGGAAATGAAAAGCCACTTCTACTTTTACTGAATCAAAATTCCCTGTTGATTTATTCAATTGTGTTTACTGCTGTTATCTAGAATTGCAGCCTCTCCCTCTCTGTGGCCCCTGATGCTTGCCAGCTCCCTTCCACCCTCTCCCCCCGCCCCCATCCCCCTCCCGCCCCCCAGCCTCTCCGTTGATTTGCTTGCAGCCTCTCCGTTGAATCCCGATGCCAGCCAGTTCACTCGCTCCCACCCCGAGTCCAGGCCGAGTGGCCTCCCGGTGCATTGTCCTGCCCCTAGCCCAGGCCAAATGGCCTCTTGCACCGGCCCATTGCCTTCCCAGGGCGAGTGCAGAAAGGGGAATTGCAGTTTGAAGAAGAAGGTAGGAATTTAATTTTTTATTTCTTATAGAATTGTTCTAAGTTTTTGTTTGCAAACTTTGCTAAGGGTAAGGCTTGGTTGGTTTAAGTCTTGGTTCTCTCCGCTTCCCGCCCCTATGCTAGGCCGAATGGCCTCCGATGTACCTACCTGCGTCGATTTCTTTAACTCTCCACAAGGGTTTTCTCAAGTGGCCACATACGCTGGCCTAAGTAGAAATGGAGTAACTATTAGCTGCCCAAAGTTGCCTAACTGGGCAGAACTGGCGTAAATGGTTGGTGACGCCCCCTTTTGAGCAAAGAAAAACTAACCTAAAAAAAATAACTAAGTGAGTTACGCTGGTGCAAATTGATTGGGAAAATTGTGGATTTTTAAGTTAAGCCAGAAAAAGCAGCCTACTCCAAAAAAAATGGAGCAACTCCTGGCCAAAATTGAGCCCATTGAGGGGGCTTGATAAGGTGGATGCAGAGAGGATGTTTCCACTGATAGGGGAGACTTGAACTAGGGGGAATAATCTTAGAATAAGGGGCCGCCCATTTAAAACAGAGATGAGGAGAAATTTCTTCTCAGAGGGTTGTAAATTTGTGGAATTCACTGCCGCAGAGAGCTGTGGAAGCTGGGTCATTGAATATATATAAGACAGAGATAGACAGTTTCTTAACCGATAAGGGAATAAGGGGTTATGGGGAGCAGGCAGGGAAGTGGACCTGAGTCCATGATCGGCTCAGCTATGATCTAATTAAATGGTGGAGCAGGCTCGAGGGGCCGTATGACCTACTCCTGCTCCTTTTTCTTATGTTCTTTCTTATGTTCAAGTCTGCCATAGTGTTTGAAATGACTTCAACAATTGTCTGTTGCTGCTTAGTTTATTGAATTAGTGTCTGGAATGACTCATATTAATATTCTACTGAGGTAATGTAGGCACATAGCTAACATCGTACATATCTATCAGGAACCAATAAATGAGGTTACTGTTCACCAAGGCATGCTATCCCTAATTATTTTGCATAGTATTCCTTCAGTTCGTACAAAGCACAAATATAAGAACAAATTTGGGTCCAAATTTCCCCATGATTTGCATTGTTTTTTTTGGTGCAACTTGATTTTTCTCGTGTATCTTTTTAGTTGCAAATATGGCCATTTAATTTGCACCAGTGTAAGTGAGTTAGTTAGGTTTTTTGTTAGGTCAGTTTTTTTTTCAAAAGGGGGCGTTCCCAGCCACTTACACCATTTATGCCAATTTGGTCAGAAAAAAGTTGTACTAAACTAACTTAGGGCAGTGTATGTGTCCACCTTTGTCCACAGCGAAAGACCTTACTTACAGTTAAGGAATCGGCACAAGTAACTACATTTAAAGCACCACCAAGCACCAAACAAAGCACAAAAAGGAATAAGAAATTATTTAACAAATAAATTAGAAGGAAGCCTGCGCCTAAAGCACCAAGACCAAAGTATTAAGGAATCAATAAATAAAAAATAAAAAAATAGAAGGAACTCTGCACCTAAACAACATTTCAAGCACCACCAAGCACCAAACAAAGCACAAACAGTAATAACCATTCAATAAAAACTAAAGAACTGAAGTAAATAATTAAATTAACAAATAAAGAGCTGAAATAAATCCTACCTTCAACTAAACTCAGCACAGCTGGCCATGCGGGAGTCCCTTGGCCTGGGATAGGGGAGGGAGAACGCGACTGCCGCCCCACTGATTTTCAACCCTTTTCGGGCGGGATTTTTTTCCCTTTTTGCCCATTTTCCCTTTTTGCCCACTGACATCTTCAAAGAGCTTCATACATAAATTATTTGTAATACAACCTAACTGCATGTTGCTGCTTATTTATTGATACACAGGATGGGATGTAGGTTAAGCACATGGCTGTCACTGTATATGTGCTTCTTTAACATGACAAGACTGCTAGCCAACCAAATGAACACAAAGCCAGCACAGCCAAAGCGACATCACTATCCGACAAGCTATCCTCGGTCCAAACCACTAGGCTGCAGCCAACGATGAGCCAAACTGGAAGCAATACGGTGGAGGAGGATTTCCTGGAGTGCATAAGGGATGGTTTTCTAGACCAATATGTCGAGGAACCAACTAGGGGGGAGGCCATCTTAGACTGGGTGTTGTGTAATGAGAGAGGATTAATTAGCAATCTCGTTGTGCGAGGCCCCTTGGGGAAGAGTGACCATAATATGGTGGAATTCTGCATTAGGATGGAGAATGAAACAGTTAATTCAGAGACCATGGTCCAGAACTTAAAGAAGGGTAACTTTGAAGGTATGAGGCGTGAATTGGCTAGGATAGATTGGCGAATGATACTTAAGGGGTTGACTGTGGATGGGCAATGGCAGACATTTAGAGACCGCATGGATGAACTACAACAATTGTACATTCCTGTCTGGCGTAAAAATAAAAAAGGGAAGGTGGCTCAACCGTGGCTATCAAGGGAAATCAGGGATAGTATTAAAGCCAAGGAAGTGGCATACAAATTGGCCAGAAATAGCAGCGAACCCAGGGACTGGGAGAAATTTAGAACTTAGCAGAGGAGGACAAAGGGTTTGATTAGGGCAGGGAAAATGGAGTACGAGAAGAAGCTTGCAGGGAACATTAAGGCAGATTGCAAAAGTTTCTACAGGTATGTAAAGAGAAAAAGGTTAGTAAAGACAAACATAGGTCCCCTGCAGTCAGAATCAGGGGAAGTCATAACGGGGAACAAAGAAATGGCAGATCAATTGAATAAGTACTTTGGTTCGGTATTCACTAAGGAGGACACCAACAACCTTCCGGATATAAAAGGGGTCAGAGGGTCTAGTAAGGAGGAGGAACTGAGGGAAATCTTTATTAGTCGGGAAATTGTGTTGGGGAAATTGATGGGATTGAAGGCCGATAAATCCCCAGGGCCTGATGGACTGCATCCCAGAGTACTTAAGGAGGTGGCCTTGGAAATAGTGGATGCATTGACAGTCATTTTCCAACATTCCATTGACTCTGGATCAGTTCCTATCGAGTGGAGGGTAGCCAATGTAACCCCACTTTTTAAAAAAGGAGGGAGAGAGAAAACAGGGAATTATAGACCGGTCAGCCTGACCTCAGTAGTGGGTAAAATGATGGAATCAATTATTAAGGATGTCATAGCAGTGCATTTGGAAAGAGGTGACATGATAGGTCCAAGTCAGCATGGATTTGTGAAAGGGAAATCATGCTTGACAAATCTTCTGGAATTTTTTGAGGATGTTTCTAGTAAAGTGGACAAGGGAGAACCAGTTGGTGTGGTATATTTGGACTTTCAGAAGGCTTTCGACAAGGTCCCACACAAGAGATTAATGTGCAAAGTTAAAGCACATGGGATTGGGGGTAGTGTGCTGACGTGGATTGAGAACTGGTTGTCAGACAGGAAGCAAAGAGTAGGAGTAAATGGGTACTTTTCAGAATGGCAGGCAGTGACTAGTGGGGTACCGCAAGGTTCTGTGCTGGGGCCCCAGCTGTTTACATTGTACATTAATGATTTAGACGAGGGGATTAAATGTAGTATCTCCAAATTTGCGGATGACACTAAGTTGGGTGGCAGTGTGAGCTGCGAGGAGGATGCTATGATGCTGCAGAGTGACTTGGATAGGTTAGGTGAGTGGGCAAATGCATGACAGATGAAGTATAATGTGGATAAATGTGAGGTTATCCACTTTGGTGGTAAAAACAGAGAGACAGACTATTATCTGATTGGTGACAGATTAGGAAAAGGGGAGGTGCAACAAGACCTGGGTGTCATGGTACATCAGTCATTGAAGGTTGGCATGCAGGTACAGCAGGTGGTTAAGAAAGCAAATGGCATGTTGGCCTTCATAGCGAGGGGATTTGAGTACAGGGGCAGGGAGGTGTTGCTACAGTTATACAGGGCCTTGGTGAGGCCACATCTGGAGTATTGTGTACAGTTTTGGTCTCCTAACTTGAGGAAGGACATTCTTGCTATTGAGGGAGTGCAGCGAAGATTCACCAGACTGATTCCCGGCATGGTGGGACTGACCTATCAAGAAAGACTGGATCAACTGGGCTTGTATTCACTGGAGTTCAGAAGAATGAGAGGGGACCTCATAGAAACGTTTAAAATTCTGACGGGTTTAGACAGGTTAGATGCAGGAAGAATGTTCCCAATGTTGGGGAAGTCCAGAACCAGGGGTCACAGCCTAAGGATATGGGGTAAGCCATTTAGGACCGAGATGAGGAGAAACTTCTTCACCCAGAGAGTGGTGAACCTGTGGAATTCTCTACCACAGAAAGTAGTTGAGGCCAATTCACTAAATATATTCAAAAGGGAGTTAGATGAAGTCCTTACTACTCGGGGGATCAAGGGGTATGGCGAGAAAGCAGGAAGAGGGTACTGAAGTTGCATGTTCAGCCATGAACTCATTGAATGGCGGTGCAAGCTAGAAGGGCTGAATGGCCTACTCCTGCACCTATTTTCTATGTTTCTATTTTCTAACCTCTCCCCCTCTCTCTCGCCCCGATCAAAACTCAGTTGCACCAACCTGTTTCTTGCAGCCCTCTGTGGCTGGCCTATGCAACAGGCCATTCGGCCTAGGATTGGGGCTGGACGCGTTCTGCAGGCATCATCGTCACAATCATGGGACGGAGCTACTGCGCATGTGCGACCGCTCTACTGCGCACGCGCACAGCTGCCGGCACTGTTTTCGCCGCAGGGTTGTAGCTCCACCTCCCACTCCACGAGGAGCGCCGCGCCAGGACCCAGGACACACAGCAGAGTGGCCAGAATCATGAGTAAGTTTTTCAGCGCCGTTTCTAGCGCACAAAATCAGCTCATCTCAGGAGAGTGCGCAGAAAAAAGGGATTGGGTAAATTTGGGCTCTCTATACCCGAAAGAGCCTGAATCGTAACAGGTAGGATGCCCAAAGGTAGACATAATATTCCAGAAATGACAACATCACCCACCTGCATTTATATAATGCCTTTAATGTACAAAACTATCTCAAGACAAGAGGAAATTGAACATATATAAAAATAGAAAATGCTAGAAATAATCAGCAGGTCAGGCAGCATCTGTGGAGAGAGAAATAGAGTTAACGATTCATGGCAGTAATTGAACAGAAAACAGAGAGTTGGGATAATTGGTTCAATCTCGGGTTGGCAATCAGTAACTAGTGGGGTGCCGTAGGGATCAGTGCTGGGACCCCAACTATTTACAATCTATATGAACGATTTGGAAGAAGGGAGAGAGTGTAATGTAGCCAAGTTTGCTGACGATACAAAGATGGGAGGAAAAGCAATATGTGAGGAGGACACAAAAAATCTGCAAAAGGACATAGACAGGCTAAGTGAGTGGGCAAAAATTTGGCAGATGGAGTATAATGTTGGAAAATGTGAACTTTGGCAGAAAAAAATCAAAGAGCAAGTTATTATTTAAATGGAGAAAGATTGCAAAGTGCTGCAGTACAGCGGGACCTGGGGGGTCCTGGTGCATGAAACACAAAAGGATAGTATGCAGGTACAGCAAGTGATCAGGAAGGCCAATGGAATCTTGGCCTTTATTGCAAAGGGGATGGAGTATAAAAGTGGGGAAGTCTTGGTACAGTTATACAGGGTATTGGTGAGGCCATACCTGGAATACTGTGTTCAGTTTTGGTTTCTATATTTACGAAAGGATATACTTGCTTTGGAGGCAGTTCAGAGAAGGTTCACGAGGTTGATTCCGGAGATGAGGGGGTTGACTTATGAGGAAAGGTTGAGTAAGTTGGGCCTCTATTCATTGGAATTCAGAAGAACGAGAGGTGATCTTATCGAAACGTATAAGATTATGAGGGGGCTTGACAAGGTGGATGCAGAGAGGATGTTCCCATTGATAGAGGAGTCTAGAACTAGAGGGCATAATCTTAGAATAAAGGGCTGCCCATTTAAAACTGATACGAGGAGAAATTTCTTCTCTCAGAGGGTTGTAAATCTGTGGAATTCGCTGCCTGAGAGAGCTGTGGAAACTGGGACATTGAATAAATTTAAGACAGAAATAGACAGTTTCTTAAACGATAAGGGGTTATGGGGAGTGGGCGGGGAAGTGGAGTTGAGTCCATGATTGGATCAGCCATGATCGTATTGAATGGCGGAGCAGGCTAGAGGGGCCATATGGCCTACTCCTGCTCCTATTTCTTATGTTCTTATGTTCTTATAACATCAAGCTACAGGAGGATCGATTCAGAAGGTTAACCAAAACCTTAACCAAAATGGTGCATTTTAATGAGGGTCTCAAAGCGGGAGAGGAAGATAGGGAGTGTAAATGTTTAGAGAAATAATTATTTATATATGATTAGAATATCCTATTTCAGCTTATTTTTACCATTGGCTGAAATAGATCACTTTATATGATTAGTCGTTTTGATAACAGTTTCACATTGACACCACAAAACTTGATTATTTTTGATAATGGGCACCATTCATTGTGCGCACGATTCATATGTTCTGCTCTATAATATTCATCAATTTCCATGTCACCCAAATGGTAAACCTTTGAACAACATCCATAGAACAACAATAACTTGTATTTATATAGCGCCTTTAACAGGAATATTATGAGATCCAAAATTTGACCGAGCTGCATAAGTAGATATTAGCGCAGGTGACCAAAAGCTTGGTTAAAGAGGTAGATTTTAAAGAGCATCTTGAAAAAGGAAAGAAAGGTAGAGAGGCGGAGAGGTTTAGGCAGGAAGTTCCAGAGCTTGGGGCCTAGGCAACAGAAGGCACGGCCACCGATGGTTGAGCGATTATAATCAGGGATGCTCAAGAGGGAAGAATAAGAGGACCGCAGACATCTCGGGAGTTTGTGGGGCTGAAGGAGATTACAGAGATAGGGAGGGACGAGACCATGGAGGGATTTTAAAATAAGGATGAGAATTTTGAAAATGAGGTGATGCTTAACCGGAAGCCAATGTAGGCTAGCGAGCACAGGGGTGATGGGTGAGTGTGACTTGATGCGAATTAGGAGATGGGCAGCCAAGTTTTGGATTAACTTCTAGTTTACGTAGGTTAGAATGTGGGAGGCCAGCCAGGAGTGCATTGGAATAGTCAAGTCTAGAGGTAACAAAGGCATGGATGAGGGTTTCAGTAGCGGATGAACTGAGGCAAGGGCGGAGACGGGCAATGTTACAGAGGTGGAAATATGCTGTCTTAGTTATGCTGCGGATATGTGGTCAAAAGCTCAATACAGGATCAAATATGACACCAAGGTTGTGAACAGGCTGGTTTGGCCTCAGACAGGAGTTGGGGAGAGGGATGGGGTCAGTGGCTAGGGAATGGAGTTTGTGGCGGGTCCGAAAACAATGGCTTCGGTCTTCCCAATATTCAATTGGAGAATATTTCTGCTCATCCATAACTGGATGTCGGACAAGCAGTCTGACAATTTAGAGACCGTGGAAGGGTCGAGAGAAGGTGAGGTTGAACTGGATGTCATCAGCGTACACGTGGAAACTGACGCTGTGTTTTCGGATGATGTCGCCAAGGGGAAACATGTAGATGAGAAATAGGAGGGGGACAAGGATCAATCCTTGAGGGACACCAGAGGTAACGATACGGGGGCAGGAAGAGAAGCTGTTACAGGTAATTCTCTGGCTATGATTAGATTAGATAAGAATGGAACTAGATGAGTGCAGTCCCATCCAGCTGGATGACAATGGTGAGGCTTTGGAGAAGGATAGAATGTTCAACCGTGTCAAAGGCTACAGACAAGTCAAGAAGTGATAGTTTGCATTTGTCACTGTCACAATGGATGTCATTTGTGGCTTTGATGAGAGCCCTTTTGGTACTGTGGCACCACTGGAGGCTGTCCCAACATTCCAAGGCCTAGCATTCAGAGGACTATAAGGAGCTGTGAGGAAGGCAACTGTTGTCAGTAAATTGAGCAGAAAGTCATCCTCCTCATCTAACTGTGCCCAGTCAACTTTTCTTAGAATCATAGAATTTTACAGAACAGCGGAAACAGCTTCAGCCAGAAGTACTGAGTGGATGATCCATATCGGCCTCTTCCTGAGGTCCGCGCCATCATAGAAGCCAGTCTTCAGCCAATTCGATTTGCTTCATGTGGCATCAAGAAATGGCTGAGAGCACTGGATTCAGCAAAGGCAATGAGCCCAGACAACATCCAGGTTGTCATGCTGAAGACTTGTGCTCCAGAACTAGCTGTGCCTCTAGCCAAGCTGTTCCAATACAGCTACAACACTGGCATCTACCCGATAATGTGAAAAACATCCCAGGTCTGTCCTGTCCACAAAAAAAAGGACAAATCCAATCTGACCAATTACCGCCCCATCAGTTTATTCTCAATCATTAGCAAAGTGATGGCAGGTGTTGTTGACAGTGCCATCAAGCAGCACTTACTCACCAATAACCTGCTCACCAATGCTCTGTTTGGGTTCCGCCAGGACCACTCAGCTCCAGATCTCATTACAGCCTTGGTCCAAACATAGACAAAAGAGCTGAATTCCAGAGGTTGAGGTGAGAGTGACTGCCCTTGACATCACTGGGTGTGGCATCAAGAAGCTTTAGTAAAACTGAAGTCAATGGGAATCAGGGGGCAAACTCTCCACTGGCTGGAGTCATACCTAGCACAAAGGAAGATGGTTGTGGTTGTCGGAGGTAAGTCATCTAAACCCCAGGGCACTGCTTCAGGAGTTCAATCATCTTCAGTTACTTCATCAAGGACCTTCCCTCCATCATAAGGTCAGAAGTGGGGATGTTCGCTAATGAAAGCACAGTGTTCAGTTCCATTCGCAACTCCTCAGATAATGAAGCAGTCTATGCCCACAAGCAGCAAGATGTATAACATTCACAGCCCACAAAGAACATAAGAACATAAGAATTAGGAACAGGAGTAGGCCATCTAGCCCCTCGAACCTGCTCCGCCATTCAAGAAGATCATGGCTGATCTGGTCATGGACTCAGCTCCACTTACCCGCCCGCTCCCGATAACCCTTAATTCCCTTATTGGTTAAAAAATCTATCTATCTGTGATTTGAATACATTCAATGAGCGAGCCTCAAAAGTTTCCTTGGGCAGAGAATTCCACAGATTCACAACCCTCTGGGAGAAGAAATTCCTTCTCAACTCGGTTTTAAATTGGTTCCCCCGTATTTTGAGGCTGTGACCCCTAGTTCTAGTCTCACCGACCAGTGGAAACAACCTCTCTGCCTCTATCTTGTCTATCCCTTTCATTCTTTTAAATGTTTCTATAAGATCACCCCTCATCCTTCTGAACTCCAACAAGTAAAGACCCAGTCTACTCAATCTATCATCATAAGGTAACCCCCTCATCTCCGGAATCAGCCTCGTGAATCGTCTCTGTACCCCCGACAAGGCTAGTATATCCTTCCTTAGGTAAGGTGACCAAAACTGCATGCAGAACTCCAGGTGCGGCCTCACCAATACCTTGTACAGTTGCAGCAAGACGTCCCTGCTTTTGTATTCCATCCCTCTCTCAATGAAGGCCAACATTCCATTCGCCTTCCTGATTACCTGCTGCACCTGCAAACTAACTTTTTGGGATTCATGCACAAGGACCCCCAGGTCCCTCTGCACCTCAGCATGTTGTAATTTCTCCCCATTCAAATAATATTCTCTTTTACTGTTTTTTTTTCCAAGGTGGATGAACTCACATTTTCCGACATTGTATTCCATCTGCCAAACCTTAGCCCATTCGCTTAACCTATCTAAATCTCTTTGCATCCTCTCTGTGTCCTCTGCACAACCCGCTTTCTCACTAATCATTGTGTCATCTGCAAATTTTGTTACACTACACTCTGCCCCCTCTTCCAGGTCATCTATGTATATTGTAAACAGTTGTGGTCTCAGCACCGATCCCTGTGGCACACCACTAACCACCGATTTCCAACCCAAAAAGGACCCATTTATCCCGACTCTCTACTTTCTGTTAGCTAGCCAATTCTCTATCCATGCTAATACATTTCCTCTGACTCCGCATACCTTTATCTTCTGCAGTAACCTTTTGTGTGGCACCTTATTGAATGCCTTTTGGAAATCTAAATACACCACATCCATCGGTACACCTCTATCCACCATGCTCGTTGTATCCTCAAGAATTCCAGTAAATTAGTTAAACATGATTTCCCCTTCATGAATCCATGTTGCGTCTGCTTGATTGCACTATTCCTATCTAGATGTTCCGCTATTTCTTCCTTAATGACAGCTTCAAGCATTTTCCCCACTACAGATGTTAAACTAACTGGCCTATAGTTACCTGCCTTTTGTCTGCCCCCTTTTTTAAACAGAGGCGTTACATTAGCTGCTTTCCAATCCACTAGTACCTCCCCAGAATCCAGAGAATTTTGGTAGATTATAACGAATGCATCTGCTATAACTTCCGCCATCTCTTTTAATACCCTGGGATGCATTTCATCAGGACCAGGGGACTTGTCTACCTTGAGTCCCATTAGCCTGTCCAGCACTACCTCCCGAGTGATAGTGATTGTCTCAAGGTCCTCCCTTCCCACATTCCCATGACCAGCAATTTTTGGCATGGTTTTTGTGTCTTCCACTGTGAAGACCGAAGCAAAATAATTGCTTAAGGTCTCAGCCATTTCCACATTTCCCATTATTAAATCCCCCTTCTCATCTTCTAAGGGACCAACATTTACTTTAGTCACTCTCTTCCGTTTTATATATCGGTAAAAGCTTTTGCTATCTGTTTTTATGTTTTGCGCAAGTTTACTTTCGTAATCTATCTCTCCTTTCTTTATTGCTTTCGAAGTCTTTCTTTGCTGTCGTTTAAAATTTTCCCAATCTTCTAGTTTCCCACTAACCTTGGCCACCTTATACGCATTGGTTTTTAATTTGATACTCTCCTTTATTTCCTTGGTTATCCACGGCTGGTTATCCCTTCTCTTACTACCCTTCTTTTTTACTGGAATATATTTTTGTTGAGCACCAGGCAAACCAGGCTGAAAACCAGGCAATGACTATCTCCAACAAGTGTGAGACTAACCATCACCTTTTGACATTCAACGGCATTACCATCGCCAAATCACTCACCATCAACATCCTAGGGGTTACCATTGACGAGAAACTTAATTGGACCAGCCACATAAATACTGTGGCTACAAGAGTAGGTCAGAGATTGGGTATTCTGCTGTGAATGTCTCACCTCCTGACTTTCCATCAATTACAAGGCACACGTCAGGAGTGTGATGGAGTACTCTGCACCTGCCTGGATGAGTGCAGCTCCAACACTCACGAATCTCGACACCATCCAGGACAAGCAGCCTGCTTGATTGGCACCCAACCACCTTAAACTTTTACTCCCTCTACCACTGGCGCACCATGGCTGCAGTGTGTACCATCTACAAGATGCACTGCAGCAACTTACCAAGACTTCTTCAACAGCACCTCCCAAACTCACGACCTCTACCACAAGAAGGACAAGGGCAGCAGGAACACCATCACCTCCAAGTTCCCCTCCAAGTTACACACCATCCTGACTTGGAAATATATCACTGTTCCTTCATCATCGCTGGGTCAAAATCCTGGCACTCCCTCCCTAATAGCACTGTGGGAGAACCTTCACCACACGGACTGCAGTGGTTCAAGAAGGAGGCTCACCACCATCTTCTCATGAGCAATTAGGAATGGGCAATAAATGCTGGCCTTGCCAGCGACGCCCACATCCCAGGAAAGTATTTTTAAAAAGGCCATCTGGTCTATTGTGCCTGTGCCAGCTGTCTGCTAGAATTACTCCTTTGATTCCATTCTTCTGCCCTTTTCCCATAGTCTTTTACATTTTTCTTTTTCTAATTTTCATCTACTTCCCTTTTAAATGTTCTAAAATAATTCTCCTAAACTCTACCTTCATTCTTTTGATGATCTTAAATGTATACCCTTTAGTTACCAACTAGCAGAAATAGTTTTTTTCCCTATTTATCATATCAACACCCTTTATAATTTTGAACACCTCTATCAAATCTCCTCTTAATCTCTGATCTCATGAAAAGAACTCCAGTTTCTCTAGTCTCTCCTCATAACTAAACACTCTTATCCCTGGAATCATCTTAGTGAATCTCTTCTGTATTATCTTCATGCCCTCGTCAGCCTTCTTAAGTTAAGGTGTCTAAAACTGGACGTGATATTCTAACTGTGACCAAACCAATGAATTGTATCGATTTAACATTATGGACAAGAGTTCTGATTCGGGTGTAATTGGCAATCCGAGCCCCAATTGCACTCAGAATTGCACTAGTTTCCAAAGTGGTTTCTTTGCTCAAGTTTCCGCTAAAACTCATTTGCATTTTGCTGAATGTAAAATCTTCCATGAACCAGCGCAATCGGGCAGCGTTTTAGAATGTAATTATTTTTTTAAACATTGGCAATAAAAAATATTCCTTGCTATATTTAAGAGTAGTAACCTGTGTAGGGGAGGACGAAAACCCCCTCATTTTACCCAGAAGGAAAAGGGCTGTGGGATCAGTCTGTGCTGTGAATTGAAACCGATGGAAGGAAAACTTTGGGACACAAATGGAGACCCCCCCCCCAGTGTTTGGACTCATAGGAAAGGGAATTTAATTTGGAACTATCTACCAGAAAGTTTGAAATCCTAAAATGCACATGGAAGAAACTATGAACTTTAATCGAATTTGGGATTTTTTTAAAGGTCTGCAAGAAAAGGGGTGGAGTCAATATCAAAAGGGCCAGTTTGGACATTGGAACTAATCAAATTGTCTGGGAACTGTATACCCTCAAAACTTGCCCCTTGAAAACATTAAGCATTTAAACAATGCCACATACATATTCCAACACCTTTTTCATCAGGCATAGAAATATCTGGCTCAGGCCAGACTAGCACAATGGCTACAGGAGGCCAATGCAATCAACACCCACTCAAACCTTGAGTAGGTTAAGATCAGTGGGGAAAAAAACCTAAAAACCTCAAACTGTTGCATTTTTCAAAATCAAAAGTCCACCAATGAGAAGAATCGACTTCAGCAGGAGAGGCGGACTGGATAATCTGGCTATAAAAAAAGGGGTTTCTGACGTAGTGAAGAAGAGAGGAGTGATGATTTTCCCTGCCCTCGTGATTCAACAACCACAAGCCTCTCGACACTGAAGGAAAACCAGTGTCCGAAGACACCGAAGATAGAAGAAACAAACCACCAGACTGCACAAGGCACAAGTAGTGAGTATAACCTCTGGTCCCCAGAACTCCCAACTCAGTTAGGCCAGGAAAGGTGGGAGGTTGGGCATTGTACTGCTAAACTGGTGTAAAGATTTTCATTGTGTCCGTTTAGTGGGATTTAGGGGGATTGTTTTGTTGGTGTATTGCTGTTTGTTGAGTTACACCTTGCCAAATAAATTGGAAGCCTAAAGTTCCTCTTGGAATCACCTTGTCTCAGTTCTATTGTATTACATCTCCTGATCGTGAGTCTTATGTCAGAACCGTGTAAGGGAAGCTAGGAGCGCCTCGAAAACGCTTAACTGTGTGTCACAGGCTAGGGAAGAAGGGGTTAGGAGTGTTTGACACTCACAGGTGCCTCACAGGCTAGGCATAAGCTGTGGGGACGCACGAGTCTCAAAACCCCCTTCATAAGCTGTGGACACAGTCTCTCCAGGGGTGCTCTTGCAGCACTCAGGGTACCTCACAGGCCAGGCATAAGCTGTGAGGGCAGAAGCCCAGAGAGAGACACCCAAGGCACAACAACAACCCTGTGAAAACCCCTTACACCTGGTTCAGTTTTATTAATACAGCTGAAAATGAGTTTATCACAAAAGATAAGCATTTTTAACTGCAGCATCTAGTCCTCCATCTGTGAGTAACCCAACCTTAAATAACTGAAAATGACTTTAGGAAACTGTACAAAACCATTTGCTGGTTACATTGGTGTACAGTAGTCAGTCTTGTAGTAAATTTAAAAAAAAAATGTAAAAGCTTTTAAGAGGTGCCTATTAGTGTCCTTGCATCTAAAAACAAGCTTAATTTTAAGAGCCTCCTTGAAGGCCCACAAATAGACCAATTAGCGGAAATTCACAATGGTGATTCATTTGATCTGGGGACATGGCCAGTTTTATGGGCAGGGCTGGTTTCCAGTGCAATTTTTTAAAAAACTAGCGCAAAAGATTGCAGAAACTTGGTTTGCGCTGAATGTTATTTGCACTTGAAATTCCACAACCTTTTGTGTGGGTTAGGCCGATTTGGGGCGAAATGCACTGGAAAAACCAACACCAGCCAATGGAAACTTCTCCCTGTACTCTTTACTTTTATACTGTCCCTATTTAAAAAACCTTAAATCCCATAGGCTAGAAATTCGGTATCGCCCGCTTTGAGGCAGTGACGCCACCGGCATGCTACCTTTAGCGCCGGGCAATGTCTATCGCTTCAAAGTACGATATTCAGTTGTATCGTGGAGTGGAGCACTAAGAGAAGTGTTACACAATCCTCAGGGAGCTAAAGGCAGTAGCAGGAGAGCGCTTCTCAACTTGAGGCACGGAGAGAAGTGAGGTCGACCATGTGAAATCTGCAAAAAAATGGAAGGGAGGCTACCAACAGCCTTCCACATATAAGAGAGGTAAGTAATTGTTAAAAATTTGACTCTCAACACTTACCTCTTCATTCCCTGCGATATCACCCCGGAATCCTCTGTGCACCATCTGCTCCCCCGTCGGGCGTAGCACCAGGTGCTGCGGCAGGCGAAAGCAGTCAATTTTGGAAACACATTGCAAAGGGGGAGTTGCACACTCTTAACGTCACCAAGTGTCTGGCGCTAGAGTGGGCAGTGCTAAATGACAGCGCCGTCGTTAAACCACCAGTTACGTTCGCAGCAGGCTGTCATAGCACGGCGCCCGGGCGATAGGTGTAGAGCAGCCACTTAGCGCCCCTCTCTGGCGCTAATGGTGGCGCTAAACAACCGAATTTCTCCCCCCATATACATTATTCAGCTTTATCCATCTGCTATTGTAGCCATTTTATATTGTGATGCAACCCACACTGTAAAGAAACCCACACTGTAAAGAATCAAGAACAAGGTTAGCGCATCAAATCCTCAAGGTAGCCATAGTCCCCTGCATCCTCTGGACATGCAAGTTGATGGTTTCTTAAAGAGACTACTCTTGCTCACTATGCCTGATGTGTCCTTTCGTACTACAGATTGTGAGATTGGTAACCCCTTGTCCACTGTTGGCTATGTGAAGAATCAGATGCTATTTCTCCTGCACCAGTAATGCCTTTGGCCAGCTTTGTCCTCCTCAGAAAAATGATCATTTTTTTAGGCAAGGAGTCAGACACATAGTGGGACCTGAAAGACTAATTTTGGATAAGGCAAACATTTAATGAATATATCACGTGCAATATTGATGAGGAGGTACAACATAAGATGTTGAACTCAATTTTCCATACAACTTTTCTTTGGCACAGATGAAAGTGAAATAAATATTGTATTCTACAAAATCTTTTAAGCATTCTGTTTGCATACTTTGCTGTCTGTTGTTCTGTGCTAGGGAAACCCATCAGAAACAAATTTAACTCTTGCCATGCTTTTCTTAATGAGTTCTCACTCATGAAAATATTGGGAAATAAGTCTGAGAGTGCAAATTTCATAATGTACTTCCTTACCACATATACTTTATCACAATCTCCTTGCATTTCCTATTTCTCCTTGAGGAAGGTTTAAGTGGTTTATTCTTGTGGTTTCTATGTTTCTTTGCCATCTATGTGATCCTTTACCACCTCTGCATGTTTCCTTTCCCATTCTATCCCAATTCCCTCGACATTTCCGTTCTTTCTTTTTGTCATCTTTTAATCTTTTTTTAAAAACTTTCAATTATTCTTCAATTTCCTGCTGTCATGATCTAGTAATAATAAACTGCATATATCCTGAAATAAAATGGTAATTGAGTTTCTCCAAGGATCCCAGAGAAAGTAAGTGGCCTTTTGTGCAACGTACCTGATGTACTAAAACACGTACAGAAATGAACATTTGGAAATGCCTCCCATATCTGTTCTATGACTGAGGTTTTTGCTAAGCTTTGAAAGCCTGGTAGAGATGAGTGAGCTCAAGGAAAATCATGGCAATAATATTTCATACCTGGTGACTTGTGTGGGCAATTTTGGTCCTGCACTAATTTATATAACATGCTTCATCGGCTGTCTTTGCCCAACATCTAAGAGCTCAATTATAACATGTGGATGCTTTTAACCTCAGCACAAGCCTCCTTCTGAAATAACTGTGTTGTTAGGTCTGTCCTTAGAATGACATTTCTCTGCCACTCTACACGTTATTTCAATCAGTCCTACTCTGCTGTATTAATCCTAAAAACAGCAATAATCGGGGAAAGAGAGGCACCTTCTACAAACAAGTCCTAACCTCCCCAAAACCCTAGTGTCAATATTTAATCTATACTAGAGTGGATGTTTTTCTTTGTTTCTTTTGTGAAATAAATAATTTAATAGTTCCTAATTATTTGTAAAGATTCCTACTAAAAATGTTTGAAAATATCCTCTGAAAAACACTTAATCACAGTTCAAAATCTATTACAGAGGTGATATGAACAAAAATGTCATACCACGGCAATACATTAATGAAGAATGGCATGAAACTGGAGGACACTATAAGCTCTCAGTAATTCAGTCCCACAGATTTGCAAGCTCTAACCATGCTTTTCTTACCATTTGCCCTAAAAACATCTTTTTCATCTGTAAAGATCAATACTAGCTGATGAATTTCATCTGGAAAATGTCATTGTTTTTCACAATGTTCAGAAATTTCAGTTTTGTAAAATGCTGTTTCTGATTAAATTGAAACTTCAGACTATTAATGGTTTACATACTAGCTCCGAAAAAGCAAAGTCATTTTTCAATAGCAAAAAAGAGGGAGACCATTGGGAATACAAAGGAAAGAGAAAGGAATGAGGGAATAAAAAAAGTTAGTTGAAAAACTTCAGCCCTGAAAAGACATATAGGTTATTAAAAGCTTTTAGAACATATTCATAGCTGAAAGTATATGTCATTTCGTTGACAATTTATTTTCTTATTAAACATATTATACTAACTTTGTGAAAATTATTTCAGAAAAACGGTATTCTGTAAGAAAGAGAATTCCTCGTCTTTTTTCAAATGTTAACAATCTGAGAAATTATAAATTGTAGACCATTGTATATTTATTTTTATATACACTTTGGCAGATTTTCAAGTTGCTTAAATATCCATGTTAATCAGAAATTAAATATGAATTTGCAATTCAGTTACAGTTTTTCCAACTGACAAAGTCACATTTAGCAAATCATTAATAATGTGAGGCATCTCTGATTATTTTTATACCTTGTTTGACAGACACTTCTGGAAATGTCTTCTTGTTTAACATGGTCAGCAGAGCTTCCAGTTAAACTTCCTTACGTGGCATTAAATACTGCTGAGCTAAATGGCATTTACTCACCCCTCACTCTAAGAATCATGGTCTGACTTGGCAAGGAGCTGGAAACACATTTTTTTCACAACAGCTGACCTCCAAAGTTAGGCCCATCTGGTCCTGTTTTCAATAAGTTTGTGAATCAGACTGCACTAATTAGGGGAAAATTTTAAGTCAACAATTGAAAGTCTTTTCATATGCACAGACTGACAGTTGGACAACGAGTCTAATTGCTTTACTGGGTCTATAAGTTATGTTCTTTTCTCAGCTCTATAAGCTCTGAGCCAGATACTAGTGTCGACGTGCTGTGAGAGATTTTTGGATCAACAGCAGTCCTGTCTATTTTGAGCTTTGTCACAGCTTGAAATTTTAATTTATTTTGATGATGCTGCCAGTCATATTATGACAGGCCCTGGCTTAATCTTAGAACATCAGGTACTTCCCTTAGCAGAAGAAGAAGTAGATTTGTATAATTCAGGATATAAATTAATTTTACTTTCGATCCAGGCCAGTGTTTATGATGATGTGATGAAGATATGATCACTGGTGAACGATGGAAAAACTGCCAGCCGATTGTCAAGGAAAGCCTCTACCAAATTCAGCACATTTGCCTCTGGAATTGTATAACAGGAAAGTGGCAGGAATGAAAGCCTCAGGACAGTTGGTGAATGCCTTGACCACTGGAGTTATAAATGTCAGATGACAAATCTCCCTTCTGGAGACACTTGGGAACAGATTTGGATTTTGATTTAAAGCAATATTTGTTTATATATTAATTAGCTCCAGTCTAGAATATTTATTTATAGAAAATAGGAAATGTAATTAATAAAGCCCACACTGCTCAATAAAAAAATCACTTTAACTATGCAACAAATAATTTATCTTTTAATCCTTACCATTATCTATTTCTGAAGTTCAGTTGTATATGCTTTACAGCTGTTCAGTAGAGTTCATGCCGTATAAATTTTTTTGCTTAACTGGTAATGAAGGCATGATGTTAGGCTTCAGTGTTTTGCATGCTTCCTCGGCACAAGATTGGAAAGCTTCGATAGTACAAAATAGTAAAGCAGCCACACACAAGGCCAATCATTTCAAGTTTATAGACTGTTTTGAATGACTGAAAATAGTTACTTGATTTCTAAGTTTATTTGTGTTCTTAAAATTGGTGTAATATGGATGGTTTTATTAAGTGAGTAATAAAGTGAATAATTACTTGTGTTGAGCAAACAGAAAAAATGAAAATCAAGACCATCATTTATTTGGGCTCATTGCCTTAATTTTAAACTAATTCATGTTAAATAAATGAATAAGAAATGAGTTACATCCAAATCTAATCAGTAACTTTCCACCACACATTCTCCAAAGAAAGTCAAGAATGTGTGTTATAATTACAGTAAGAAAAACTATTTCTATTTTATACATCTTTTGTTTACATTATAGTTAAAACTATTTCAGCAATGTCTTGCTATAATTCAGAGGATTCATGATAAACAATACAATACTTCAGAACAAACTACAGTAGCTGTTCGGCACAAGAAAAGGTACTTTCACTTCAAAAACAAGGATATATGTTCGATATACAAATCAATTCGTTTTGATTTATATTCACATTTTTCCAGTTATGTCCTTTTGCTTCAGAGAGGTTAATGGATCGTTCCAAAGCAATGGCGTTACTTTAAACTGGATAAAATAAAAATATTTTTCATACATAAAGTTGAGGGTATGGGTTGTGTGTTTACAATATTCCTAATTTTGCATATAAAGTTAATGCACAGTAATTCGGAAAACTTTTTTTTGGTAGGTTTTTTATTTGAATAATTTCAAGAAAAACAAATGACATGTAATATGATAGGTGCCCCATACAACAGAATGATTGCTTATCGTTAGCGGGAAGCAAACTCTTCACTACAAAGTAGGTGATGAAACATAAATAACTTGATGCCACTTAGTGTTTGACTCAATTAATGATTCAACTCTAGAGTTTCATCATATAAAAGAACTCAAGAGCCCACTCACACTCTGAAGGCTGCAAAAATACAGATGAGGAGAAATTATGAAAGTTACTATGAGCTTACCTGGTGATAAATCTGACTTTAATCTGACAGAAAATCCACTTAATTTGCCAGTCCAGCAGTAGGGGCCAATCTTACCTTCCAATGCAGAAGTAATACTGTCACAGAAAGATAGCACCATTCAATCATAACAAAGCTCTGATAGCAGTCGCAAATTTTATACAAGATGTCAATTGATTATTTAGACAGGGGCCATGCTACTACTGTACCAGCAGATTTAAGCTAAAAAAAAACAACTGCAGGAAAACAGTAGGATGTGTGAGAACTTCAACCTCCTTTCTGGGAGAAAGAGGTGGAGTTTCTTTTTAATTTTGTTCTTGGGATATCATTATGAGCAGTCCCTCGGGGTAAAGGATGACTTGCTTCCACATTAAAAATGCGTACTCAGGTGACTGATAAACTCATGTTAAATGGTGGAAGATGTCTGTGCGTGAATTCTTTTAACGTGGGGTGGCCGTTGCACATGAGCCACCACATGGGGCAATGCTGACAAGGCCACATTAATTGTCCAGCCCTAGATTCCCTGAGAAGCTGACGAGCCTTGTAGATGGTGAGAAACATCCCAATAATTGATAATCAAGGAGCTAGTGTGTGTGGGGGGATGGTGTGGGGGGGGGGGGGGCGCGATTAAAACAATCACTATCACTGGACAAAAAGTACTAGCTAAACTAATGGGACTAACGGTGGACAAGTCCCCTGGACCTGATGGCCTGCATGTTAAGATCTTAAAAGAAATGACTGCAGAGATAGCACATGCATTGCTTGTAATCTACCAAAATTCCCTGGATTCTGGAGAGGTCCCAGCGGACTGGAAAACCGCAAATGTAATGCCCCTATTTCAGAAAGGTGGGAGACAGAAAGCAGGAAACTATAGACCAGTTAGCCTAACACCTGTCATTGGGAAAATGCTGGAGTCCATCATTAAGGAAGCAGTAGCAGGATATTTAGAAATTCATAATGCAGTTAAGCAGAGTCAGCATGGTTTATGAAAGGGAAATTATGTTTGACAAATTTGCTGGAGTTCTTTGAGGATGTAACAAGCAGGGTGGATAAGGGGGTACAGTGGATGTGGTGTATTCGGATTTCCAGAAAGCATTCGATAAGGTGCCACATAAAAGGTTACTGCACAAGATAAAAGTTCACGGGGTTGGGGGTAATATATTAATGTGTATAGCGGATTGGCTAACTAACAGAAAACAGATAGTTGGGATAAATGGATAATTGTCAGGTTGGCAAACTGTAACGAGTGGGGTGCCACAGGGATCAGTGCTGGGCCTCAACTATTTACAATTTAGATTAATGACTTGGATGAAGGGACCGAGTGTAATGTAGCCAAGTTTGCTGATGATACAAAGATAGGTGGGAAAGCAAATTGTGAGGAGGACACAAAGAATCTACAAAGGGATATAGAAAGGCTCAGTGAGTGGGCAAAAAATTGGCAGATGGAGTATAATGTGGGAAAATGTGAGGTTGTCCAGTTTGGCAAAAAAAATAGAAAAGTAAATTATAATTTAAAGGGAGAAAAATTGCAAAGTGCTGCAGTACAGAGGGACCTGGGGGTCCTTGTGAATGAAACAGAAAGAGTGAGTATGCAGGTACAGCAAGTAATCAGGAATGCAAATGGAATGTTAGCCTTTATTGCAAGGGGGATAGAGTATAAAAGCAGAGAAATCCTGCTCCAACTGTACAGGGTATTGGTGAGACCACACTTGGAGTACAGTGTACCGTTTTGGTCTCCTTATTTAAGGAAGGATACACTTGCATTGAAGGCAGTTCAGAGAAGGTTCACTAGGTTGATTCCTGATGAAGGGGTTGTCATATGAAGAAAGGTTGAGCAGATTGGGCCTATACTCATTGGAGTTTAGAAGAACGAGAGGTGATCTTATTGAAACATATAAGATTTGGAGGGGGCTTGACAGAGTAGATGCAGAGAGGATGTTTCCTCTCATAGGGGAATCTAGAACTAGGGGGCATAGTTTCAGAATAAGGGGTCGCCCATTTACGACAGAAATGAGAAGGAATTTCTTCTCTCAGAGGGTCGCAAATCTTTGGAATTCTCTACTGTGGAGGCTGGGTTGTTGAATATATTTAAGGTGGAGACAGACAGATTTTTGAATAATAAGGGAGTCAAGGGTTATGAGGAGCGGGCGGGGAAGTGGAGTTGAGGCCAGGATCAGATCAGCCACGATCTTATTAAATGGTGGAGCAGGCTCGAGAGGCCAAATGGCCTATTCCTGCTCCTACTTCTTATGTTCTTATGTTATGTTCTTATGCTTTGAGGGGTTGGGCGGTGAATCACTTATCACAGAGTACCCAGCCTATGCCCTACTCTTGTAGCCATGAAGTTGATATGGCCTGTTCAGTTAGTCTTCTGGGCAATGGTGACATCAGGTTGTTAATTGTGGCCTTGTCGATGATGGTGTCACTGAAGGTCAAGGGTAGGTTGCTGGTTTTCCCTTGTTCAAGCTGATCATTGCTTCTCACTTATGTGGCACAAATGTTACCTGCCACTTATCAAACCAAGCCTGGATGTTATTCAGGTTAAGCTGAATAACAGGTGTGGACTGCTTCATTAATCAGAAGAGTTCTAAATGGAGCTGAACACTGTGGCATCATCAGTAAACAGTCATATTTCTGACCAACGATTGAGAAGAGGTTAATAGGGAAATGTTGGCAAAGCCGCATTTATTTTATTGCCCATCTTTGGTTGACCTGAAAAGGTAACGATGGATTTTCTTGAATCACTGTAGTCCGTTTCATGATGGTACTTCCATAATTCCAGGATGCCAAGTTGTGTGAACCAAGTGCCAACATTTAAGTTGTTAAATCCAGGTACGATAGACTAGCAGCAGCCTTGTAGGCCCAGCTAAAATTGGTCTATAAGTTTGCCACTGATCTATAGAAACCAAATTTAGCAACATAAACACCGGCAGCCAGCTTACAACCTCCTGGAATCTGACTGTAGAGTGTTTAGACCATGCATATTATAGGCTGGGTCCAGGGAAAGCAATCTAAGAAAACATTTACTTTCAAGTTGCATATTCACAAGTCTCCCCATTAACCTGTGACAAAGGAAAAGCATGTGCACAAAGCAGCCATGCCAAAGTGGCCATTGCACATGGGCATCATCATTGCTTCACTAAACTAAAGTAAAATAATGTGGATGCTGGAAATCTGAGCTAAAAATAGAAATACCCAGCAGGTCAGGCAGCATCTGTGAAGAGAGAAACAAGAGTTAATATTTCAGATGGATGACCTTTCATCATAACTGGAAGATGTTAGAGATTAAAAAGGCAAAAGAGACAAACTAAAATCCTGTTGGAGAGAGTAGCAGAACTTCTTCATTACCTGGAAGAGAAGTGACAGTGAATTAAACACTAATACAAAAAAGCAAAATGCTGCAAATGCTTCACTATGTCATCAACTAGTGACATCACAATGCGCAAAATGGATATGGACTGAGACATATAATGCAGCGCTTTCATATGGCAGATAGCCCAGCAGTAGGCACTAAACCAGTCTTCTTGATCGTCAATCTAACAAAATATGGAGTCTTGCCCCCAACCTTTATCTCAGAAAGGGAAATAGAGCTACAATCAGGAAGTAAACATGCAGTTCATGAGATGTATCAGAACATCGAAAATAGGTTACTGCTGAAACTTCCAGTTGGTACTTAAAAATAATGAAAATAATGATCTTAAGACACTGCACAAGCTGAAAGTTAGCAAACTACAGATCAGCTTTATATTTAACTAAATTAAATGCAAGTTCTTCAACTGAACATGTGCCACACTTCACACATGTTTCACACTTTGGAGTACACCTAAGACAATTCAATTTAACCCACAATAAAGTAATCAACATTTATTTGTTCTTTGTTATTTTTTGGAATTTAAATTCAATTGAAATCCAAGTTTTCGGTCATGTTTGCTGTCATGGATGGGTATGACATGTGAGAAAACCACAGAAAAGGCTGACTTAAAATGTATAGAAATTAAGTAGGATTTTACTCCCGAGCGGCACAATTTTGCTTCAACAAAGTTAGTTGTAGACCCCTGGACACCTTGTGATATATCCTCCATTTGCCTATTTTATCAAAAACATAGTTGAAAATATAAGCCATGTTCCCTGATCTGTACTTTATGTTTAGGGAATTAAGGGTTACGGTGAGAGGGCGGGTAAGTGGAGCTGAGTACACGGCCAGATCAGCCATGATCTTATTGAATGGCGGAGCAGGTTCGAGGGCTAGATGGCCTAATCCTGTTCCTAATTCTTATGTTCTTATGTTCTTATGTTTACTTAATTGCTGAAGTTAACAAACAAATGGAAATATAACCCCTAAACATCAAGATCTATATAGCACCATTGTAAATACAATTCAAATACATAAGTTGATCGCTGCCTGTAGAAATATTATCCTGGTTCGTGCACTCAGTTGGAATAATGTCATTTTATTCTGGTCTGGGTTCAATTCCAACGTGGACCAATAGGAAGAATGTTTTCCTTTCCTGCCACTGTGTAAGGGTCTTCAGTAAAATGAATTGGCAGATTCAATCCAGCTCCTAATAATCATGGATCCATCACACAATAGTTTCCACACTTTAGTATAAATTAGTAGTTAAATAATAAGTTCATTCAAGGACTCTATAAAGATAATTGGTGCGGTCAATGTAAAATTCATGTAGATGTCAGTGAGAGGTCAGAGATGTGATAGCGGAAAGCAATTGCAAAGACACAAGGCGGGAAGGTAGTGCCGGGGTCCCCTGCAGTCACCTCCCTCCAAAACAGATATATCATTTTGGATACTTTTGGGGGAGATGGCTCATCAGGGAAAGGCAGCAGCAGCCAAGTTCATGGCACCATGGGTGTCTTCGCTGCACAGGAGGGAGTGGGAGAGCTATAGTGGCAGGGGATTCTATTGTCAGGGGAATAGATAGGCGTTTCTGCGGCCGCAATCGAGACTCCAGGATGGTATGTTGCCTCCCTGGTGCAAGGGTCAAGGATGTCTCGGAGCGGCTGCAGGGCATTCTGGAGGGGGAGGGTGAACAGCCAGTTGTCGTGGTGCATAGAGGTACCAACGATATAGGTAAAAAACGGGATGAGGTCCTACAAGCTGAATTTAGGGAGCTAGGAGTTAAATTAAAAAGTAGGACCTCAAAGGTAGTAATCTCAGGATTGCTACCAGTGCCACATGCTAGTCAGAGTAGAAAGAGCAGGATAGTTAAGATGAATATGTGGCTTGAGGAATGGTGCAAGAGGGAGGGATTCAAATTCCTGGACATTGGAACTGGTTCTGGGGGAGGTGAGACCAGTACAAACCATACGGTCTGCACCTGTGCAGGACCAGAACCAATTTCCCAAGGGGAGTGTTTGCTCGTGTTGTTGGGGAGGGTTTAAACTAATATGGCAGGGGGATAGGAATCTATGCAGGGAGACAGAGGGAAGTAAAATGGTGGCAGAAGCAAAAGGTAGAAAGGAGATAAGGAAGAGTGGAGGGCAGAGAAATCAAATGCAAAAATCCAAAAGGACCACATTACAACATAATTCTAAAAGGACAAAGAGTGTTAAAAAAAACAAGCCTGAAGGCTCTGTGTCTCAATGCGAGGAGCATTCGTAATTAGATGGATGAATTAACGGCACAGATAGCTGTTAACGAATATGATGTAATTGGGATTACGGAGACATGGCTCCAGGGTGACCAAGGCTGGGAACTCAACATCCAGGGGTATTCAATATTCAGGAAGGATAGACAGAAAGAAAAAGGAGGTAAGGTAGCGTTACTGGTTAAAGAGGAGATTAACGCAATAATAAGGAAGAACATTAGCTTGGATGATGTGGAATCTTTCTGGGTAGAGCTGTGCAACACCAAAGGGCAGAAAACACTCGTGGGAGTTGTTTACAGACCACCAAACAGTAGTAGTGAGGTAGCAGATGGCATCAAACAGGAAATTAGGTATGCATGCAATAAATATCATGGGTGACTTTAATCTACATATAGATTGGGCTAACCAAACTGGTAGCAATACGGTGGAGGAGGATTTCCTAGAGTGTATAACGGATGGTTTTCTAGACCAATATGTCGAGGAACCAACTAGAGGGCTGGCCATCCTAGACTGGGTGTTGTGTAATGAGCGAGGATTAATTAGCAACCTTGTTGTGCGAGGCCCCTTGGAGCAGAGTGACCATAATATGATACAATTCTTCATTAAGATGGAGAGTGACAAAGTTAATTCAGAGACGGGTCCTGAACTTAAAGAAAGATAACTTCGATGGTATGAGACGTGAATTGGTTAGGATAGACTGGCGAATGATTCAACTTAAAGGGTTGATGGTGGATAGGCAATGGCAGACATTTAAAGATCACATGGATGAACTTCAACAATTGTACATCCCTGTCAGGCGTAAAAATAAAATGGGGAAGGTGGCTTAACCGTGGCTAACAAAGGAAATTAGGGATAGTGTTCAATCCAAGGAAGAGACATATAAATTGGCCAGAAAAAGCAGCAAACCTGAGGACTGGGAGAAATGTAGAATTCAGCAGAGGAGGACAAAGAGTTTAATTAGGAGGGGGAAAATAGAGTATGAGAGTAAGCTTGCAGGAAACATAAAAACTGACTGCAAAAGCTTCTATAGATATGCGAAGAGAAAAAGATTAGTGAAGACAAATGTAGGTCCCTTGCAGTCAGAATCAGGTGAATTTATAATGTGGAACAAAGAAATGGCAGAGTAATTGAACAAATACTTTGGTTCTGTCTTCACGAAGGAAGACACAAATAACCTTCCGGAAACTAGGGGACCGAGGGTCTAGCGAGAAGGAGGAACTGAAGGAAATCCTTATTAGTCAGGAAATTGTGTTAGGGAAATTGATGGGATAAATCCCCAGGGCCTGATAGTCTGCATCCCAGAGTACTTAAGGAAGTGGCCCGAGAAATGCATTGATGGTCATTTTTCAACATTCTATAGACTCTGGATCAGTGCCTATGGACTGGAGGGTAGCTAATGTAACCCCACTTTTTAAAAAAGGAGGGATAGAGAAAACAGAGAATTATAGACTGGTTAGCCTGACATTGGTAGTGGGGAAAATGTTGGAATCAATTATTAAAGATGTAATCGCAGCGTATTGGAAAGCAGTGACAGGATCGGTCCAAGTCAGCATGGATTTATGAAAGGGAAATCATGCTTGACAAATCTTCTGGAATTCTTTGAGGATGTAAGTAATAGAGTGGACTAGGGAGAACCAGTGGATGTGATGTATTTGTACTTTCAAAAGGCTTTTGACAATCCCACACCAGAGATTGGTGTGCAAAATTAAAGCACATGGTATTGGGGTGATGTATTGACGTGGATAGAGAACTGGTTGGCAGACAGGAAGCAAAGAGTAGGAATAAACGGGTACTTTTCAGAATGGCAGGCAATGACGAGTGGGGTACCGCAAGGTTCAGTGCTGGGACACCAGCTATTTACAATATACATTAATGATTTAGATGAAGGAATTGAAAGTAATATCTCCAAGTTTGCAGATGACACTAAGCTGGGTGGCGGTGTAAGCTGTGAGGAGGATGCTAAGAGGCTGCAGGGTGACTTGGACAGGTTAGGTGAGTGGGCAAATGCATTGCAGATACAGTATAATGTCGATAAAGATGAGGTTATCCACTTTGGTGGCAAAAACAGGAAAGCAGAATATTATCTGAATGGAGAAAGATTAGGAAAAGGGGAGGTGCAACGAGACCTGGGTGTCATGGTACATCAGTCATTGAAAGTTGGCATGCAGATACAGCAGGCGGTGAAGAAGGCAAATGGTATATTGGCTTTCATAGCGAGAGGATTTGAGTATAGGAGCAGGGAGATCTTACTGCAGTTATACAGGGCCTTGGTGAGGCCACACCTTGAAAATTGTGTCCAGTTTTGGTCTCCTAATCTGAGGAAGGACATTCTTGCTATTGAGGGAGTGCAGCGAAGGTTCACCAGACTGATTCCCGGGATGGCAGGACTGACATATGAAGAAAGACTGGATCGACTAGGCTTATATTCACTGGAATTTAGAAGAATGAGACGGGATCTCATAGAAACATGTAAAATTCTGACAGAATTGGACAGTTTAGATGCAGGAAGAATGTTCCCGATGTCCAATACCAGAACCCGATGTCACAGCCCAAGGATAAGCGGTAAGCCATTTAGGACTGAGATGAGGAGAAACTTTTTCACTCAGAGAATTGTGAACCTGTGGAATTCTCTACCACACAAAGTTGTTGAGGCCAGTTCGTTAGATATATTCAAAAGGGAGTTAGATGTGGCGCTTAGGGCTAAAGGGATCAAGGGGTATGGAGAGAAAGCAGGAATGGGGTACTGAAGTTGCATAATTAGCCATGATCATATTGAATGGTGGTGCAGGCTCGAAGGGCCGAATGGCCTACTCCTGCACCTATTTTCTATGTTTCTATGTTTCTATGTTTCTGTTTCTAAAAGTGACCTCCCGAAAGCTTGTGCTCACAAACGGAAGAGAGAAGAAACCTCCAGACGGAAGAGAGAGAGAGAGAGAAGGAGGCTCCAGATGAGAGAGAGAGAGAAAGAAGGAGCTCACAGATGGAAGAGAGAGAGTAGGAGACTCCAGATTGAAGAGAGAGAGGAGGCTCTAGACGAAAGGAAGAGAATTGTGCATGTGTGTCGATCATCTGTCTGATCGAATTGGTATCAATTACTTGTCACGGTATGTTTTTGCTGTATAACTCATGTATTATATTCCATCTTAAAACTCTGATTAAACACAATGGACTCAATTTTTCCCAAGCCCATTTTCTGGTGTATTGCCAGAGTTACACCAATTATTTAGGTCCAGAAATGCGCCAGAAAAACATGTCCAAACTTTCCCTGTTGTTTATAGTGTAATCTGGAACTGCGCAGCATGGCCAGTCGCCTCGGGGGGTGGAGCCTGCTGTCTGCGCCGGAAAACGCAGCCGGGCCTTCTGATCATGCATGGGAAAATAAACTTACGTTCTTGACATCGCTGAAATGGCCATGCATGTGCAGTACAGCTCCGAATTGGCAATTGGCCATTTTAAAAGAGCTAGTTGTGTGTGTGCCAGAAGAAGTGCTGTGTGACTGTTAGAGCATTGACAAATCACAGCTGCATGCAGAAGGAGAGCTGTGTGTGTCTGAGAGCATTTGAAAAAGTGCTGTGTGTGTCTGAGAGCAACTGCAGCAGTACAAGATGCAACGCGGACCAAGGACCAAGAATTTCTTGCTGGAAGAAGTGGAGGCACTAGTTACTGTGAGTGAGAATAGATGGCAGGAGCTGGATACCAGCAGAGGTCACATAAAAGTTCCACCAAAAGAAATGAAGAAATCCTGGAACCAAGTTGCAGAAGATTACTGCACAGTGCTGAACACCAAGAAATCTGGAGGCCAGTGTAAAAAGAAATGGCAGGACCTTGGTCAAGTAGTTAGTGTAAGTAATATTTTCATTTATTCAATGCAATTGTAAATGTGACCAGCTGTAATATGTCCCACCCAGCAGAAAGATACCCTCTCTAAAAAGTTGCATTTTCATCTTTGCAGTGGAAGGTGGCACATAATAAAAGGGAAAGAACTCGAACAGGAGCAGGCCCGGCAAATCTGCACCCACTGACACACTTGGAAGAGAGGGTCGCTGCTTTAATAGGTCCTGTCTGGAGAAAAACAATCAGTACTGCACAAGCTGGGCTCACACTCGAGGGAGAGGATAAGTCCTGAAAATTTATCGGGGCCCTTCAAATCAACCTGCTGTCTGGCCTGCTATGTGTGAGCCTACTTATGCCACCCATCCTGCCCCCTTCTCTGCTGCTAACCATTTGACTGTTCTGTTATATTTTGCAGAACTTGAGGCCAATCCTGAAGATGCAGAAGAAGATTCAGAAGCGGACGAGCCTGAAGAGGAGAACATCTTACAATTCAACCCTTCAGACCAAGAACATGGGGGCGGGGCGGGGGGGGGGAGGGGATGGAACTGGATAAAGCTCCCACTGTTGTACTGACTATGGGGGACGTGCTGCTCATGGAGTTGACAGCCCCTTCTGTGGTTAGTGGTTTGAGTGTTGGTGGGACTTTCCATGGTTTTGCACCTTCCGAGGCTGCGAGTCCCTGTAGTGGGGTGCAGCAATGTACACCCAGGGCCCCACTGTCGCAGGCACCGAGTTCCATTGTTGGTATGCAGCGAGGCAGACCCAGCGCGAGGGGAAGGAGAGCTCGATTACGCTCTCCTGAGCTGCAGGATGTAACAGATGTGGTTCAGATGATGTCATTGAGTGCGGAGAGCATTGACCTTACCCGATCACTCCTGGACACCATCAGTGGGGTGAGTGATGGGGTAGCGGGACTGTCGAGAGAAGTAACAACACTCACCGGGACCATCAGTAAGAGAATAGTGTCCATGAGGGAGGGAATGTCACAGGTCGTGCAAACCACGTCACTGGCCATGAGGGAGGGAATGTCAGAGGTAGTGCAAACCATGACACTGGTAATGAGTGAGGGAATGTCAGTGGTAGTACTGGCCATTAGTGAGGGATTGTTGCAGTCCACTGAGACACTGTCAGGGTGCATGTGGGAAGGCATATGTGAGTTTGCTGCTGCTATAAGGGAACACGCCTAGACTCCACGCCCATTGACAGAATCAAATGCCACACCCACTGCAATCCTCACACCAGCCTCCGAAGAGCCCAAGCCGGGCCCTCCAACTTGCTGCCTAACGCTGACGCCCACCACCATCAAGAGGTGCTCAGTACCCGAGATGTTAGAAGGAATAAGCTTGGTACCAAGCCCAAAATCACTGCACCATTGCCTGCGGGCAGGGGTGGTGGAGAGTCCAAGAGCAAGTGCAGCAGGCGGTCGGTCTTACATTTAGGGGGATGAGAGATGGGTGCAGCCTTTCTTTGCTGCTGTTCTTGTTGATGTTGTAATTATTATTGTTACTGTTGTAACTGTTCTCAAATTAAAAGTTTTTTGTAAGTTATGTAAAATTACAAGTTTATAAGTGCTCTTGAAGTTTTTAAGTGATCTTAAAGAGTGATATTAAAGTAAAGGTTGATACAAGAATAATTTTATTAAAGTTAAGTTAAGTACATTGTAAACTTTTGAATAAAATATATTTTACATTAAAACTGAATCATGTTCCATTAACACAATACAACATTACGGAACAGCTCCAAACAATAAACATGTCCATGTGGAATTGTTGTCACTAAGCCCTCAGGCATCAGTAAAGTGTTCACGGATGAGCTGCAGGCGCAAAGCTCGAGCAATCGTTAAAGGGGCACGATGGCACACCCTCCTCCACCGTCATGCTCCAGCCTCAGGCACTTACATGGCTTTCTAATCCTCGTCATCATCCTCCTCCTCCTCCTCCTCCTGCTCATCACCTGTATCTTCCACATCATTATCATCAGCCACTCTCACTGCAGGTGGGTCTTCCAATACCGGCTGCTGCTGCCTCATGATGGCTAAGTTATGCAGCATGCAGCACACAACAATGAACTGACCGACAGTCTCAGGGGAGTACAGCAAGTAGCCTCCGGAATGGTCCAGGTGTTTCAATATGCCAATGGCCTTTTCAATGATGCTACACGTCGCAATGTGCGACATGTGGTATTGATGGTCAGCTTCCATCCGGGTTACACATAGGGGTGTCATGAGCCAGGTGGCGAGGCCATACCCTTTGTCTCCCAGTAGCCAGCTCTGCCCTTCTGGCTGCTCAAACATGGCAGATATAACGGTGTCGCGTAGGATGAACGCATCATGGGTGCTGCCAGGGTATCTTGCATCGACTGACATGATACGATGCATGTCGTCACACACGAGCTGCACGTTAATGAAGTGGAAGCCTTTTCCATTCCTGTACTTCTCGGAATCCTCCAAAGGTGCTCGCAAGGCGATGTGGGTACAATCAATGCAGCCCTGAACCTTTGGGAAGCCAGCAATCCTTGAGAAGCCCACAGCCCTGTCATGGGTTGCTTGCTTGAGCGGTCATGGGGAACTTGATGAAGTAATTCCTCCACGCATACAGTGCAGCCGTGACCTGGCGAATGGAGACATGTGTTGCATGCTGAGAGATGGCGCATGCATCTCCAGTTGTAGCTTGAAATGATCCGGAGGCATAGAATGAAAGTGCAGCTGTAACCTTCACTTCAACTGACAAAGCAGCCCTCCTGACACTTGCCGGCTGTAGGTCTGGTCCCACCAACTCACAGATCTCACGGACAACTTCTTTGCGAAAATGCAGCCTTCTGACACAATCTGCATCACTCAGGTGCAGGTACGAATGCTTGTCTCGATATACCCGAGGTGGGTAAGGCCTCCTGCCCAGCAGCCTACAGCCTATCGGCTCTGATGTTCCTGATGCGATGAGCTCGAATCAATTGTCTCCTATGTAGCACCATGATGCAGAAGACTCGCACAAGATGTGGCATTATCAGTATTGCCCCCATACTTAAAGTTAAACTTTCAAAGAAGCTCAAACGGCAAGAAAGTAGGCAGCACAGGTTCGCAGTTCTTCCTCTCCCCAAGTTCTGTATGGATGGACCACACCCAAAGGACATGTGTCCTCTCCTCTCTCCCCACCTCCCCCCCCCATCCCACCCACCCTTGAGTTTTGTGACCTCTCTCTCCCTCCCCCCTCCCTCTCCCCAGGCACCAAGCCTTCAGATCGGCTGTGTGCGACCCTTCCTAGTCCCCGAGTGAGTGCCTTCCCAGTCCGCTGTGGCCCCGAGTGCATGCCTTCCTGGTCCGCTGTGGCCCTGAGTGAGTGCTTTCCCAGTCCGCTGTGCCCCGAGTGCATGCCTTCCTGGTCCGCTGTGGCCCTGAGTGCATGCCTTCCTGGTCCGCTGTGGCCCTGAGTGAGTGCCTTCCCAGTCCGCTGTGGCCCCGAGTGAGTGCCTTCCCAGTCCGCTGTGGCCCCGAGTGCATGCCTTCCTGGTCCGCTGTGGCCCCGAGTGCATGCCTTCCTGGTCCGCTGTGGCCCCGAGTGAGTGCCTTCCCAGTCCGCTGTGGCCCTGAGTGAGTGCGGGTCCTGGTCCGCTGTGGCCCTGAGTGAGTGCGGGTCCCAGTCCGCTGTGGCCCCGAGTGAGTGCGGGTACTGGTCCGCTCTGGCCCCGAGTGAGTGCGGGTCCTGGTCCGCTGTGGCCCCGAGTGAGTGCCGGTCCTGGTCCGCTGTGGCCCTGAGTGAGTGCGGGTCCTGGTCCGCTGTGACCCCGAGTGAGTGCCGGCCCTGGTCCGCTGTGGCCCCGAGTGAGTGCGGGTCCTGGTCCGCTGTGGCCCCGAGTGAGTGCGGGTCCCGGTCCGCTGTGGCCCCGAGTGAGTGCGGGTACTGGTCCGCTGTGGCCCTGAGTGAGTGCCTACCTGGTCCGCTGTGGCCCTGAGTGAGTGCGGGTCCTGGTCCGCTGTGGCCCTGAGTGAGTGCCTACCTGGTCTGCTGTGGCCCTGAGTGAGTGCCAGCCCTGGTCCGCTGTGGCCCCGAGTGAGTGCGGGTCCCGGTCCGCTGTGGCCCTGAGTGGGTGCCGGCTCCGGTCCGCTGTGGCCCCAAGTGGGTGCCGGCCCTGGTCCGCTGTGGCCCCGAGTGAGTGCTGGCCCCGGTCTGCTGTGGCCCTGAGTGAGTGCGGGTCCCGGTCCGCTGTGGCCCTGAGTGAGTGCGGGTCCCGGTCCGCTGTGGCCCCGAGTGAGTGCGGGTCCCGGTCCGCTGTGGCCCCGAGTGAGTGCCAGCCCCGGTCCGCTGTGGCCCCGAGTGAGTGCGGGTCCCGGTCCGCTGTGGCCCCGAGTGAGTGCCGGCCCTGGTCCGCTGTGGCCCCGAGTGAGTGCCGGCCCTGGTCCGCTGTGGCCCCGAGTGAGTGCCAGCCCTGGTCCGCTGTGGCCCCGAGTGAGTGTGGGTCCCGGTCCGCTGTGACCCCGAGTGAGTGCCGGCCCTGGTCCGCTGTGGCCCTGAGTGAGTGCGGGTCCCAGTCCGCTGTGGCCCCGAGTGAGTGCGGGCCCTGGTCCGCTGTGGCCCCGAGTGAGTGCGGGCCCTGGTCCGCTGTGGCCCTGAGTGGGTGCCGGTCCCAGTCCGCTGTGGCCCTGAGTGAGTGCGGATCCCGGTCCGCTGTGGCCCCGAATGAGTGCGGGTCCTGGTCCGCTGTGGCACCGAGTGAGTGCCGGTCCCGGTCTGTGGCCCCAAGTGAGTGCGGGCCCTGGTCCGCTGTGGCCCTGAGTGGGTGCCGGTCCCAGTCCGCTGTGGCCCTGAGTGAGTGCGGATCCCGGTCCGCTGTGGCCCCGAATGAGTGCGGGTCCTGGTCCGCTGTGACCCCGAGTGAGAGCGGGTCCCGGTCCGCTGTGGCCCCGAGTGAGTGCCGGCCCTGGTCCGCTGTGGCCCCGAGTGAGTGCGGGTCCCAGTCCGCTGTGGCAGTGAGTGAGTGGGGGTCCCAGTCCGCTGTGGCCCCGAGTGAGTGCGGGCCCTGGTCCGCTGTGGCCCCGAGTGAGTGCGGGCCCTGGTCCGCTGTGGCCCCGAGTGGGTGCCGGCCCTGGTCCGCTGTGGCCCCGAGTGAGTGCCGGCCCTGGTCCGCTGTGGCCCCGAGTGAGTGCCTTCCCAGTCCGCTGTGGCCCCGAGTGAGTGCGGGTCCCGGTCGGCTGTGGCCCTGAGTGAGTGCCTTCCCAGTCCGCTGTGCCCCGAGTGCATGCCTTCCTGGTCCACTGTGGCCCTGAGTGCATGCCTTCCCAGTCCGCTGTGGCCCCGAGTGAGTGCCTTCCTGGTCCGCTGTGGCCCTGAGTGCATGCCTTCCTGGTCCGCTGTGGCCCCGAGTGAGTGCCTTCCCAGTCCGCTGTGGCCCCGAGTGAGTGCCTTCCCAGTCCGCTGTGGCCCCGAGTGCATGCCTTCCTGGTCCGCTGTGGCCCCGAGTGCATGCCTTCCTGGTCCGCTGTGGCCCTGAGTGAGTGCCTTCCCAGTCCGCTGTGGCCCCGAGTGAGTGCCTTCCCAGTCCGCTGTGGCCCCGAGTGCATGCCTTCCTGGTCCGCTGTGGCCCCGAGTGCATGCCTTCCTGGTCCGCTGTGGCCCCGAGTGAGTGCCTTCCCAGTCCGCTGTGGCCCCGAGTGAGTGCGGGTCCCGGTCCGCTGTGGCCCTGAGTGAGTGCCTTCCCAGTCCGCTGTGCCCCGAGTGCATGCCTTCCTGGTCCACTGTGGCCCTGAGTGCATGCCTTCCTGGTCCGCTGTGGCCCCGAGTGAGTGCGGGTCCCAGTCTGCTGTGGCCCTGAGTGAGTGCGGGTCCTGGTCCGCTGTGGCCCTGAGTGAGTGCGGGTCCCAGTCCGCTGTGGCCCCGAGTGAGTGCGGGTACTGGTCCGCTCTGGCCCCGAGTGAGTGCGGGTCCTGGTCCGCTGTGGCCCCGAGTGAGTGCCGGTCCTGGTCCGCTGTGGCCCTGAGTGAGTGCGGGTCCTGGTCCGCTGTGACCCCGAGTGAGTGCCGGCCCTGGTCCGCTGTGGCCCTGAGTGAGTGCGGGTCCTGGTCCGCTGTGGCCCCGAGTGAGTGCGGGTCCCGGTCCGCTGTGGCCCCGAGTGAGTGCGGCTCCCAGTCCGCTGTGGCCCTGAGTGAGTGCGGGTCCTGGTCCGCTGTGGCCCTGAGTGAGTGCCTTCCCAGTCTGCTGTGCCCCGAGTGCATGCCTTCCTGGTCCGCTGTGGCCCTGAGTGCATGCCTTCCTGGTCCGCTGTGGCCCTGAGTGAGTGCCTTCCCAGTCCGCTGTGGCCCCGAGTGAGTGCCTTCCCAGTCCGCTGTGGCCCCGAGTGCATGCCTTCCTGGTCCGCTGTGGCCCCGAGTGCATGCCTTCCTGGTCCGCTGTGGCCCCGAGTGAGTGCCTTCCCAGTCCGCTGTGGCCCCGAGTGAGTGCGGGTCCCGGTCCGCTGTGGCCCTGAGTGAGTGCCTTCCCAGTCCGCTGTGCCCCGAGTGCATGCCTTCCTGGTCCACTGTGGCCCTGAGTGCATGCCTTCCTGGTCCGCTGTGGCCCCGAGTGAGTGCGGGTCCCAGTCTGCTGTGGCCCCGAGTTAGTGCGGGTCCCGGTCCGCTGTGGCCCTGAGTGAGTGCGGGTCCCAGTCCGCTGTGGCCCTGAGTGAGTGCGGGTCCCAGTCCGCTGTGGCCCCGAGTGAGTGCGGGTACTGGTCCGCTCTGGCCCCGAGTGAGTGCGGGTCCTGGTCCGCTGTGGCCCCGAGTGAGTGCCGGTCCTGGTCCGCTGTGGCCCTGAGTGAGTGCGGGTCCTGGTCCGCTGTGACCCCGAGTGAGTGCCGGCCCTGGTCCGCTGTGGCCCTGAGTGAGTGCGGGTCCTGGTCCGCTGTGGCCCCGAGTGAGTGCGGGTCCCGGTCCGCTGTGGCCCCGAGTGAGTGCGGGTACTGGTCCGCTGTGGCCCTGAGTGAGTGCCTACCTGGTCCGCTGTGGCCCTGAGTGAGTGCGGGTCCTGGTCCGCTGTGGCCCTGAGTGAGTGCCTACCTGGTCTGCTGTGGCCCTGAGTGAGTGCCAGCCCTGGTCTGCTGTGGCCCCGAGTGAGTGCGTGTCCCGGTCCGCTGTGGCCCTGAGTGAGTGCCGGCCCCGGTCCGCTGTGGCCCCGAGTGGGTGCCGGCCCCGGTCCGCTGTGGCCCCAAGTGGGTGCCGGCCCTGGTCCGCTGTGGCCCCGAGTGAGTGCTGGCCCCGGTCTGCTGTGGCCCTGAGTGAGTGCGGGTCCCGGTCCGCTGTGGCCCTGAGTGAGTGCGGGTCCCGGTCCGCTGTGGCCCCGAGTGAGTGCGGGTCCCGGTCCGCTGTGGCCCTGAGTGAGTGCGGCTCCCGGTCCGCTGTGGCCCCGAGTGAGTGCCGGCCCTGGTCCGCTGTGGCCCCGAGTGAGTGCCAGCCCTGGTCCGCTGTGGCCCCGAGTGAGTGCCGGCCCTGGTCCGCTGTGGCCCCGAGTGAGTGCCAGCCCTGGTCCGCTGTGGCCCCGAGTGAGTGCGGGTCCCGGTCCGCTGTGACCCCAAGTGAGTGCCGGCCCTGGTCCGCTGTGGCCCTGAGTGAGTGCCGGCCCTGGTCCGCTGTGGCCCTGAGTGAGTGCGGGTCCCGGTCCGCTGTGGCCCCGAGTGAGTGCCGGCCCTGGTCCGCTGTGGCCCCGAGTGAGTGCCAGCCCTGGTCCGCTGTGGCCCCGAGTGAGTGCCGGCCCTGGTCCGCTGTGGCCCCGAGTGAGTGCCAGCCCTGGTCCGCTGTGGCCCCGAGTGAGTGCGGGTCCCGGTCCGCTGTGACCCCAAGTGAGTGCCGGCCCTGGTCCGCTGTGGCCCTGAGTGAGTGCCGGCCCTGGTCCGCTGTGGCCCCGAGTGAGTGCGGGTCCCAGTCTGCTGTGGCCCTGAGTGAGTGCGGGTCCTGGTCCGCTGTGGCCCTGAGTGAGTGCGGGTCCCAGTCCGCTGTGGCCCCGAGTGAGTGCGGGTACTGGTCCGCTCTGGCCCCGAGTGAGTGCGGGTCCTGGTCCGCTGTGGCCCCGAGTGAGTGCCGGTCCTGGTCCGCTGTGGCCCTGAGTGAGTGCGGGTCCTGGTCCGCTGTGACCCCGAGTGAGTGCCGGCCCTGGTCCGCTGTGGCCCTGAGTGAGTGCGGGTCCTGGTCCGCTGTGGCCCCGAGTGAGTGCGGGTCCCGGTCCGCTGTGGCCCCGAGTGAGTGCGGGTACTGGTCCGCTGTGGCCCTGAGTGAGTGCCTACCTGGTCCGCTGTGGCCCTGAGTGAGTGCGGGTCCTGGTCCGCTGTGGCCCTGAGTGAGTGCCTACCTGGTCTGCTGTGGCCCTGAGTGAGTGCCAGCCCTGGTCTGCTGTGGCCCCGAGTGAGTGCGTGTCCCGGTCCGCTGTGGCCCTGAGTGAGTGCTGGCCCCGGTCCGCTGTGGCCCCGAGTGGGTGCCGGCCCCGGTCCGCTGTGGCCCCAAGTGGGTGCCGGCCCTGGTCCGCTGTGGCCCCGAGTGAGTGCTGGCCCCGGTCTGCTGTGGCCCTGAGTGAGTGCGGGTCCCGGTCCGCTGTGGCCCTGAGTGAGTGCGGGTCCCGGTCCGCTGTGGCCCCGAGTGAGTGCGGGTCCCGGTCCGCTGTGGCCCTGAGTGAGTGCGGGTCCCGGTCCGCTGTGGCCCCGAGTGAGTGCCGGCCCTGGTCCGCTGTGGCCCCGAGTGAGTGCCAGCCCTGGTCCGCTGTGGCCCCGAGTGAGTGCCGGCCCTGGTCCGCTGTGGCCCCGAGTGAGTGCCAGCCCTGGTCCGCTGTGGCCCCGAGTGAGTGCGGGTCCCGGTCCGCTGTGACCCCAAGTGAGTGCCGGCCCTGGTCCGCTGTGGCCCTGAGTGAGTGCGGGTCCCAGTCCGCTGTGGCCCCGAGTGAGTGCGGGCCCTGGTCCGCTGTGGCCCCGAGTGAGTGCGGGCCCTGGTCCGCTGTGGCCCTGAGTGGGTGCCGGTCCCGGTCCGCTGTGGCCCCGAATGAGTGCGGGTCCTGGTCCGCTGTGACCCCGAGTGAGTGCGGGTCCCGGTCCGCTGTGGCCCCGAGTGAGTGCCGGCCCTGGTCCGCTGTGGCCCCGAGTGAGTGCGGGTCCCAGTCCGCTGTGGCAGTGAGTGAGTGGGGGTCCCAGTCCACTGTGGCCCCGAGTGAGTGCGGGCCCTGGTCCGCTGTGGCCCCGAGTGAGTGCCGGCCCTGGTCCGCTGTGGCCCCGAGTGAGTGCCTTCCCAGTCCGCTGTGGCCCCGAGTGAGTGCGGGTCCCGGTCCGCTGTGGCCCTGAGTGAGTGCCTTCCCAGTCCGCTGTGCCCCGAGTGCATGCCTTCCTGGTCCACTGTGGCCCTGAGTGCATGCCTTCCCAGTCCGCTGTGGCCCCGAGTGAGTGCCTTCCTGGTCCGCTATGGCCCTGAGTGCATGCCTTCCTGGTCCGCTGTGGCCCCGAGTGAGTGCGGGTCCCAGTCCGCTGTGGCCCTGAGTGAGTGCGGGTCCTGGTCCGCTGTGGCCCTGAGTGAGTGCCTACCTGGTCCGCTGTGGCCCTGAGTGAGTGCCTACCTGGTCCGCTGTGGCCCCGAGTGAGTGCGGGTCCTGGTCCGCTGTGGCCCTGAGTGAGTGCCTACCTGGTCTGCTGTGGCCCTGAGTGAGTGCCGGCCCCGGTCCGCTGTGGCCCTGAGTGAGTGCCGGCCCTGGTCCGCTGTGGCCCCGAGTGAGTGCGGGTCCCGGTCCGCTGTGGCCCTGAGTGAGTGCTGGCCCCGGTCCGCTGTGGCACCGAGTGGGTGCCGGCCCCGGTCCGCTGTGGCCCCAAGTGGGTGCCGGCCCTGGTCCGCTGTGGCCCCGAGTGAGTGCTGGCCCCGGTCTGCTGTGGCCCTGAGTGAGTGGGGGTCCCGGTCCGCTGTGGCCCCGAGTGAGTGCCTTCCCAGTCCGCTGTGGCCCCGAGTGAGTGCGGGTCCCGGTCGGCTGTGGCCCTGAGTGAGTGCCTTCCCAGTCCGCTGTGCCCCGAGTGCATGCCTTCCTGGTCCACTGTGGCCCTGAGTGCATGCCTTCCCAGTCCGCTGTGGCCCCGAGTGAGTGCCTTCCTGGTCCGCTGTGGCCCTGAGTGCATGCCTTCCTGGTCCGCTGTGGCCCCGAGTGAGTGCGGGTCCCAGTCCGCTGTGGCCCTGAGTGAGTGCGGGTCCTGGTCCGCTGTGGCCCTGAGTGAGTGCGGGTCCCAGTCCGCTGTGGCCCCGAGTGAGTGCGGGTACTGGTCCGCTCTGGCCCCGAGTGAGTGCGGGTCCTGGTCCGCTGTGGCCCCGAGTGAGTGCCGGTCCTGGTCCGCTGTGACCCCGAGTGAGTGCCGGCCCTGGTCCGCTGTGACCCCGAGTGAGTGCCGGCCCTGGTCCGCTGTGGCCCTGAGTGAGTGCGGGTCCTGGTCCGCTGTGGCCCCGAGTGAGTGCGGGTCCCGGTCCGCTGTGGCCCCGAGTGAGTGCGGGTACTGGTCCGCTGTGGCCCTGAGTGAGTGCGGGTCCCGGTCCGCTGTGGCCCTGAGTGAGTGCCTACCTGGTCCGCTGTGGCCCCGAGTGAGTGAGGGTCCTGGTTCGCTGTGGCCCTGAGTGAGTGCCTACCTGGTCTGCTGTGGCCCTGAGTGAGTGCCGGCCCTGGTCCGCTGTGGCCCCGAGTGAGTGCGGGTCCCGGTCCGCTGTGGCCCCGAGTGGGTGCCGGCCCTGGTCCGCTGTGGCCCCGAGTGAGTGCTGGCCCCGGTCTGCTGTGGCCCTGAGTGAGTGCGGGTCCCGGTCCGCTGTGGCCCTGAGTGAGTGCGGGTCCCGGTCCGCTGTGGCCCCGAGTGAGTGCGGGTCCCGGTCCGCTGTGGCCCAGAGTGAGTGCGGGTCCTGGTCCGCTGTGGCCCCGAGTGAGTGCGGGTCCCGGTCCGCTGTGGCCCTGAGTGAGTGCGGGTCCCGGTCCGCTGTGGCCCCGAGTGAGTGCGGGTCCCGGTCCGCTGTGGCCCCGAGTGAGTGCCAGCCCTGGTCCGCTGTGGCCCCGAGTGAGTGCGGGTCCCGGTCCGCTGTGGCCCCGAGTGAGTGCCGGCCCTGGTCCGCTGTGGCCCCGAGTGAGTGCCGGCCCTGGTCCGCTGTGGCCCCGAGTGAGTGCCAGCCCTGGTCCGCTGTGGCCCCGAGTGAGTGCGGGTCCCAGTCCGCTGTGGCCCCGAGTGAGTGCGGGCCCTGGTCCGCTGTGGCCCCGAGTGAGTGCGGGCCCTGGTCCGCTGTGGCCCTGAGTGGGTGCCGGTCCCAGTCCGCTGTGGCCCTGAGTGAGTGCGGATCCCGGTCCGCTGTGGCCCCGAATGAGTGCGGGTCCTGGTCCGCTGTGGCACCGAGTGAGTGCCGGTCCCGGTCTGTGGCCCCAAGTGAGTGCGGGCCCTGGTCCGCTGTGGCCCTGAGTGGGTGCCGGTCCTAGTCCGCTGTGGCCCTGAGTGAGTGCGGATCCCGGTCCGCTGTGGCCCCGAGTGAGTGCGGGCCCTGGTCCGCTGTGGCCCCGAGTGAGTGCCGGCCCTAGTCCGCTGTGGCCCCGAGTGGGTGCCGGCCCTGGTCCGCTGTGGCCCCGAGTGAGTGCCGGCCCTGGTCCGCTGTGGCCCCGAGTGGGTGCCGGCCCCGGTCCGCTGTGGCCCTGAGTGAGTGCGGGTCCTGGTCCGCTGTGACCCCGAGTGAGTGCCGGCCCTGGTCCGCTGTGGCCCTGAGTGAGTGCGGGTCCTGGTCCGCTGTGGCCCCGAGTGAGTGCGGGTCCCGGTCCGCTGTGGCCCCGAGTGAGTGCGGGTACTGGTCCGCTGTGGCCCTGAGTGAGTGCCTACCTGGTCCGCTGTGGCCCTGAGTGAGTGCGGGTCCTGGTCCGCTGTGGCCCTGAGTGAGTGCCTACCTGGTCTGCTGTGGCCCTGAGTGAGTGCCAGCCCTGGTCTGCTGTGGCCCCGAGTGAGTGCGGGTCCCGGTCCGCTGTGGCCCTGAGTGAGTGCTGGCCCCGGTCCGCTGTGGCCCCGAGTGGGTGCCGGCCCCGGTCCGCTGTGGCCCCAAGTGGGTGCCGGCCCTGGTCCGCTGTGGCCCCGAGTGAGTGCTGGCCCCGGTCTGCTGTGGCCCTGAGTGAGTGCGGGTCCCGGTCCGCTGTGGCCCTGAGTGAGTGCGGGTCCCGGTCCGCTGTGGCCCCGAGTGAGTGCGGGTCCCGGTCCGCTGTGGCCCTGAGTGAGTGCGGGTCCCGGTCCGCTGTGGCCCCGAGTGAGTGCGGGTCCCGGTCCGCTGTGGCCCCGAGTGAGTGCCAGCCCTGGTCCGCTGTGGCCCCGAGTGAGTGCGGGTCCCGGTCCGCTGTGGCCCCGAGTGAGTGCCGGCCCTGGTCCGCTGTGGCCCCGAGTGAGTGCCAGCCCTGGTCCGCTGTGGCCCCGAGTGAGTGCGGGTCCCGGTCCGCTGTGACCCCAAGTGAGTGCCGGCCCTGGTCCGCTGTGGCCCTGAGTGAGTGCGGGTCCCAGTCCGCTGTGGCCCCGAGTGAGTGCGGGCCCTGGTCCGCTGTGGCCCCGAGTGAGTGCGGGCCCTGGTCCGCTGTGGCCCTGAGTGGGTGCCGGTCCCGGTCCGCTGTGGCCCCGAATGAGTGCGGGTCCTGGTCCGCTGTGACCCCGAGTGAGTGCGGGTCCCGGTCCGCTGTGGCCCCGAGTGAGTGCCGGCCCTGGTCCGCTGTGGCCCCGAGTGAGTGCGGGTCCCAGTCCGCTGTGGCAGTGAGTGAGTGGGGGTCCCAGTCCGCTGTGGCCCCGAGTGAGTGCGGGCCCTGGTCCGCTGTGGCCCCGAGTGAGTGCCGGCCCTGGTCCGCTGTGGCCCCGAGTGAGTGCCTTCCCAGTCCGCTTTGGCCCCGAGTGAGTGCGGGTCCCGGTCCGCTGTGGCCCTGAGTGAGTGCCTTCCCAGTCCGCTGTGCCCCGAGTGCATGCCTTCCTGGTCCACTGTGGCCCTGAGTGAGTGCCTACCTGGTCTGCTGTGGCCCTGAGTGAGTGCCAGCCCTGGTCTGCTGTGGCCCCGAGTGAGTGCGGGTCCCGGTCCGCTGTGGCCCTGAGTGAGTGCTGGCCCCGGTCCGCTGTGGCCCCGAGTGGGTGCCGGCCCGGTCCGCTGTGGCCCCAAGTGGGTGCCGGCCCTGGTCCGCTGTGGCCCCGAGTGAGTGCTGGCCCCGGTCTGCTGTGGCCCTGAGTGAGTGCGGGTCCCGGTCCGCTGTGGCCCTGAGTGAGTGCGGGTCCCGGTCCGCTGTGGCCCCGAGTGAGTGCGGGTCCCGGTCCGCTGTGGCCCTGAGTGAGTGCGGGTCCCGGTCCGCTGTGGCCCCGAGTGAGTGCGGGTCCCGGTCCGCTGTGGCCCCGAGTGAGTGCCAGCCCTGGTCCGCTGTGGCCCCGAGTGAGTGCGGGTCCCGGTCCGCTGTGGCCCCGAGTGAGTGCCGGCCCTGGTCCGCTGTGGCCCCGAGTGAGTGCCAGCCCTGGTCCGCTGTGGCAGTGAGTGAGTGGGGGTCCCAGTCCGCTGTGGCCCCGAGTGAGTGCGGGCCCTGGTCCGCTGTGGCCCCGAGTGGGTGCCGGCCCTGGTCCGCTGTGGCCCCGAGTGAGTGCCGGCCCTGGTCCGCTGTGGCCCCGAGTGGGTGCCGGCCCTGGTCCGCTGTGGCCCCGAGTGAGTGCCGGCCCTGATCCGCTGTGGCCCCGAGTGGGTGCCGGCCCCGGTCCGCTGTGGCCCCGAGTGGGTGCCGGCCCCGGTCCGCTGTGGCCCCGAGTGGGTGCCGGCCCCGGTCCGCTGTGGCCCCGAGTGGGTGCCGGCCCTGGTCCGCTGTGGCCCCGAGTGGGTGCCGGCCCTGGTCCGCTGTGGCCCCGAGTGGGTGCCGGCCCTGGTCCGCTGTGGCCCTGAGTGGGTGCCGGCCCTGGTCCGCTGTGGCCCCGAGTGAGTGCGGGTCCCGGTCCGCTGTGGCCCCGAGTGGGTGCCGGCCCTGGTCCGCTGTGGCCCCGAGTGAGTGCGGGTCCCGGTCCGCTGTGGCCCTGAGTGAGTGCCGGCCCTGGTCCGCTGTGGCCCCGAGTGAGTGCGGGTCCCGGTCCACTGTGGCCCTGAGTGAGTGCCGGCCCTGGTCCGCTGTGGCCCCGAGTGAGCATTACATTCTCTGAAACATCTTGAAAATGACGAAGCCATGGAACTTTGAGAATGAATTGCGATTCCCCCTTCCCTCAACCCCACACACACTAAGTATGCATTATACCAGGGGTCCTCAACCAGGGGTCCATGGCTCCAGGGGGGTCCGCAAGAAAACTTCAGTTATTTTGTCCCATCAATATACAGGGGAGACTATTGGTGTTTATGGCATAAACATCAGTAGTCTCCCCTGTATATTGAGACAAGCGGAATAGTCTCAGCACTGCAAGGACTGTGCATACACAATCAATTGTTAGACACTATTTGTTAGGTTAGACAAGTTCCTTTGCACGTCACTGGCCGGAGATTTCCGGGGTGGTAGTGGGCGCGATCGGTGGCGGCTCGGGTAGGAAAGTTGTTATTTTTGACAAGGGTCAGGAGCCCGCTATCATTCCACTCCCAGCGTCTTTCCCCCAGCATCAGTCATTGCGGAGCCGACCCAACCGGCAGCGGCGGGGGACCCAATTGAAATCTTTATCAGGTAGTTTACAGGCACTTCCTTTTTAAATTTCCCTGTATGGCCACAGGATTCACGCAGCCCGGAAACATGTCTGCCAACCTGAGGCGGGAGTTAGGTGGCCATTGCTCGAGCTGATTAATTGACAGCATCAAATATACATTAAAAGCTCCCACCTGACAAATGATCACTTACCTCAGGTCGAAGCTGTTGCTCAGTCCATTTCCAGCACAGATTCTGCAGGCTGCAAGTGTTTCCAGCAAAGTACCCATCCAGTGTCACCTCACTGGAAGAACTCTCTCACCATTGACAGAATGCTTCTGTCATCTGCCATCAGACAAAGATCCTCTAGCAAACTACCCCCGCCACACAGTACTGCCCCCCAATTATCAAAATTCACAATGAGGCCTTGGGCAACGTGGACCATTTTCCATACCTCGGGAGCCTACTCTCAACAAGGGCAGATGTCGATGACGAAATCCAACAACGCCTTCAGTGTGCCAGTGCAGCCTTTGGTCACCTGGGGAAGAGAGTGTTTGAAGTCCAGGACCTCAAACCCAGCCCCAAGCTCATGGTCTACAGAGCAGTAGTGATACCTGCCCTTCTATATGCTTCAGAGACATGGACTATGTACAGCAGGCACCTCAAAGCACTGGAGAAGTACCACCAATGCTGCCTCCGCAAGATCCTGCAAATCCATTGGGAAGATAGTCGCACCAACGTCAGTGTTCTCGCTCAGGCCAACATCCCCATCATCGAAGCATTGACCACGCTCGATCAGCTCTGATGGATGGGCCACATCGTCCACATGCCCGGTACGAGACTCCCAAAACAAGAGCTCGGAGCTCCGACATGGCAAGCGAGCCCCAGGTGGGCAGAGGAAATGCTTCAAGGACACCCTCAAAGCCTCCTTGAAAAAGTGCAACATTCCCACCAACACCAAGGAATCCCTGGCCCAAGACCGCTCAAAGTGGAGGAGAAGCATCCGGGAAGGCACCGAACACCTTGAGTCTCTTCACCGGGAGCAAGCAGAGGCCAAGTGTATACAGCGGAAGGAGCGCGCGGCAACCCAGACCAACTCACCCACTCATTCCTTCAGCCACCATCTGTCCCACCTGTGACAGAGACTGTAGATCCCGCATTGGACTTTTCCTGGGTGTACCAACACCAAGTGTTCAGAGTCCAAATAAGAACATAAGAAATAGGAGCAGGAGTAGGCCATTTGGCCCCTACTCCTTTCATTCAATAAGATCATGGCTGATCTGATCATGGACTCAGCTCCACTTCCCTGCCCACTCTCCATAACCCTTTACTCACTTATCGATCAGAAATCTGTCTATCTCCACCTTAAATATATTCAATGACCCAGCCTCCACAGCTTTCTGGGGCAGAGAGTTCACAGATGTATGACTCTCAGTTCTAAATGGGTGACCCCTTATTCTTAAACTATGCCCCCTAGTTCTAGATTCCCCCATGATAGAAACATCCTCTCTGCATCTACTTAGCAAGCCCCCTCAGTATCTTATATGTTTCAATAAGATCACCTCTCATTCTTCTAAACTCCAATGAGTATAGGTCCAACCTGCTCAACTTTTCTTCAGAAGTCAACCCCTTCATCAGGAATCAACCTGAACTGCAGCATTTTGTAGTTTCTCTCCATTTAAATCATATTTTTTTATTTTTCCTACCAAAATGGATAACCTCACATTTTCCACATTATACTCCATCTGCCAAATGTTTGCCCACTCACTTAGCCTGTCTATATCCCTTTGCAGATTTTTTGTGTTCTCCTCACAACTTGCTTTCCCACCCATCTTTTTATCATCAGTAAACTTGGCTACATCACACTCGGTCCCTTCATCCAGAGACTGTAGGTCCCACATCGGTCTCATCAGTCACCTTAGAACTCATTTTTAGTGTGGAAGCAAGTCAGTCTTGACTCCAAGGCACTGCCTAAGAAGAAGAAGATTCCATCAATATGGATACCGCTTGTAGTCTCACCTTAGTCCTCAGAATTGGACCACGATCAGCCCCTTCACCAGCAGCACCAACAACAACACCAACCTTCTCTGCAATCAACTGGTGCTGCACAGGACACATGAGGCCATCCCTGGCCTCCAGGGCATCAGCACCTGACTACATTATTGCCCTGGAGGCCAGGGATGGCCTCATCATGGCCAGATTTACATAACTTTACACAGTATAGCCATATGGCTGCCACATGATGCACCAGGTTGTCACCATCTCACATCAATAACATAAAACATCCCTACAATAACCAAGCCATTCCTTTCACACTCATCACCATTGCAGGAAGTACCGTTTTGTCTCACCATGCAACTCACTAGGCCACTTTCAAAGGTGCACACGAACCTATGCAAGGCCAGAAAGTATTGAAAATAAAGTGTTTTATGGTTGACACCACAGTAACAGAAACTTTACATAAATATCGCATAAAACACCCAAGTGGCTACCCTTGTGTGTTGTTAGTTGGTATGATTGCATTAGGATGAGGGTAAGTGTGAGGGGGATGTGATAATGTAGATAGAAGGGATGGGTGGAGATGCAAGGTAAGTTGGTGCAAGGATGTGCAAGGGTAGGGTAGAGAAGGCAGAATGATGGGGATGTGATGAGAGGCACAGCAAGATGAAGTTCAGTGTGGCTTTGAACTCACGTTTCCTGCTCTAATGAGATCATTGAAACATTTGCGACACTGTACCCAGGTCCTCCTGACCACCTCCCTGCTTGTGACCTCCTCTGCAATCTGCAACCCGGCTGTCTTGGTCTCCTGGGGAGGTCTCTTCTGCCCATCGGAAAGGAAGAGGACTTCCATGCATGCTCTGACTCCCTCCATAAGCATCTGGAGGAAGTCATCGGAGAAGCTGGGTGCGCCCTTCTACCTCTGTGCGGTCATTGTCAGTGTTTGCAGCACTCCACTGCTGTAGTGCACTGACAGCACTTTGTTAGAGTAAACTTCAAATCTAATGTTGACATAGTCTCTTTAAAGATCCCTGCTGAAAACGCGTCATGAATAATGTCACCAGACCTATTCCATTTCATTGGGTTGGGTTATGTGCTGGGTGGGCTTAATAGGCCCCATTAAGGTAAGTTTATTTTCAACAGTGGGATGGAGACTGTCATGTATGTAACCTTCATGTAATTGTAACCTTCATAACAACACTGCATACTGTATACACCTAAGAAATGCACACCTTGACCACAGGCGGTGAACTTGTGGGAGACACTCCTCACCTGGTCATCCAGTTATATAAAGGGAGGTCCCACGCAGGGTCATCACTTCTTGGCCCTGTGAATAGAGGTTCAGGTCACAGAGTGACCTTGTCCATAGAATGCGCCTCGTGTGGATTTATAGTAATGTGTAAGGACATTACAGAGACAGCAGCGGATTTGTAACCCATCCATGACCGCCCACACCGGACCCGCCGAGCTAGGCAAAATTCTGACCACTGACTTTTACAGCAGTATTTATCTCGGTAAGTTTTTTGTTGATCCAGCCCTATTTGCTTCCATGTTCATAAGCCACTCACCTCTTTTAACTATTAAATAAAACAGTCGGAGTTATCACTTCTCTTCCAGGGATTAGAACTCGAGTTAGGGCGGGGAAATCCGTGAGTTAGTCTGGTGTTGTTTGGGCTGAGGTAATGTGAGCCTTCCTTTCAAACCATTTCGTTCCCCTCATGTGGAACCGCCCTGTGTCAGCTGGATGCCGCTCACGTGTTTGAAAAGAGACCATTTTTTTCCTGGTGTTTGCGACGGGTTGGGAACATTGCCAATGGAGAGATTCCGTGCGCAACGTGGCCTGGGAGGGGGGTGAGACGAAAAGAAGAATTTTCTAGTCTCTGGGCCGACGTATAATGGGGATGCAGTGTGACTCTCTCCTTCAATGTCTTTAGTCTGAGTTAATAAAATAGCTGAAGGCGTTATCACGATTTTTAGTTTTCACTAGCGACAAGTTTCACTTAAGTAAGTAAACCAAAAATAATAATAACGAAATATGCTTAATTGTATAACTCATTTTTATACAGGGGGTCTGCGGAAGTGTTATAACACGGGAATGGGGCCTCGGGAGCATAAAGGTTGAGAGCCCCTGCATTATGTAATCTTGGAGATGTCAGTGAACTGATTAAAGACTCAGGGTTTAGGTGACTTTCAAAACTTCTCATGCTCCATCATCATCTGAACCTTCCAATTAGGTCTCAGTCTTGTAATTCATTCTTCGGAGCGTATTATTCTAGATCTGTGGTCAGACGTTACTCATTAAAGAATTGTTTATAGGAAGACACTGATTAGTGGGTGTTAGATAAAAATTTTTTGGAGTGTTGATATTTATGTTACTTTGTTTTATTCCTATATTTGCATATCTATACTATTAAGCATTTAGGAGCCGATAATGCAGTTCCAGCACAGTGCCAGCAGGACAGACGCTCCACCGGCACTACATGCATCAACACTGAAGCAAGTTAACTTTGTGTTAGAATTAAAGAAAGAAAGAACTTCATTTATAAAGTGCCTTACATGAGCTCAGAACATCCCAAAGCGCTTCACAGCCAATTAAGTACTTTTGAAGTGTAGTGACTGTTGTAATGTAGGAAACACGATAACCAAATTGCGTACACCAAGGTCCCATATAACAGTTTTGGACACTGAACCTTCGCTTCAGCATACTGATGGTGTATTCAATTAAGAGCCTGGTAGCAGTGTCTGCCTCATTATATCACTCTTTACTCTTGCCCTTTGGTACTTCAATGGAATAAGCCGTCATGATGACAGTGGCTAGGCTTGTTTCCCATCAGCCATCCATTCAGTCTTCAGGGCCCTTCAAGTAAACCATGGATTGCTAATAGAAAAATTAATGTGCAAGATTTGATAACCGTGGGGCTCCCATCTACTTCCAATGGGCACCTCAGCCACCGAACTGCAGTGAGCAATTAAAATGGTAGCCAGCGGGATTCCAGTGTGAACGGGGTGATAAGGTAGAATCTTCCATCTCAAAGGCCCCCCCCCATCCATTTCCCATGGGAGGGGTGGGTTACAGTTGACACCTCAAGTGTAAAAATAATCTTTATTTAAAAAAAATAAACTAAAACTAATGAATTAATTAAACAAAAGGTGAGACTTTCATGACCAGCACCTGGGCGCAGTGAAAATTGGGTAGGTTAATTTCAATGGAAGGTAAATTGGGCTGGTTACTTTACCATCCACGTTTTCATTATTCACGGCACCCAGATGCTCCAGTGTGTTAATGGGGGGAAAATTGCGATCAGAGACTTCCTTCGGACGAATGCCTCCGACCCGAAAGAAATTTACGTAAATATCTGGTGGTCCCGGAGGATTCCGGTCGGAGGTTTCCATTCGCTGTGCAGTGTACGGGAACATGTCCTCCAGACACAGATGCATAACCTGGAATCACGTGGGCCTGGATTACCAATCACCATGTAGTATTCTCATTGATAATAATGGTGAGTTCCGTTTGTACGAGCTCCCATTACTATCAATGAGAATACCCTCCTGAAACAAGAAACACAAAACTATAAATAAACAACACCTCACATATTTAAAATTAATTGAAATTCAATATAATTAAATGTTTTAGAAAAAAAAAAATTAAAAATTTTTTTTAATGTGTTTTAATAGGGTTAAACTTACCTTAGTGGACAGGGTTTTTAATATGAGTGATTACATTTAATTTTTCTACGTTTTAAAACTCTTACATTGGTAAAAGTAGGCTTTTATCAGGCGTAAGAGTTTGAAGGACATTCGCTGGGCACGAGTTGGGCAAATAGCCCAATCTCTGCCCCGCGGATGTCCTTCCTGCGGGGATGCATTGGATCTGCCAAAAGAAATTTTGACAGATCACAAAAGCCAGTTCTCGGCCAGGTCTTGGTGAGACCACACTTGGAGTATTATGTGCAGTTTTGGTCTCCTTACCCAAGAAAGGATATACTTGCCATAGAGGGAGTGTAGCGAAGGTTCATCAGACTGATTCCTGGGATGGCAGGACTGTCATATGAGGAGAGATTGGGTCGACTAGGCCTGTATTCACTCGAGTTTAGAAGAATGAGAGGGGATCTCATTGAAACGTATAAAATTCTGACGGGGTTGGACAGACTGGATGGGGGGAGGATGTTTCCCCTGGCTGGGAAGTCTAGAACAAGAGGTCACAGTCTGAGGATATGGGGTAGGAAATTTAAGACTGAGATGAGGAGAAATTTCTTCACTCAGAGGGTGGTGAACCTGTGGAATTCTCTACCACAGAAGGCTGTGGGGGCCAAGTCACTGAATATATTTAAGAAGGAGATAGATTTCTAGACACAAAAGGCATCAAGAGGTATGGAGAGAAAGCAGGAATATGGTGTTGAGATAGAGGATCAGCCATGATCATATTGAATGGCGGTGCAGGCTTGAAGGGCCGAATGGCCTACTACTGCTCCTATTTTCTATGTTTCTATGTTAAGTGACTGTCATTAATATTGTAAGCCTTTCGGTGGAAAACATTTTGCTCTAAAGAACAAATTTAATTTAAGGTCACCTTATTATTTGTGGAATAGAATGAGAGAGAGGTAAAAAAGTGTCAGACAAGAACTTTCATAAGGTGGTAAAAACAGATTAAATTTGATGCCTAAAATTTCAAATGGCTTCATTGCCAATAATTTAAATTCAGAGACTTTTTTTGTTGGCATACTTTCCTCATGCCAATGCCAACTCACTGCAAGAAAATAATCGGCATCTCTGTCATTTGCAAAATATTCCAGCCTTGTCAAAATGTTTCCTGGAATTTATTTCATATTTATTTTAACATTACAAATTATAAAGTGATATGTAAACACAATCTTTCATTTTCAACCTTACTTCTAGATAATTTGTAGCCTATGTTTATGAAATGTTCCTCAGGTTATATGATGTTACACAAAATGGAATATATTTTCAAGTAAGCGTGTTTTGTAGTTTGCTAATCCAGCTCATTATATTTAAAAGGAAATTGGCTTTTAAACATAATGTCATGTTAAAATAAGCATTTCAAAATCACAAGTGTGCAGTTAAATTTGTTTTTTGCAAATATGACAAAACTCAGATATAATTGTGCCAAAAATTCCGGCCTCACCGGGTCCGTACGAAGTGCACATGGACCCGGCGAGGCCTCGCAAAAGCCATTTTTTGGGGTGCAATGCGCCGAAAACCGTCTTTTCCAATCTGACAAGGTTTCTCTTGATAGATCCTCCGCATCCTTGGGAGAAAGACATTCATGCGGGAGAGATTGGGCTATTTGCCCATCTCTTGCCCAGCGAATCTGCTTCAAACTTTTACACCTGGTAAATACAGGTGCTTAGCTTACTTTTCCAGGCGTAATTAGAGCTAGAAATTTGTTTTTTGGTCACAGCGGTATTTTTCTGCCAAAAATACCACTATGACTCCGTATTGATTTTGAGGCCTAACATTCGGGGAAAAATGCCCACAGCAGTAAAAATCGGTGTTGCACGAGGATTCGCAGCGCACACCGTGAATTTTCTGCAACTTTTCTCTGAGGCCGATACCGCTGCGAGTTGAGCCTAAGGAGAGGGGTAAACACCCAAAGCAAATTCCAAAAAACAAAAAATAAAAAATCACAAAACATTTACAAGATACTTAACTATCGAATCGCTGCAAAAGAATTGAAAAATAAAAACTTTAACTTACCTTTTTGCAGGTCTTCATACCTACTACCGTTCTAAGGGGTGCACCAACAGGTTTTTCCTCTGCGTTTTTTTTTGGTCCTATCTAGGGGTCACCGCTGAACCAAATATCGGGCGAAAGTGCTTTTTCCGGTCTTGCATGCCGATGCAAGACTTCAGGGAATTTCCCGCCACACCGTTTTCTGCCAAAAACGGCAAAATGCCGCCGAAAAACCCAGCGCAATGTTGAGGAACTTCCAGCCCTAAGAGTTTTAAAACATATAAAATTAAATTTAATCATACATTTTTATGTTAAAAACCCTGTCCATTAAGGTAAGTTTATTTTAAACTCTATAAAAACACATTTAAAAAAATTCAAAAAAGTATTTTTTTTATAAAACATTTAATTAACTTTAATTTCAATTAATTTTAAATATGTGAGGTGTTTTTGTTAAATTTATTGTGTTGCGTTTCTTGTTTTAAGAAGGTTTTCTCATTGATAGTAATGGGAACTCGTAAAAATGGAGTTCCCATTATTATCAATAGGAATACTAGACAGTGATTGGTGGTCCAGGCCCACGTGACTCTAGCATTTTCATACGTACAGGGAAGCCATCTACCTATACGCTGTGCATCGAACGGCGCCTCCACAGAGTCGGCTTCGCCATCAAAAACGAGCTGCTCGACCGCCTCAAAGACTCCCCTTGCGGGGTTAACGAACACCTTATGACTCTTCGACTCACCCTATCCCGTAATCAATGCGCCATAGTCATCAGTGCGTATGTCCCAACACTCGATGCAACAGATGAGACCAAAGAGGGTTTTTACTCCAGCCTCGAAAAATCCCTGCCCCGCATCCCCGCGGACGACAAACTGATCCTCCACGGTGACTTCAACGCCAGGGTCGGCAAGGACACAGCCCTCTGGGGAGGCGTGATTGGCAGAGAGGGGGTAGGGAAGCCAGCTCCAGTGGTACCCTACTCCTGACAAAATATCTAGAACATGAATTTTTCATCACCAGCAGCTTGTTCTGCCAGAGGGACAAATACAAGGCAACACCCTTGCTCTAAACACTGGCACCTGCTCGACTATGTCATTGTCCGAGCCAGGGATCGCAAGGATGTGCGCATCACCCACGCCATGACAGAAGCTGATGACTGCTGAACGGACCACTGCCTAATCCAATCCATCATTGACATCAACATAGCCCCAAAGCGGAGGGGGCAGCAGAAACAGTGCCGCAAAAAAGTCAAAGCCGGGGCACTTAATGACCTAGTTAAAAGAGCCCTATACAATCAGCACCTCACAGCTAATCTGGCGTATCTTGATGACCCCGAGACGCAGAATGCCTGCAAAGCTTGGTCTGCCCTCCAGGCCTCCATAACCAGTGCCTGCAAAGAGACGCTTGATCACTCAACCAGGAAACACCTGCACTGGTTTGATGAGAATGATCAGGAGATCCAAGAGCTAATAGATCACAAGCGCAGGGCATTTCTGAGCCTTAAACAACAACACAACTTGGGAGCAGTAAAGCAGCATTATAGACGGCTCAAGGCTGAGGTCCAACAAAAAACCCGGGACCTAAAGACCAGGTGGTGGATGGAGAAAGTGATATGTCCTTACTATACAGTATAAATGCACATGAGGCCCATACTTGAGAGAAGGTCACTCTGTGACCAGTTACCTTTATTACCAAGACCTCAAGTGATGAAGGTGGGTGGAGCTTCCGCTTTTATACCTGAAAGTCCAGGTTAGGAGTGTCTCCCACAAGTTCACCCCCTTGTGGTCAATGTTCTCAAGTTGTACAACTTAGGTCAGCTTATACATGGGTTACAATGATAGTTGAATACATGACAGAAAGCACAGGAGATACAGCAGCTGGCTGACAGCCATGATGTGCGAGGATTCTTCATCGGTGTCAAGGCCACCTACGGTCCAAAAACACAAAGCCCCACCCCACTGCTGGCCAAGAACAGGGAAACACTCATCAAGGACACCGAGGCAGTCAGGGCCCGCTGGAAGGAGCACTTCAAAGATCTCCTCAAGCGAGACTCTGCATTTGACCAGAGTGTCCTCGACTCCATCCCGCAGCATGCTACCCGCCACCACCTCGGCAAAACCCGAACACTGCACGAGATAGAAAAAGCCATAAGACAGCTACGGGAGCAGATAGAATCCCTGCTGAGGCACTGAACTATTGGCGCGAATACACGACCTCATCTCTCTCATCTGAAGGGAGGAGAGTATGCCGGGAGATCTCAGAGATGCAGTGATCATGACAATCTTTAAAAAAGGGGACAAGTCCGACTGCGGCAACTATAGAGGAATCTCCCTGTTATCAGCCACTGGGAAAGCCGTCGCTAGAGTCCTCCTCAACCGTCTACTCCTTGTGGCCGAGGAGCTCCTCCCAGAGTCGCAGTGTGGATTTCGTCCCCTAAGGGGGCACAACGGACATGATTTTTGCAGCGCGACAGCTACAGGAAAAATGCAGGGAACAGCACCAGCCCTTATACAAGGCCTTCTTCGACCTTACAAAGGCCTTTGACACTGTCAACCGCGAGGGTCTATGGAGCGTCCTCCTCCGCTTCGGATGCCCTCAAAAGTTCGTCACCATCCTCTGCCTGCTCCATGACGACATGCAGGCCGGGATCCTTACCAACGGATCCATTACCAACTCAATCCACGTTCGGACCGGGGTCAAACAGGGCTGCATCATCACCCCAACCCTCTTCTCAATCTTCCTCGCTGCCATGCTCCAGCTCACAGTCAACAAGCTCCCCGCTGGAGTGGAACTAAACTACAGAATCAGTGGGAACCTGTTCAATCTTCGCCGTCTCCAGGCCAGGTCCAAGACCACCCTAACCTCTGTCGACGAGCTACAGTAAGCGGACGACACCTGCGTCTGCGCACAGAGACTGAACTCCAGAACATAGTCGACGTATTTACTGAGGCGTATGAAAGCATGGGCCTTACGCTAAACATTCGTAAGACAAAGGTCCTCCACCAGCCTGTTCTCGCCGCACAGCACTGCCCCCCAGTCATCAAGATCCACGGCACCGCCCTCGACAAGGTGGACCATTTCCCATACCTCGGGAGGCTCTTATCAATAAGAGCAGATAATGATAACTAGATTCAACATCACCTCCAGTGCGCCAGTGCAGCCTTCGGCCACCTGAGGAAAAGACTGTTTGAAGACCAGGCCCTCAAAACTGCCACCAAGCTCATGGTCTACAGGGCTGTAGTAATACATGCCCTTCTGTATGGCTCAGAGACATGGACCATGTACAGTAGACACCTCAAGTCGCTGGAACAATACCACCAATGATGTCTCCACAAGATCCTACAAATTCTCTGGGAGGACAGATGCACAAACATTTGCGTCCTCGACCAGGCCAACATCCCCAGCATTGAAGTACTGACCACACTTGATCAGCTCCACTGGGCAGGCCACATTGTCTACATGCCTGACACAAGACTCCCAAAGCAAGCGCTCTACTCGAAACTCCTTCATGGCAAACAAGCCAAAGGTGGGCAGAGGAAACGTTACAAGGACACCCTCAAAGCCTCCCTGATAAAGTGCAACATCCCCACTGACACCTGGGAGTCCCTGGCCCAAGACCACCCAAAGTGGAGGAAGTGCATCCGAGAGGGCACTGAGCACCTCGAATCTCATCGCCGAGAGCATGCAGAAATCAAGCGCAGGCAGCGGAATGAGCGTGTGGCAAACCAGTCCCACCCTCCCTTACCCTCAATGACTAACTGTCTCACCTGTGATAGAGTCTGTGGCTCTCGTATTGGACTGTACAGCTACCTAAGAACTCATTTTAAGAGTGGAAGCAATTCTTCCTCGATTCCGAGAGACTGCCTATGATGATGATGATGATGTACAGGTAAGCCATCTCCCTATACGCTGCGCATCGAATGGAGGCCTCTGACCGGAATCGAAGGCGCCTCCATGACCACCAAGTGTTCTCGCAAAAATTTTTTGGGTCAGAGGTGTCCATCCGAAGGAAGCCTCCGACCGGAAGTTTGCCCCACCGGCCCCCCCCCCCCAATATGAGGAAATCCTTACATCATCATCATCATCATCATAGGCAGTCCCTTGGAATCGAGGAAGACTTGCTTCCACTCCTAAAGTGAGTTCTTTGGTGGCTGAACATTCCAATATGAGAGCCACAGACTCTGTCACAAGTGGGACAGAAATTCGTCGGGGGAAGGGGGGGCGGGACTGATTTGCCGCACGCTCCTTCCGCTGCCTGGGCCTGATCTCTTCATGCTCACAGCGTTGAGATTCCAAGAGCTCAACGCCCTCCCGGATGCACTTCCAGGTGTCAGTGGTGATGTCGCACTTTACCAGGGAAGCTTTGAGAGTGTCCTTGTAACGTTTCCGCTGCCCTCCTTTGGCTCATTTGCCATGAAGGAGCTCCGTGTAGAGCAATTGCTTATGGAGTCTCGTTTCTGGCATGCGAACTATGTGGCCTGCCCAGCGAAGCTGATCAAGTGTGGTCAGTGCTTCAATGCTGGGTGATATGTCCTTACTATACAGTACAAATGCACATGAGGCCCATGCTTGAGAGAAGGTCACTCTGTGACCAGCAACTTTTAATTCAGCACTGAAGTGATGAAGGTGGATGGAGCTTCCCCTTTTATACGTGAAAGACCAGGTTAGGAGTGTCTCCCACAAGTTCAACACCTAGTGGTCAACGTTCTCACAGTATACAACTCGTTAGTTTATACATGGGTTACAATGACAGTTAAATAAATGACATCACCTCCCCCCAAAGTCTTATTGGGATCACAGGTTAAGTCTCTCTGGTGGTTTACGCTCCCTTGTAAAGCGCCTGAGTTGGGGCTCCGGTTGTTGGGCGCTGGCCTGAGTGTCTGCTGTTTGCGGTGCCTCAGGCCTGTCCGGACTGCCCACAGTGACTGGGCTCTCCTCCATTTGGTTCCGGTATTCGGTCACCTGTGAAGGAGTGAACTCTACATCGTGTTCTTCCTCTGCTTCTTCTATGGGGTTGCTGAACCTCCTTTTTGTTTGATCCACGTGTTTGCGGCAGATTTGTCCACTGGTAAGTTTAACTACCAGAATCCTATTCCCCTCTTTGGCAATCACAGTGCCTGCGAGCCATTTAGGCCCTGCAGCGTAGTTGAGAAGACAGGGTCATTGACATCAATACATCGCGCCCTCGCATTCCCGTCATGGTAGTCACATTGTGACTGGCGCCTGCTCTCAAAAATTTATTTCATGGTGGGTTGTATAAGGGATAACCTGGTTTTGAGCGTCCTTTTCATTAGCAGCTCTGCGGGTGGGACCCCTGTGAGCGAGTGTGGTCGGGATCTATTGGCCAACAGGAGGCATGATAAGCGGCTTTGTAGGGAACCCCCTTGGATTCTGAGCATTCCCTGTTTGATTATCTGCACTGCCCGTTCTGCCTGGCCGTTTGAGGCCGGCTTGAACGGTGCCGTTCTGACATGGTTGATACCATTTCCTGCCATGAAGTCCTGGAATTCAATGCTTGTAAAGCACGGGCCATTGTCACTGACCAAGACGTCAGGTAGATCATGGACATTGAACATCGCCCGTAGACTTTCTACCGTGGCCGAGGATGTGCTTGAATTGTGAATGTCACACTCGATCCATTTGGAGTAGGCGTCTATTACAACCAAAAACATTTTTCCAATGAAAGGGCCTGCATAGTCCACATGGATGCGTGACCATGGCTTGGCAGGTCAGGACTAGGGGCCAAGGGGGACTTCCCAGGGCGCATTGCCCAGCTGAGCGCATGTGTTGCATCTGCGAACACAAAGTTCCAGGTCTGCATCTATCCCTGGCCACCAAACGTGTGACCTGGCAATTGTCTTCATCATGACAATGCCCGGGTGCTCATTGTGGAGCTCTCTGATGAACAGCTCTCTGCCCATCTGGGGCGTGACTACTCGGTTTCGCCATAGTAAGCAATCGGCCTGAATCGAGAGTTCATCCTTGCGCCTGTGAAATGGTTTGAATTCCTCAGGGCATGCCCCGTATATGGCTGCCCAGCCCCCATTAAGGACACATTTCTTGACTAAAGACAGTAGCCGGTCTCCATTTGTCCAGACTTTGATCTGATGGGCTGTCACGGGTGAGCCTTCACATTCGAAAGCTTCCACAGCCATGACCATCTCAGCAGCATGCTCGGTTGCCCCCTCAGTGGTGGCTAGTGGGAGCCTGCTGAGTGCATCGGCGCAATTTTCAGTGCCCGGTCTGTGCCGAATTGTATAGTCATAGGTGGCTAATGTGAGTGCCCACCTCTGTATGCGGGCCGATGCATTTGCATTTATGGCCTTGTTGTCGGCCAAAAGGGACGTTAGGGGTTTGTGATCTGTCTCCAGCTCAAATTTCCTGCCAAACAGATACTGGTGCATTTTTTTTACAGCATATACACACGCAAGCGCTTCTTTTTCTACCATCCCGTAGTCCCATTCTGCCTGGGACAGACTTCTGGAGGCATAAGCTAACGGCTGTAACTGACCCTTGGCATTAACATGCTGCAACACACACCCGACCCCATAGGACGACGCATCGCACGTTAAAACAAGTTTCTTATATGGGTCATATAGCGTTAACAGTTTGTTGGAGCATAACAACTTTCGTGCTCTATCAAAAGCCCTTTCCTGGCTGTCCCCCCAGACCCAATCGCGACCTTTGCGTAGGAGCACGTGTAGCGGCTCTAACAGCGTGCTCAATTTGGGAAAAAAGTAATCAAAATAGTTCAGGAGCCCGAAGAACGAACGCCGCTCCGTCCTGTTACGGGGTCTGGGTGCTCTCTGGATCGCTTATGTTTTGGACGCAGTAGGTCTGATCCTGTCTGCTGCTACCCTCAGCCCCAGGAATTCTACCTCTGGAGCTAGGAAGACGCACTTCGCCTTTTTCAGTCGCAGACCTACCCGGTCCAGTCTGCGTAGCACCTCCTCCAGGTTGTGGAGGTGTTCTTCAGTATTGCAACCCGTGATGAGGATATCGTCTTGAAAAACCACTGTCCTTGGAATCGACTTGAGGAGGCTTTCCATATTGCTTTGAAAGATCGCAGCGGCCGAGCGAATCCCAAACGGACATCTGTTATACTCAAATAATCCCTTGTGTGTCGTGGTGGTGGTCAGCTTCTTCGACTCACTCGCCAGCTCCTGGGTCATGTAAGCTGAGGTTAAGTCCAATTTTGAAAAAAGTTTGCCACCGGATAGCATCACGAAGAGGTCCTCCGTTCTCAATAACGGGTACTGGTCTTGAAGTGACACCCGATTGACGGTGGCCTTGTAATCACCACATATCCTGACCGACCCATCTGTCTTGAGCACCGGCACAATCGGACTCACCCAGTCACTGAATTCGACTGGCGAGATGATGCCTTCCCTCAGAAGGCGGTCCAATTCGCCTTCTATCTTTTCCCGCATCACATACGGCACCGCTCTGGCCTTGTGGTGTACTGGTCTGGCGTCCGGGTTTATGTGAATCACTACCTTGGTCCCCATGAAAGTGCTAATGCCGGGCTGAAATAGTGAGTCAAATTTGTCCAAGACCTGTGAGCATGATATTCGCTCCACAGAAGAAATTGCATTGACATCGCCCCATTTCCACTTCATGACAACCAGCCAACTCCTTCCCAGCAGTGCGGGACCGTCCCCCGGAACAGTCCAGAGTGGCAACCTGTTCTCCGAATCTTTGCAGGTCACGACTACCGTGGCGCTGCCTAGCACCAGAATGATCTCCTTTGTATATGTCCGTAGCTGTGCGTCAATCGGCAATAATTTTGGCCTCCTGGCCTTGGACGCCCACAACTTGTCGAACTGTTTGCTACTCATCAGGGACTGGCTGGCCCCTGTGTCTAACTCCATTGATACTGGGATGCCATTGAGGAGCACTTTCATCATTATCGGTGGCGTCCTGGTGTATGAACTGTATATGTGCTCCATATGAACTCGCTGAACTTCAGCTTCCAGTGATTTCCCCCAGTGCCAATTTGGCCCCGGAGGGCTTACATCGTCCCCATCCTCCACGTACATCAACCTGGCTGCAGGCTTCCTGCACATACGCGCCAAGTGACCGCTGACGTTGCAATTTCTGCAGGTGTATTGCTGATACCTGCAAGCTCTGGCTGTGTGTTTGCCTCCACACCTCCAACATGAGCCGTTGTTGGAAGCAAAAGGCCCATTACTAGTCGATCGTCTCTGACTGTCTGTGTAACTGTTTTTAAGCACACCATTAACAGGTGTTGATGGCACCATTACTGGCCGCATTTTCCCTTGTGATGGCATGAATCGCCGTTCAGCTAGCCATTGTCTCTGTTGAATTCCCCCTTTGGATTCAAAGACATGCTCGGGCATGACCGATTGCTGCTGTCTGCCTGGGGAACTGTGTGCCGCGTTAACAATGTTGACTCCCTGTCCATTTGCTGCATTTAAACCAAGATTTTTGTCAAACATCATTCTGGTCTCTTCCTCCCCTGAGATAAATGTCTGGGCCATCAAAGCCGCCGTTTCCAGGGTCAAGTCTTTGGTCTCAATCAGTTTCCTGAAAGCCCCAGCGTCCCCGATGCCCTCAATAAAAAAGTCTCGCAGCATCTCCGCTCTGCATGCATCTGGGAACTTACACAGGCTCGCCAGTCGCCGGAGGTCTGCCACAAAGTCTAGAACCCTTTGCCCTTCTCACCACCGGTGCATATAAAACCGGTGTCTCGCCATGTACATGCTGCTCGCCAGTTCAAAGTATTCCCCGATCAACTTACTGAGCTCTTCAAAAGTCTTGTCTGCCGGCTTCTCTGGCGCTAGAAGGTCCTTCATCAGGGAGTACGTTCTGGATCCACAAACCGTCAGGAGATGAGCCCTGCGTTTGTCGGCCGATTCCTGTCCCAGCCATCCCTTAGTGACGAAGCTTTGCTGTAGTCTCTCAATAAAGTCGTCCCAATCATCACCAACACAGTACCTCTCGTCTGTGCTGCTCGTGGCCATGCTCTCGTGGTTTAAATCCCAGTTTCTCGTCACCAATGATATGTTCTTACTATACAGTACAAATGCACACGAGGCCCATGCTGTGACCAGCAACTTTTATTTCAGCACTGAAGTGATGAAGGTGGGTGGAGCTTCCCCTTTTTATACCTGAAAGGCCAGGTTAGGAGTGTCTCCCACAAGTTCACCATCTAATGGTCAATGTTCTCACAGTGTACAACTAGTCAGTTTATACATGGGTTACAATGACAGTTAAATACATGACACTGGGGATGTTAGCCTGGGCGTGGACACTGATGTTGGTGCGCCTGTCCTCCCAGGGGATTTGTAGGATCTTGCGGAGACATCGTTGGTGATATATCTCCCGCGACGTGAGGTGCCTACTGTACATCGTCCATGCCTCTGATTCTTACAAGAGGGCGGTTATTACTACAGCCCTGTAGACCATGAGCTTAGTGGTAGATTTGAGGGCCTGGTCTTCAAACACTCTTTTCCTCAGATGGCCGAAGGCTGCACTAGTGCACTGGAGGCAGTGTTGAATCTCCGCATCAATGTCTGCCTTTGTTGATAAGAGGCTCCCGAGGTATGGGAAATGGTCCACGTTGTCGTAGGTCGCGAGTGAATCTTGATGACTGAGAGGCAGTGCTGTGCGGCAAGGACAGGCTGATGGAAGACCTTTGTCTTACGGATGTTAAGCGTAAGGCTCATGCTTTCATATGCCTCGGTGAATATATCGACTATATCCTGGAGTTCAGCCTCAGAATGTGCGCAGAAGCAGGCGTCGCCCATGTACCATCGCTCAATGGCAGAGGTTGGGGTGATCTTGGACCTGACCTGGAGGCGGCGTAGGTTAAACAGCTTCCCACTGGTTCTGTAGTTTAGTTCCACTCCAGCGGGGAGCTTGTTAACTGTGAGGTGGAGAATGGAAGCGAGGAAGATTAAGAGGGTTGGAGCGATAACGCAGCCCTGTTTGACCCCGGTCCGGACGTGGATTGGGTCTGTAATGGATCCGCTGGTAAGGATCACGGCCTGCATGTCGTCGTGGACCAAGCAAGGGATGTTGACAAACTTTTGGGGGCATCCAAAATGGAGGAGGACACGCTATAAGCCCTCACGGTTGACAGTGTCAAAGGCCTTTGTAAGATCGAAAAAGGCCATGTATAAAGGCTGGCGCTGCTCCCTGCATTTTTCCTGCAGCTGTCGCGCTGCAAAGATCATGTCTATTTTGCCCTGTAGGGGACGAAATCCGCACTGTGATTCCGGGAGGAGCTTCTCGGCCACAAGGAGAAGACGGTTGAGGAGAACTCCAGCAACAACCTTCCCAGTGGCTGATTACAGGGAGATTCCCCTGTAGTTGCCGCAGTCGGACTCGTCCCCCTTGTTAAAAATGGTCACAATCACTGCATCTCTGAGATCTTCCGGCATGCTCGCCTCCCTCCAAATGAGAGAGATGAGGTCATGTATCCGCGCCAATACTTTAGCGCCTCAGCAGGAATTCCATCCGCACCCGTAGCCTTGTTATTCTTGAGCTGTTTTATGGCTTTGCCTACCTCGTGCATTGTGGGGGTTCACTGAGGTGGTAGTGGGTCGCATGCTGCGGGATGGAGTTGAGAACACTCGAGTCAAAGGTAGAGTCTCGATTGAGGAGATCTTCAAAGTGCTCCTTCCAGCGGGCCCTGACAGCCTCGGTGTCCTCGATGAGTGTTTCCCTGTTCTTGGCCAGTGGGGTGGGGCCTTGGGAGTTTGGACCATAGGTGGCCTTGACTGCAGTAAAGAATCCTCGCATATCGTGGCTGTCGGCCAATTGTTGTTCTCCTGTGCTTTCTCCATCCACCACCTGTTCTTTAGGTCCCGGGTTTTTTGTTGAACCTGAGCCTTGAGCCGTCTGTAATGTTGCTTAAGGCTCAGAAATGCTTGCGCTGACGATCTATTAGTTCTTGGATCTCCTGAATATTCTCGATATAAGGAAATCCTGACTTAATGTTGGTATTGCCAATCTTTTTGTAAGCAGTCAAGCACAACTGGCTTGACGAAACTTACTTTTTCATCCCAACCCATTGCATAGGAGGGGATTTCAGCATAGTTTACAATGGATTAACTTTTTCATTGCTGAAACAATAACAATGCTTCAAATATGTGTAATGCTAGATATTATCAATAGAATTCAAGAATTATAAGGAACTACATTTCTTCATTCACAGCACCCTCTGAAGAATTAAAAAAAAAACTAATCCTGTTGTAATTTTTTCAGTTTTTGCACAGAAATTCTACTGCAGTCTTCAGTGTTAAAACCAAATAATTCAGAAATGTCTAAAGATGAAGTGATAACATAAGAACATAAGAAATAGGAGCAGGAGTAGGCCATACGGCCCCTCGAGCCTGCTCCGCCATTTAATAAGTTCATTGCTGATCTGATCATGGACTCAGCTCCATTTCCCCGCCCGCTCCCCATAACCCCTTATCCCCTTATCGTTTAAGAAACTGTATTTCTGTCTTAAATTTATTCAATGTCCCAGCTTCCACAGCTCTCTGAGACAGCGAATTCCACAGATTAACAAACCTCTGAGAGAAGAAATTTCTTCACATTTCTGTTTTAAATGGGCGGCCCCTTATTCTAAGATCATGCCCTCTAGTTCTAGTCTCCCCCCAACAGTGGAAACACCCTCACTGCATCCACCTTGTCAAACCCCCTCATAATCTTATACGTTTCGATAAGATCACCTCTCATTCTTCTGAATTCCAATGAGTAGAGGCTCAACCTACTCAACCTTTCCTCAAAAGTCAACCCCCTCATCCCCGGAATCAACCTCGTGAACCTTCTCTGAACTGCCTCCAAAGCAAGTATATCCTTTCATCAATATGGAAATCAAAACTGCACACAGTATTCCAGGTGTGGCCTCACCAATACTCTATATAGCCGTAGCAAGATTTCCCTGCTTTTATACTCCATCCCCTTTGCAATAAAGGCCAAGATACCATTGGCCTTCCTGATCACTTGCTGTACCTGCATACTATCCTTTTGTGTTTCATGCACAAGTACCCCCAGGTCCCGCTGTACTGCGGCACTTTGCAATCTTTCTCCATTTAAATAATAACTTGCTCTTTGATTTTTTCTGTCAAAGTGCATGACCTCACACTTTCCAACATTATACTCCATCTGCCAAATTTTTGCCCACTCACTTAGCCTGTCCATGTGCTTTTGCCGATATTTTATGTCCTCTTCACACATTGCTTTTCCTGCCATCTTTTTATCGTCAGCAAACTTGGCTATGTTACACTCAGTCCCTTCTTCCAAATTGTTTATATAGATAGTATATAATTGGGGTCTCAGCCCTAATCCCTGCGGCACCCCACTAGTTACTGGTTGCCAACCAGAGAATGAACCATTTATCCCGAATTTCTGTTTTCTGTTAGTTAGCCAATCCTCTATCCATGCTAGTATATTACCCCCAACCCCATGAACTTTTATCTCGTGCAGTAACCTTTTATGTGGCACCTTCCCCTTTATCCACCCTGTTTGTTACATCTTCAAAGAACTCCACAAATTTGTCAAACGTGACTTCCCCTTCATAAATCCATGCTGACTCTGCCTGACTGAATTTTGCTTTTCCAAATGTCCTGCTACTGCTTCTTTAATAATGGACTCCAACATTTTCCCAACCACAGATGTTAGGCTAACTGGTCTATAGATTCCTGCTTTTTGTCTGCCTCCTTTTTTAAATAGGGGTGTTACATTTGCAGTTTTCCAATCTGCTGGGACCTCCCCAGAATCCAGGGAATTTTGGTAAATTACAACCAATGCATCCACAATCCCTGCCACTACTTCTCTTAAAACCCTAGGATGCAAGCCATCAGGTCCAGAGGATTTATTTGCCTTTAGTCCCATTATCTTACTGAGTACCATCTCCTTAGTGATTGTGATTGTATTAAGTTCCACTCCCCCATAACCCCTTGGCTATCTACTGTTAGAATATTGTTAGTGTCCCCTACCTATTGAGATCTTCACTTTGTGTCTACGTTAGGCTGCAGGGATTCTAGCTCATGGTATCTGGCTAAGATAGGTAAATTTACAATGTAGTATTAATAAATGCATGTCAGCTGTGGCTCAATGGTAGCACTCTCACCTCTGAGTCAGAAGATTGTAGGGTCAAGCCCCACTCCAGAGACCCGCCCCTCCCTATCTCTGTCATCTCCTCCAGCTCCACAACCTACCAAGATGTCTGTGCTCCTCTAATTCTGCTCTCTTGAGCATCCCTGATTATAATCGCTGAACCATTGGTGGCCATACCTTCTGTTGCCGAGGCCCTAAGCTCTGGAATTCTCTGCCACTCTACCTCTCTTTCCTCCTTCAAGACACTCTTTAAAACCTACCTCTTTGACCAAGCTTCTGATCACCTGCCCTAATTACTCCTTCTGTGGCTCAATGTCAAATTTTTTGTCTCATAATACTCCTGTGAAGTGCCTTGGGACATTTCATTATAATAAAGGCGCTATATAAATACAAGGTGCTATTGTTATTGTACTGTCTTTCGGCAGTCTGCCCTATCAGGTGGATGTAAAAGATCCCATCATACTATTTTGAAGAAGAGCAGGTGGCGTTCTCCCTAGTGCCCTATTTCTCATCCAACTGTTGCCCCTTGGTGACATCATCTGGAAACACAGTGTCAGTTTCCACATGTAAGCTGATGATACCCAGCTCTACCTCACTACCTCTTCTCTCGAACCCTCCATGGTCTCTAAATTTTCAGACTGCTTATCCGGCATCCAGTTGTGGATGAGCAGAAATTTTCTCCAATTGAATATTGGGAAGACCGAAGCCATTGTTTTCGGTTCCCGCCACAAACTCCATTCCCTAGCTATTAACTCCATCCCTCACCCCAACTTCTGTCTGAGGCTGAACCAGACTGTTCGCAACCTTGGTGTCATATTTGACCCTTAAATGAGCTTCCAGCCACATACCCGCAGCATAACTAAGACCGCCTATTTCCACTTGCGTAACATCGCCCATCTCCGCCCTTGCCTCAGCTCATCCGCTGCTGAAGCCCTCATCCATGCTTTTGTTACCTCTAGATGACTATTCCAAAGCACGCCTGGCTGGCCTCCCACATTCTACCCTAAGTAAACTAGAGGTGATCCAAAATTCGGCTGTCTGTCTCCTAACTCGCACACCATCCTGCTCACCCATCACCCCTATGCTCGCTGACCTACATTGGCTTCTGGTTAAGCAACAACACGATTTCAAAATTCTCATCCTTATTTTCAAATCCTTCCATAGCCTCGCCCCGCCCTATCTCTGCAATCTCCTCCAGCCCCAAACCCCCACCCCCCATGAGATGTCTGAGCTCCTCTAATTCTGCCCTCCTGAGCATCCTTGATTTTAATCACTCAATCATTGGTGGCCGTGCCTTCTGTTACGTCGACCCCAAGCTCTGGAACTCCCTGCCTAAACTTCTCTACCTCTCTTTCCTCCTTCAAGACGCTCCTTAAAACATACTGTCATGTATCCTACATGGCTAATGTTGGTACTATCATAAGGTGTGCCACCAGAGGGCACAGCAGTGGGAGACTTGTAGGTTACCTGTACAGGTGAGCCTGGCCTAGTATAAAAGGCAGGCCACCAGGTGTGATCCTCACTCTGGAGTTAGAAAATAAAGGACTAAGGTCACTGCAGTTCAAGTACAACACATTGCCTCGTGGAGTCATTATTAGAGCATCTAAGGACACAACACATACCTCTTTGACCAAGCTTTTGGTTATCTGCACTAATTTCTACTTAGGCAGCTCGGTGTCAAATTTTTATTGCATAATACTCCTGTGAAGCGCCTTGGAATGTTACACTATGTTAAAGGCGCTATATAAATGCAATTTGTTGTTGTTGTTGTTGTCCTGGCTAATATTTAGCGCTCAACCAATATCACTAAAAGCATATTATCTGGTCATTGTTACATTGCTGTTTGTGTGATCTTGTTGTGAGCATATTGGCTGCTGCATTTCTTGTGTTTGTCTGTCTGTTGCTTTTACACTGGTTGATATCCATCAGAGAGACGTGTAGGCCCTTGCTTTGAAGTTCAGTCTTCGACAGAAATCCACCTCAGTGCTTTCCCACGAAATGTGAGATCTTTAAACAAACATACCGTAAGGCTTAGCTAATTGTCTGTATCCAATCGGTTGGCTCAATTTATTAAGTAAACCTTTCTTTAGAAGCCACAATCCCCGTTCATCATCACAGGCTAACTACCTTTTTTTAAAAAAAAGCATTTTCCTAACACATAGAAATTAAAAATCACGTACCACTTGGACCACGATTTAACTGACAATTTCATACATTTGAGGTCAACCAGTCCAAGATTGACTAGTGGATCTGACAATAAATATGCTCTGACTACAACAACGTGTATAAGTGATTTTAGTCAAATACAGACATAGGGGGTCATTGTCATCATTGGTGGGATGGAAAACTGGCAGTGTCAGATTGGCCACCCGTTATACACCACAGCCAAAGTGGGTGCAAAGTCGTCAGAGTGGCTGCTCCACCTGTTGGTTCGTGCCAGCGTGAGGCCCGAACCAAATTTGGGTTTGGGCCTCATTTAAATGTCTTGAGTGAGCTGTGTGTGATAAATGAGTGCTCACCTGCAGCTCGCCGGTTATAGGAGGACGGAAAGTTGGTCAGCTCCTACACTGAGCCTGACAGTAGGTTTGGAGGGGGAGGCAATAGCAGAGGCCCTCAAATGGGCCAACAGCAGGCTGGCATTTTTGTGTGTGCCCAGGAGGGCCATTTTTTGGGTAGCCTCCAATGTTCCTTTTAAGGACCGTTGCTTAGGCCACTCAAGGCCTGATAGACCTAGGCAGAGAGGGCATGCTGCACAGTTCACCCATTTGTACCTGAATTTTGCAACTGGAGTCCTACAACCTTATTTACATATTTAATTAGCCATAAGCCCGTTTGAGGCTCACCAATTGGTGGACATTGGGTTATGCCCCCCTGATTTGCAGCTGCTGGCTATCCATTTTTCAGGAGCAGAACAGGCAGCCATGAATTAAGTTTCTCCCTCTAGAACTTTAAAGTTCAGCAACAACAGTAATCTTGCTGAATACTTGATAGCATATTAACTACAAAGCAGTTACATCTGCATTTGAGGTGTCACCTTCTCTGCTAATTTTGGGACACAGTTATTGCAAAAATGACTTTTTCATCATTATTCTGTTTTTGCTATGAACATGCATGTTATACTTGGTTTTCTTTGTTTTCACTTGAATCAGAACATTTAAATGGTTGTAACTACAAGTCTTTTTATTTTATGGACAGCCATCTATACCATGCGTCACAGATGCAATCGGGAACGGTAGCATAATGGTTATGTTACTGGACTAGTAATCCAGAGGCTTGGTGTAATGATCTAGAGATGTGAATTACCATGGCAGCTGGGGAATTTAAATTCAGTTAATTAAATAATTCTGGAATTAAAAAAGGTAGCAACTCCTGGTAATAAACTCACCTGGTTAACTAATGTCCTTTAGGGAAGGAAATCTGCTGTCCTTACCTGGTCTGGTCTGGCCAATATGTGACTCCAGACCAACAGCAATGTGGTTGACTCTTAACTGCCCTCTGAAAAGCCACTCAGTTGTGCAAAATTGCTAGAAAGAAGCATTACCACAGGGACTGCAGCAGTTCAAGAAGGTGGCTCGTTATCATTTTCTCAAGGGCAAGTAATGATGGGTGAACAAATAAAAAAACACTGTGGGAGAGGGGTGAAGAGGGAAATATTCCTTACCTTTTTTTTGGAATAGTAAATGTCTCTCCAAATTGGACCTGATCTCCCCCAATCCAACACTTTATTTGTGATTTACCATATCTAGGACAAACAGGTTGATTCAATTACAAAGCCACAGATCTTAATACCATGTTTAATCACAGTTTTATTTGTGCAAAAGGAATAACTAAAGATTTAATACCAAGCCAAAGAAAAGTTTTAATTGCAATTGTGATGAGCAGAAAACTGAAACATAGAAACACAGAAAATAGGTGCAGGAGTAGGCCATTCGGCCCTTCGAGCCTGCACCACCATTCAGTATGATCATGGCTGATCATGCAACTTTAGTACCCCATTCCAGCTTTCTCTCCATACCCCTTGATCTCTTTAGCCGTAAGGGCCACATCTAACTCCCTTTTGAATATATTTAACAAATTGAACTCAACAACTTTCTGTGGTAGAGAATTCCACAGATTCACCACCCTCTGAGTGAAGAAGTTTCTCCTCATCTCGGTCCTAAATGTCTTACCCCTTACCCTTAGACTGTGACTCCTGGTTCTGGACTTCCCCAACATCGGGAACATTCTTCCTGCATCTAACCTGTCCAATCCCGTCTGGATTTTATATATTTCTATGAGATCCCCTCTCATTCTTCTAAATTCCAGGGAATATAAGCCGAGTCGATCCAGTCTGTCTAACAGTTAGCATTATTTATTCCGAGAATTGCAGTTTGAAGAAGGGGAGAACAATTTAGCGACAAAATATGGAGGAAGTATGGTGTGGCTGGGGTTTTTCAAAATACACGGATTAGCAGGAAGAATCTCAATAAAAAGGCATGAGCGGTATTGTGAATGGCCTGCGCAGCCCCTTAAAGGGGTCGTGCGGCGCCAAACAAAATTAGAGGGAGCATTACTGAGGACTCTTCCCTGAGAAACTCCTGCCATAATGCCTGCAGGCTACAATGATATGCCTTCATCACCCATGATCTCAATCCTTGTGTCATATATGACTCCAGCCAGTGGAGGGTTTTCTCCTTAATACCATACTTGGTTGAATGTTGCATTGATGTTGAGGGAAGCTATTCTCATCACTCCTCTGGGATTCTGCTAAGGTATCTGTTTCATGGGTTCTTTGCTTAAGAATTCATAGCAACACATTGCTGTTTAGAACTAGTTGGTTTATTAGCACCCGTTCTGCTTGAGAGCGCGACCTGGAAGCATAAGCCACAGGTTGTAGCTGGCCCTCAGCGTTACCCTGCTGCAACACGCACCCAACCCCATAGGACGGTGCATCACATGTCAGAACCAATTTCTTACAGGGGTCGTACAGGGTCAACAACTTATTTCAACAAAGTAGGTTCCACGGCCGATTGAAAGCCCGTTCCTGACAGTCCCCCCAAAACCAATCGCAACCCTTACGCAGGAGCACGTGTAGCAGCTCCAACAATGTGCTTAAGTTCGGCAGAAAGTTCCCGAAATAGTTCAAGAGAACCAGAAATGAACGCAACTCCGATGTGTTACAGGGCCTGGGCACTCGTCGAATCGCCTGTGTTTTGGTTCGGTGGGCCGAATCCCATCTAACCTCAGGAGCTAAGAACACACATTTTGAGTTGCAGGACTACCCGGTCCAGTCGGCGTAGCACCTCCTCCAGGTTGTGGAGGTGTTCTTCGGAGTCACGACCGGTGATGAGGATGTTGTCCTGAAATACAATTGTTCCGGGAATGGATTTGAGCAGGCTTTCCATGTTTCTTTGAAAAATCGCGGCCGCTGATCGAATGCCAAACGGACACCTGTTGTAAACAAACAGTCCCTTGTGCGTGGTGATGGTGGTCAGTAGTTTAGATTCGTCGGCCAGTTCTTGGGTCATGTAGGCTGAAGTGAGGTCCAACTTGGTGAACAACTTGCCACCTGCCAGCGTGGCAAAAAGATCCTCCGCTCTCGGGAGCGGGTATTGGTCTTGTAGGGACACCCGGTTGATAGTGGCCTTGTAGTCGCCACAGATCCTGACCGAGCCATCCGCTTTTAGGATGGAAACGATGGGGCTCGCCCAGTCGCTGAATTCAACAGGCGAGATGATGCCCTCTCTCAGCAACCGGTCCAACTCGCTTTCAATTTTCTCCCGCATCACATACGGCACCGCTCTGGCATTGTGGTGCACTGGTCTGGCGTCCGGGGTGATGCGTATCACTACTTTGGTACCTTTGAACGTCCCGACGCCAGGTTGAAATAGTGATTCAAATTGCTGTAAGACCTGTGAGCATGAACTTCACTCCACAGATGACATGGTGTGCACATTCCCCCATTTCCAGTTCATCTCAGCTAACCAGCTCCTCCCCAACAGTGCGGGACCATTGACCGGGACAATCCAGAGCGGCAGCCGGTTCACCGATCCATTGTGTGTGACCGCCAACATTGCACTGCCTACACTGGAATGATTTCTTTGGTGTACGTCCGTAATTGCGTCTCAATGCATTATAGTTTGGGTCTGCTGGCTTTGAGTGGCCACAGCTTTTCGAATTGTTGAACACTCATGAGTGACTGGCTGGCCCCCCGTGTCCAGCTCCATGCATAAAGGGATGCCATTTAATAGGATTTTCATCATCATGGGTGGCATTTTGATATATGAGCTGTGAATGTTTGCCACATGAACCTGCTGAACTTCAACATCCATTGATTTGCCCCAAGCGTCATCCTGCCTCGCAGACCCCTCATCTGGTTCATCCGCCTCGTATATTAGCCTGGTTACAGGCTTTCTGCACATTCTGGTAAATGGCCACTGAGGTTACAATTTCTGCAGACGAACTGTTGAAACCTGCAGGTCCTGGCAGCATGTCTGCCCCCACACCTCCAGCATGAACTGAGATTCCCATTGTTGTGAACAAAAGAGCTGTTACAAGGCATTCATCGCTGATTGTCCCTTTGACTGCTCTTGGGCACCCTGTTAGTGGGTGTCAATGGCCCCATCCCGGGCCGCATTGTCCACTGAGGGGGTGTAAATGTCCGTTCAGCCTGCCCTTGTTTCTGTTGGAGACTTACTCTTGGGTCTATTGCTGCCTGGGGTGTGTCGAACTGCCCTTGCCTGCCTGCTGGGCTCTGTGTCGCATTTATGATATTGACTCCCTGATCCATGGAGGCAGAATTGCGCGCGTATATTATCTTGGTTTCCTCCTCCCCCACCATAAAAGTCTGAGCCATCAACGCCGCCGCTTCCAAGGTCAAGTCCTTGGTCACAATTAGCTTTCTGAAAATCCCAGCATGACCGATGCCCTCAATAAAGAAATCCCTTAGCATCTCCCCCCTGCAGGCGTCTGTGAATTTACGGAGGCTGACCAAGCGCCGGAGGTCCGCAATGAAATCCGGTATGCTCTGTCCTTCCCGACGTCGGTGGGTATAGAATCTGTGTCGGGCCATGTGTACGCTGCTCGCCGGTTTGAGGTGCTCACCGATTAGTTTGCTGAGCTCTTCAAAGGTTTTGGCCGCCAGCTTCTCGGGTGCTAGCAGGTCTTTCATGAGCGCGTAACTCTTAGGTCCACAGCTGGTCAGCAGATGAGCCCTTCGCTTATCGACCGCTGTGTCTCCCAGCCAGTCCTTCATGACAATACTCTGCTGGAGCCTCTCAATGAAATCGTCCCAGTCCTCACCAACACAGTACTGTTCATCTGTGCTGCCGGTGGCCATTCTCGTGGGTCATTGATTCCCGTTTCTCGTCGCCAATGTAAAGTCCTTACACAATACCAGAAATCCACATGAGGCACATTCTATGGACAAGGTCACTCCATGACCTGAACCTGTATTCACAGGACCAAGAAGTGATCTTCCTGCATGGGACCTCCCTTTATATACCTGGATGACCAGGTGAGGAGTGTCTCCCACAAGTTCACCCCGTGGTCAAGGTGTGCATTTCTTACGTATATACATTATTGCAGTGTTGTTGCATAAAGGTTACATACATGACAGGGTTAATTCTGGTATTTCTTTCTGCATTTGTAAAACAGGTTGCTATTGTGAAACAAAATGCTTCAATTTTTAACAAATTTTCCTGCCTTTATTATCTTTGTTTTCATTGCAGCATAAAGGTGGTAGCAGGTAATTTATTTAAAAATAAGTTTACTGTGCAATTTTCATCTTTGTCATATTTGATGTAGTCTTGCAGTAAATTGTATGATATAGAAGAACTTGCATTTATGTAGTGCATTCACGACCTCACGATGTACCAAAGCACTTTACAGCCAATAAAATACTTTTGAAGTGTTGTCACTGTTACAATGTAGAAAATGCAGCAGCTAATGGGATCTTTTACATCCACCTGAGAGGGCAGACGGGCTCTCCAACAGTGCAGCACTCCCTCAGTATTGCACTGAAGCATCAGTCTAGATTTTGTACTCAAGTCTCTGGTGTGGGACTTGAATGTGCGACCTTCTGAATTTGAGGCGAGAGTGCTACCACTGAGCCATGTTATATGTTTATGGATGTGCATCAATTGATGCATCAATTTCTGAAATGTTGATTTTTTTATTTGCATAGTAAAGAAAATACAGTATAAATGTTATATCACAGAAAATAGTGGCAATGCATCTCTTTTTCTCTAAGGCCAATCAAACTGCTGTGCATTTCCAACACTTTCTATTTTGATTTCAGATTTTTGTCATTCATGTTTTTCTTTCTAGCTCCTCAAAATATAATTAAAGTCATCAGGAATGATGTTTTCTTCTATTCACTAATTGAACATGAAATGGTGTTTATGGTAGTGGCTGCATAGACATGACCGCTGTTAGCCATTTCCCAACTTCTGTTCGTTGATGCTTTTTGCTGTTACCCTGTTGGTTTTGAAGTATGTGGTGCCATGCTTCATGACAGATTTCCAAACTACACTATCTTGACTATTTCTTTCTAGGTTTCTGGATGAATGTCATATTCCCGAATACGTTGCATCAAGTTTTCCTTCAAAATTTAGGGCTAGACTTTCCATCATTGTGCAGATCGCCCAAAAATGGGGGTTATTTCCAGCATTGGCATTTATTATGGGTTTTGAGATCGCCGGATTATCGCCCATTTTCAAAATCCCTAATTTTCACTTTATAAAATGGGCGTTAGCGGGAGCGATGTGAAATGGGCGTTAGCGGGAATTTTTTTTTCTTCTGCCGTAAAATGCCGGTGTCCATAGCAACACCATAGCAATGGTCTTTTTTCCGCGTTTCCGGAGGTCAGGGGTCATCAATACATGCGCAGAAGAGGAGAGATAGCCTCATCATAGGCAGTCCTTCGAAACGAGGATGACTTGCTTCCATGCCAAAAAAATAGACGAGTTCACAGGTGTTTCAATGAAGGACCCGAACTATATCCTGAAGGGTGGAAGATGCCTGTGCATTAATCTTTTTAACATGGGGTGGCCGTTGCACACCAGCCACCACACAGGCTTGACAGAGCTAGGTCTTGGTCCAGTGGCAAGGATTACTCAAGACAACTGGAGCCCAGCTCTGCTGCACGGACCTAGTGCGCACACGTATCACAGTGTGGGCTGGCCCGTGCTGCCCCTGGGCCCCTGGCCCTGAACTCGCGCCTCCCCTGGGCGCAATCAGTCGCTCTACAGTCTCTCACCGCTCCTGCTGTATCTGCCCACGCTCCAATCACCGACCTGGATCTTTAATGACATCACTCTTCACAGCCGTCGCCCTCCTGCACCAGCTCGCGCTGTACCTTGTAGTGGCATGCCTCCACGCTGCCCATAGCCGCCGCTCACCGCTCCTTTTATGGCCCGACCTGCCGCTGATGTTCCCACGCAGGTCGGTGCCTCCACGCTGCCCATAGCCGCCGCTCGCCGCTCTTTTCGATCAGCAGCAAGTCGGGGCCATAAAAGGAGCAGTGAGCGGCGGCCATGGGCAGCGTGGAGGCCCCGACCTGTGAGGGAACATCAGAGAGAGAGAGCAGAGAGGAGCGAAAGCATGTGTGGGTGTGTTGTCTGGTTCTTTGTGGTTTGTTTGGCTGTTGTGGGAGGTAGTAAAGATTTTTGGGAGGAGTAAGAAGAATTTAGAGCACTATTTAGTTTGGTGACACAGAAATTTTGGCGAAAAAGAAATTAATTACACGGAAGGCCTGGAGGGGGCGCGACAGCACGATGTGGAAGGGAGGAAGCTGGTGAGAGCAGTGAAGTTGGAAAGGAAGTCGAGTTGGGAGGATGAAGACGAGCTCGGAGATTCTCCGACGAGGCAAATGCTACCCTCCTGCAGGATGTGGAGTCACGTTGGGGTCAATTGATCCGGGGCAGGCGTGGGAAGCCCACCCCAAAGTTTTACCAGAAAATTTAGGCCAAGATAGCTGAGGTGGTCTCGTCAGTGACGCATAAGGTACGCGAGGGCAACCAGTGCCACAAGCGCTGGAACAACCTTGTCGGATCCAGCAGAGTAAGCATTACATTTACTTTCATTTAGTTATATATTTATATAATTGGAATTGTAAGTGTAATGAGTGAATACAATCAGATCTGATGTATTGCAGTTAGACTAGGAATGTTTAAGTCAAAGCCCACGTTTACGGTGTATGTCTTTAGGTTAATAATGATGATAATAATTATAACATCTGTCAGTTATGTGTTGCATTAGTATCTGTGACAGTACCTAGCAATGATCTTATGCAATGATATTATGCCATGTCGTGCTGTTGTTATCTTTTGCAGAAACATAGAAACATAGAAACATAGAAAATAGGTGCAGGAGCAGGCCATTCAGCCCTTCCAGCCTGCACCGCCATTCAATGAGTTCATGGCTGAACATGAAACTTCAGTACCCCCTTCCTGCTTTCTCGCCATAACCCTTGATCCCCCGAGTAGTAAGGACTTCATCTAACTCCCTTTTGAATATATTTAGTGAATTGGCCTCAACTACTTTCTGTGGTAGAGAATTCCACAGGTTCACCACTCTCTGGGTGAAGAAGTTTCTCCTCATCTCGGTCCTAAATGGCTTACCCCTTATCCTCAGACTGTGACCCCTGGTTCTGGACTTCCCCAACATTGGGAACATTCTTTCTGCATCTAACCTGTCTAAACCCGTCAGAATTTTAAACGTTTCTATGAGGTCCCCTCTCATTCTTCTGAACTCCAGTGAATACAAGCCCAGTTGATCCAATCTTTCTTGATAGGTCAGTCCCGCCATCCCGGGAATCAGTCTGGTGAACCTTCGCTGCACTCCCTCAATAGCAAGAATGTCCTTCCTCAAGTTAGGAGACCAAAACTGTACACAATACTCCAGGTGTGGCCTCACCAAGGCCCTGTACAACTGTAGCAACACCTCCCTGCCCCTGTATTCAAATCCCCTCGCTATGAAGGCCAACATGCCATTTGCTTTCTTAACCGCCTGCTGTACCTGCATGCTAACCTTCAATGACTGATGTACCATGACACCCAGGTCTCGTTGCACCTTCCCTTTTCCTAATCTGTCACCATTCAGATAATAGTCTGTCTCTCTGTTTTTACCACCAAAGTGGATAACCTCACATTTATCCACATTATACTTCATCTGCCATGCATTTGCCCACTCACCTAACCTATCCAAGTCACTCTGCAGCCTAATAGCATCCTCCTCGCAGCTCACACTGCCACCCAACTTAGTGTCATCCGCAAATTTGGAGATACTGCATTTAATCCCCTCGTCTAAATCATTAATGTACAATGTAAACAGCTTTTGAAGCTTTTGAAGAATAGGCCGAGCAGCGGCACACGGGTGGCGGCCTACCAGTAATGTGTGAGCTGACCGACATTGAGGGGGGGGCACTGGCACTAGTGGTGAGCCACCCCCGGTCGGCCACACATGCAGCAGCAGAACCTGATGTGATGCCACGTGAGTAAAGGATGCACCATTGCGTAATATAAAGTCAATAGATGCCACACCCATTCATATCCAAACAATATATGATAGATGATTGATGAAAGTGTTATTTAATTAATGATGGGCTCATGAAAATCATTGTAATGCAGAATTTGGTTATGGTCATTAAATGTCTGTGCTTATTTTGGTAGCGGTAGTGCTGTTCTCGTGCATATGCTGTGTGTAGCGTTTGAATCATCCTGTGACCCTAGCACCCCCTTCTCCTCTAATAACCTCATTTATGTTTTGTGGCTCAGCCAACAGCGCAGTCACAGGCAACACCATCTAGACAAGGTGCGGATTCTGTGTCGGTGTCGGCGGGGATCGACATTCTGGTGGTGAGGAGCCACGAATGTCGCCCGTCGAGCTGCAGGGTGCCTTCTCCACTGATGACAGTGCGGAGTTTGAGGAGCCTGCAGCAACAAGCTCCATCATGTCAATAACACAGATGACATTTAGTGCTCCTGCGGCCATGTCCACCTCCACCGTGGAGGTACCAGGCCCAAGCACTTTGCCGCAGGACACCCCAAGTGTCTCCACGCTGGCCTGACACCGCGGAGGCAGGACTGCTCCACGAGCGACAGATCTAAGCGGGGACATGGTTAATTTGTCCAGGAGGAGATCCTCCAGACAATGGCGGCATATCCCAACAGCTGGCCAGCATATCCACGACCATGACAGAGTACATGCCGCGGATAACGGTGGCCCTGGAGGTGATAGCCAGGAACACTGGTGCCACAGGGCTACCAGTGTTCCCGGAACACGACACTGAACCCCAAGGTGCCGCACCCCATTACAATAACTATCAGTATTATACCTATTGTTCACAAACAATAAATTTACCTTATAAAACAAATAAAATTAATTCAATTCATCCACAATATGGTAAGATGTTTGTTCAGATGTTCAAATCACCTTAAAATAACTCCATATTATGTCAAAATGCCCCAGAAGTTGAAGAAGCCTTTTTTATGAAAACTCCTTCGAATTACAACATGGCATCCATACCGCTGGGTTAAGTTCAGGTGAGAGCAATTTTTTCTCAGCGTTTGTTTCGGCGAGCGATATTTTCGGCGATATGTGGGCAAGATGCTCTTACTGCAGTTGTACAGGGCCTTGGTGAGGCCCCACCTGGAATATTGTGTTCAGTTTTGTGAGGATAAATGTGAGGTTATCCCTTTTGGGGACAAAAACACAAAGGCAGAATATTATCTGAATGGCGGCAGATTAGGAAAAGGGGAGGTACAACGAGACCTGGGTGTCATGATTCATCAGTCATTGAAAGTTGGCATGCAGGTACAGCAGGCGGTGAAGAAGGCAAATGGTATATTGGCCTTCAAAGCTAGGGAATTTGAGTATAGGAACAGGGAGGTCTTACTGCAGTTGTACAGGGCCTTAGTGAGGCCTCACCTGGAATATTGTGTTCAGTTTTGGTCTCCTAATTTGAGGAAGGATGTTCTTGCTATTGAGGGAGTGCAGCGAAGGTTCACCAGACTGATTCCCGGGATGGCAGGACTGACATATGAGGAGAGACTGGATCGACTGGGCCTGTATTCACTGGAGTTTAGAAGGATGAGAGGGGATCTCATAGAAACATATAAAATTCTGACTGGACTGGACAGGTTAGATGCAGGAAGAATGTTCACGATGTTGGGGAAGTCCAGAACCAGGGGACATAGTCTTAGGATAAGGGGTAAGCCATTTACGACTGAGATGAAAAGGAATTTCTTTACTCAGAGAGTTGTTAACCTATGGAATTCCCTACTGCAGAGAGTTGTTGATGCCAGTTCATTGGATATATTCAAGAGGGAGTTAGATATGGCCCTTGCGGCTAAAGGGATCAAGGGGTATGGAGAGAAAGCAGGAAAGGGATACTGAGGGAATGATCAGCCATGATCTTATTGAATGGTGGTACAGGCTTGAAGGGCCGGATGGCCTACTCCTGCACCTATTTTCTATGTTTCTATAACACTCGGCGATATTATGGGTGTTAGTTTCCATTTTTCTGACATTTACGGCAGGAAAAAATGGGCTGGCGTTATAATTAATTCTCGGCGTTAACTAAATGCCGAAAGTAATGCTGGGTGATAAGTGTGCAATAAATGGGCGTTAGTTTCCATTTTTTGCAAAATGGGCAATATCTGGGTCGTGTAACTCATCTCAGCGTTAAAATGGACATTAAATGGGCGGTAGCGACGCAAAATAATGGAAAGTCTGGCCCTTAGACTCTGGCCCAGATTGTTTCAAACCCAGACCAAATTGAGTTCTCTTCTCTCTGTTATTGTAAGGGAAATGAACTTGGACAGTCTCAATCCAAGCTCTAGTGGGCATGGCCTCACTCACATACTGTCCTTAATGCTGCATCAACGGGCAGTTTAACTTGGCTAATATGGAAAATAGAAAAAACATCACACTGGTACAATGGGTGGTGCTCTTTTCAGGTTGGGGCTGGGACACGTTGTTGGGGAACAGTAGATAGTCATCAGGCACACACTGGAATCACAGCAGATTGAAATGTTACATATTTTTCTGTATCCTGACATAGTGACATATGAAGCAGATGTATAGCCTGCTACTTTCTGGTCATATTGCATCACTGACCCAGAACCCAGAATTATGGCAAGTGGAGTGTGTTTCAGTGGCAGAACATGAGGGTAATAATGATCATAATATAATTAGGTTTAAAGTAGTTGTAGAAAGAGACAAAGAAAAGTAAACGGTGAAAATACCCAACTGGAAGAAAGCCAAATTCAGTGATTTGAGAATGGATCTCACACAGGTGGACTGGAAACAAAGATTGGCCAGGAAAACAGTAAATGAACCTTCAAGGCGGCGATAGCTCAGGTACAAACCAAGCATGTTCCCATAAGGAGGAAAGATGGGGTATCCAAAGCTAGGGACCCCACTGCATACTTCTCTCCAATCAGACAAACATCCATTCACCACTACTCTCTGTCTCCTATCCCTTAGCCAATTACGTACCCAAGTTACCACCATCCCGTTAATACCATGTGCTTCTACTTTCCGAATAATTTTATTATGTGATACTTTATTAAATGCCATTTGGAAGTCCACATATACAACATCTACCTTCATCAACCCTCTCTGTTTTTTTCATCGAATAATTCAATCAGGTTTGTCAGACAAATCTGTGCTAGCTGTCCCTTATTATCCCATACTTTTCCAAGTGAGAATTAATTTTGTTCTTGACAATGGTCTACAGTAGTTTTCCCACCAGTGACGTTAGACTGGTTGGCCTGGAGTTAACATGTTTATCCCACTTCCCTTTTTTGAACAGGAATGTAACATTTTCAATCCTCCAGTCCTCTGGCATCACTGCCAGATCCTAGGAGCATTGAAAGATTGAGTGAGAGCTTCTGTTATGTCCACCCTAGTTACATAAGAACATAAGACCATAATAGGAGCAGGATTAGGCCATTTGGCCCATTGAGCCTGCTCTGCCATTCAATAAGATCATGGCTGATCTGATCATGGACTCAGTTCCATCATCATCATAGGCAGTCCCTCAAAATCGAGGAAGACTTGCTTCCATTTCAAAAGTGAGTTCTCAGGTGACTGAACAGTCCAATATGGGAATTACAGTCTCTGTCACAGGTGGGACAGACAGTCGTTGAAGGAAAGGGTGGGGAGTCTGGTTTGCCACACGCTCCTTCCGCTGCCTGTGCTTGTTTTCCACATGCTCTCAGCGGTGAGACTCGAGGTGCTCAGCACCCTCCAAGATGCTCTTCCTCCACTTAGGGCAGTCTTTAGCCAATAACTCCAAGGTTGAAATTCTTTGAGGATATAACGAGCATGGTGGATAGAGGTGTACCGATGGATGTGGTGTATTTAGATTTTCAAAAGGCATTCGATAAATTGCCACACAAAAGGTTACTGCAGAAGATAAAGGTACGCGGAGTCAGAGGAAATGTATTAGCATGGATAGAGAATTGGCTGGCTAGCAGAAAGCAGAAAGTCGGGATAAATGGGTCCTTTTCGTGTTGGAAATCGGTGGTTAGTGGTGTGCCACAGGGATCGGTGCTGGGACCACAATTGTTTACAATATACATAGATGACCTGGAAGAGGGGACAGAGTGTAGTGTAACAAAATTTGCAGATGACACAAAGATTAGTGGGAAAGCGGGTTGTGTAGAGGACACAGAAAGGCTGCAAAGAGATTTAGATAGGTTAAGCGAATGGGCTAAGGTTTGGCAGATGGAATACAATGTCGGAAAGTGTGAGGTCATCCACCTTGGGAAAAAAAACAGTAAAAGGGAATATTATTTGAATGGGGAGAAATTACAACATGCTGCGGTGCACAGGGACCTGGGGGTCCTTGTGCATGAATCCCAAAAAGTTAGTTTGTAGGTGCAGCAGGTAATCAGGAAGGCGAATGGAATGTTGGCCTTCATTGCGAGAGGGATGGAGTACAAAAGCAGGGAGGTCCTTCTACAACTGTATAGGGTATTGGTGAGGCCGCACCTGGAGTACTGCGTGCAGTTTTGGTCACCTTACTTAAGGAAGGATATACTAACTTTGGAAGGGGTACAGAGACAATTCATGAGGCTGATTCCGGAGATGAGGGGGTTACCTTATGATGATAGATTGAGTAGACTGGGTCTTTACTCGTTGGAGTTCAGAAGGATGAGGGGTGATCTTATAGAAACATTTAAAATAATGAAAGGGGTAGACAAGATAGAGGCAGAGAGGTTGTTTCCACTGGTCGGGAAGACTAGAACTAGGGGGCACAGCCTCAAAATACTGGGGAGCCAATTTAAAACCGAGTTGAGAAGGAATTTCTTCTCCCAGAGGGTTGTGAATCTGTGGAATTCTCTGCCCAAGGAAGCAGTTGAGGCTAGCTCATTGAATGTATTCAAGTCACAGATAGATAGATTTTTAACCAATAAAGGAATTAAGGGTTATGGGGAGCGGGCGGGTAAGTGGAGCTGAGTCCACAGCCAAATCAGCCATGATCTTGTTAAATGGCGGAGCAGGCTCGAGGGGCTAGATGGTCTACTCCTGTTCCTAATTCTTATGTTCTTATGTTCTTATGTGTCGGTGGGGTTGTTGCACTTTATCAAGGAGACATTGAGGGTGTCCTTCAAACGTTGCCTCTGCCCACCTGGGGTTCGCTGCCATGAAGGAGTTCCGAGTCGAGCACTTGCTTTGGGAGTCTTGTATCCGGCATGCGGACAATGTGGCCCACCCAACAGAGCTGGTCGAGTGTGGTCAGTGCTTCGATGCTAGGGATGTTGGTCTGATCGAGAACACTGACGTTGGTGCATCTGTCCTCCATGGGGATTTGTAGGAACTTGCGGAAGCATCGTTGGTGGGATTACTCCAGCGATTTGAGGTGTCTACTCTATATGGTCCACGTCTCTGAGCCATACAGGAGGGTGGGTATCACTACAGCCCTGTAGACCATAAACTGGGGGCCAGATTTGCGGGCCTGATCTTCGAACACTCTCTTCCTCAGGCGGCCGAAAGCTGCGCTGGCGCACTGGAGGCGGTGTTGAACCTCGTCGTCGATGTCTGCCCTTGCTGATAATAGGCTTCCGAGGTATGGAAAGTGGTCCATGTTTTCAGCGCTGCGCCATGTATCTTGATGACTGGGGGGCTGGTGGGGTCAGGCTGGTGAGGACCTTTGTCTTACGGATGTTTAGTGTAAGGCCCATGCTTTTGTACGCCTCGATGAAGATGTTGATGATGACTTCCACTTCACTGCCCGCTCCCCATAACCCTTTACTCCCTTATCGCTCAAAAATCTCTCTATCTCCGCCTTAAATATATTCAATGACCCAGTCTCCACAGCTCTCTGGGGCAGATAATTCCATAGATTTCCAACTGAGAAGAAATTCCTCCATCTCAGTTTTAAATGGGCGGCCCCTTATTCTGAGACCATGGGCTAGAACCTCCACTTATGGGCTTATCGCCCAAAAATGGGCGTTATTTCCGGTGTGGGCAGTAAAAAAGGGTTTTCAGATTGCCGGCTTCTCGCCCATTCTCAAAACACCTCGTTTACATTTTTGAAAATGAGCGTTACCACGAGCGATATCAAATGGGCGGTAGCATTACATTTTTTTTACCTTCTGCCGTAAAGTGTGGCCGTCCTTAGCAACAGCATGGCAACGCTTGATTCCTGTGATTCAGGAGGTCAAGGGTCATCATGACATGCACAGAAGAGGATACAGAGAGAGAGGGAGCTCAGAGGGACTGAAGGCGTGGCTGGGTGTGGTGTGGCTGCTTTGGGAGGAAGGAGGGAGACTTTAGAACTTCACAGCAAGTACGCAAACAAAATTTAGCTGTAACTAGCCACATATTTGACCGAATTTGGCCTATAATGGAGGGAGAAGAGGAGGCATCACAGCACGCTGTGGAGACTGACGCTGAAGAGAGCAGTGAGGTGGGAGAGGAGCACATTGGAGGCCGCAAAAGAGCCAGGAGGTTCTCAGACGAGGCAAATGCCTCCCTCCTGCAGGAGGTCGAGTTACGCTGGGGTGATTTGACACAGGGAGGGTGTGGAAAGCCCACCCCAAAAGGTCTACCAGAGGATATGGACCGAGATAGCAGAGGTGGTCTCGTCGGCAATCAACGAGGTGCGTGAGGGCAACAAATGCCGCAAACGATGGAACGACCTTGTGGGATCCACAAAAGTAAGTATTCCATTGATTTACATGTACTTATGTATTTATATAATTTGATTTGTAACAGTCATGAGTGACTATCATCAGATGTGAGGTCTTGCACTTTTACCAGGAATGTTTTACTTAAAGCCTGCGGTCACGGTGTACATCTTTAGGTAAAGAATGATAATAATCATCATAATCATGATTACATCTGTTGGTTATGTGTTGTATCAGTGTCTGTAACAGCACCTAGCAATGATCTCATTCCATGTCACCTTTTACAGAAGAGGCAAACAGCTGAGGGGCCACCAGTCCCCAGCGAAATCACTGAGAAGGAGGAGTGAGTGCTCGCACTCGTGGGGAAGCACGCCCAGACAGCCATGGATGCATCTGCAGACCCTGAAGTGATGCCATGTGAGTAAAGCTTATACCATTGCGTGATGTAAAGTCAATAGACGACACACCAACTCATAACCGAACAATCATATATAATAGATGAATTCTAAAAGTGTCATAGAAATAATGCTGGCCTAATGAAAATCATTGCAATGCACAATGTCTTGAGGGTCATGAAATGTGATGTCTGCGATGATTTTGATAGCGGTGGTACTTTTGTTGTGCATATGCTGTGTGTAGCGCTGGACTCACCTTGTCACCCTAGCAACCCTTCTCCTCTCATAACCTCATTTGTGTCTTGCAGCTCAGCCAGCAGTGCGGCCCCAGGCAAGGCCACAGAGGTCAGAAGGTGGGGGCGCGGGGCAGGAATCGGCGGACGATCCTACTACATCTAGTGCTGAGGATTGTTGCCCATCAATCCGCTGGGTCTGTTCACCACAGATGAGAGCGAGAATTTTGAAGAACCTGCATCGCCACGCTCCAGAAGCCATTCCACCCCAAGGCCATCTAGTGGTCCTCTGGTCATTCCCGCCTCCACTCTGAAGGTGCCGGCCCCAATCACCTCTCCACAGAGCACCTCATTTTTCCCCAGGATGGCGCTGACCCCGTGGAGGCCTCGTGGATGTGGCAGGTCTGTTCCACAAGCATGACATGACAGCGGAGAGATGGTACAGTTGTCCAGGAGGACTGTAGACATTGGTGACCAGCTTATTGAAGCATTTGGGGGCATATCCCGACACCTGGCCACCATGACCGAGTTCATTCCGCGCATGGTGGAGTCCCTGGATGTGATAGCCAGGAACACTGCTGCCACAGGCCTCGCAGTGGTCCCCGAGCACGGCACTCCACCCCTAGGTTCTGCACCACCACTGCGAATGACAGATGAGAGCAAGGACCAAGATCCTGCTTCTGCATCAGAGAATGTTGCCCCATCGGCACCCCCCGCTCCCGTACCTGTCCAACCACCGCCTCTGCCTTCATCCCCCCGCAATGAGGCACCGCCTGAGGAGCTCCTCGGCCAGGCGCCGTGGAGCAAGGAGGGGAAGGGGTTGAGGTGGGGAAGAGAGGGGGGAAGGAAAGTGAGGTGCATGTGCGCAGGTGATGGCTGTGTTATATCTCCATCTGGGTGTATGCAATTTGTTGCAATGTATGGGTCTGGGGACCATGCTCCTGCTTTGCCTTTGTAATCTGTGTTGCTGGACATGTTGAACATGTGATTTATGTCAATGCTGGAATAAGTGGGGTGTGGGCGGGGGTTGGGTGTTATTGGCTGTGATACTTATGATTTCAGACCAATGTTGGTATTTAACTTTTGTTATTGAACATAACCTTGTTGCGCATTGTCTCAGATAGCTGGACCGTTACACACTGGTGATTCCTTACCGTGAAAGGGTTAAATACAACTTAACATCAATCAACGTAATCTTTAACTGGCACCGAGGTGATGGGCACCATTGATGTCTGAGCTGCACACACACAGCAGTGTGTCAGCATTGTCACTCACATCAGCGCTCTTTCAGGCAAATCTTTCCAATATCAGCTCCTCACGTAAGAGTGGGAATTAACAAATGCCAGCCACACTGCTGGTGTTCATCCCAGTTAGTTCCACTTTTTGTGAGCGTTTTTTTTGAGCGAACGATATTGTGGGCGATATGTGTGCGAGGTGGTGAAATTGATGATGGACGATCTCCATGGCCGCTAGTTTGGGTAAATATGCTCTTTATGACAAAAAACAGTGGGTGGGCGTTAATATTGTAGCTCGGCGTTAATTACATGCAGAAAGTAACGCTGGGCAATATTATGGGTGTTGAATTCGCCCATTCTGCTTATACCGCCCCAAAAAAGTGGGCGGGCGGTAATATTTTTTCTCTGCACTAAGCCCATGGGGAAATAACGCTCGGCGATAAGTCTCCTAAAAAAGCCCGTCAGTTTCCAATTTGTGCCAAAATGGCCGATATCTGGGCATTATATATCATTTCAGCGGTAAAATGGGCATTAAGTGGGTGTTAAGCATGCAAAAATAGTGGAGGTTCTAGCCCATAGTCCCCTAGTTTTAGTTTCCTCTATGAGTGGAAATATCCTTTTTGCATCGACTTTGTTGAGCCCTCTCATTACTTTTTATGTTTCTATAAGATCACCTCTCATTCTTCTGAACTCCAATGTGTATAGGCCCAACCTATCCTCATAAGTCAAACCCCTCATCTTTGGAATTAACCTAGTGAACCTTCTCTGAACAGTCTCTAATGCAAGTATATCCTTCCTTAAATATGGAGACCAAAACTGCACGCAGTACTCTAGATATGGCCTCACCAATACCCTGTACAGTTGTAGCAGGATTTCTGTGCTTTTATATTCCATCCCCCTTGCAATCAAGGCCAACATTCCATTTGCCTTCCTGATTACGTGCCGTACCTGCATATTAACTTTTTTTGTGTTTCATGCAGGTCCCGCTGTCCTGCAGCACTTTGCAATTTGCTTTCCCACCCATCTTTGTATCATCAGCAAACTTGGCTACATTACACTCGGTCCCTTCATCCAAGTCATTAATATAGATTGTAATAGTTGAGGACCCAGCACCGATCACTTTGGCACCCCACTAGTCATCGTTTGCCAACCGGAAAATGACCCATTTATCTCGACTCTCTGTTTTCTGTTAGTTAGCCAATCCTCTATTCATGCTAATATACTAGCTCAACCCCGTGAACTTTTATCTTATGCAGTAACCTTTTATGTGGCACCTTATCGAATGCCTTCTGGAAATCCAAATACACCACATCCACTTGTTCCCGCTTATCCACCCTGCTCGTTACATCCTCGAAGAACTGCAGCAAATTTGACAAACATGGTTTCCCTTTCATAAAACCATGCTTACTCTGCTTGATAAGAAGATAAAACATAAGAATTAGGAACAGGAGTAGGCCATCTAGCCCCTCGAGCCTGCTCCGTCATTCAACAAGATCATGGCTGATCTGGCCGTGGACTCAGCTTCACTTACCCGCCCGCTCCCCATAACCCTTAATTCCCTTATTGGTTAAAAATCTATCTATCTGTGACTTGAATACATTCAATGAGCTAGCCTCAACTGCTTCCTTGGGCAGAGAATTCCACAGATTCACAACCCTTTGGGAGAAGAAATTCCTTCTCAACTCAGTTTTAAATTGGCTCCCCAGTATTTTGAGGCTGTGCCCCCTAGTTCTAGTATCCCCGACCAGTGGAAACAACCTCTCTGCCTCTATCTTGTCTATCCCTTTCATTATTTTAAATGTTTCTATAAGATCACCCCTCATCCTTCTGAACTCCAATGGGTAAAGACCCAGTCTACTCAATCTATCATCATAAGGTAACCCCCTCATCTCCGGAATCAGCCTAGTGAATCGTCTCTGTACCCCCTCCAAAGCTAGTATATCCTTCCTTAAGTAAGGTGACCAAAACTGCACGCAGTACTCCATGTGCGGCTTCACCAATACCTTATACAGTTGCAGCAGGACCTCCCTGCTTTTGTACTCCATCCCTCTCGCAATGAAGGTCAACATTCCATTCGTCTTCCTGATTACCTGCTGCACCTGCAAACTAACTTTTGGGGATTCATGCACAAGGACCCCCAGGTCCCTCTGCACTTCAGCATATTGTAATTTCTCCCCATTCAAATAATATTCCCTTTTACTGTTTTTTTTCCCAAGGTGGATAACCTCACACTTTCCGACATTGTATTCCATCTGCCAAACCTTAGTCCATTCGCTTAACCTATCCAAATCTCTTTGCAGCCTCTCTGTGTCCTCTACACAACCCACTTTCCCACTAATCTTTGTGTCATCTGCAAATTTTGTTACACTACACTCTGTCCCCTCTTCCAGGTCATCTATTGTATATTGTAAACAGTTGTGGTCCCAGCACCGATCCCTGTGGCACACCACTAACCACCGATTTCCAACCTGAAAAGGATGCATTTATCCCGACTCTCTGCTTTCTGTTAGCCAGCCAATTCTCTATCCATGCTAATACATTTCCTCTGACTCCGCGTGCCTCTATCTTCTGCAGTAACCTTTTGTGTGGCACCTTATCGAATGCCTTTTGGAAATCTAAATACACCACATCCATCGGTACACCTCTATCCACCATGCTCGTTATATCCTCACAGAATTCCAGTAAATTAGTTAAACATGATTTCCCCTTCATGAATCCATGTTGCGTCTGCTTGATTGCACTATTCCTATCTAGATGTCCCGCTATTTCTTCCTTAATGATAGCTTCAAGCATTTTCCTCACTACAGATGTTAAACTAACCGGCCTGTAGTTCACAGCTTTTTGTCTGCCCCCTTTTTTAAACAGAGGCGTTGCATTAGCTGCTTTCCAATCCGCTGGTACCTCCCCAGAGTCCAGAGAATTTTGGTAGATTATAACGAATGCATCTGCTATAACTTCCGCCATCTCTTTTAATACCCTGGGATGCATTTCATCAGGACCAGGGGCATGTCTACCTTGTGTCCCATTAGCCTGTCCAGCACTACCCCCCTAGTGATAGTGATTGTCTCAAGGTCCTCCCTTCCCACATTCCTGTGACCTGCAATTTTTGACATGGTTTTTGTGTCTTCCACTGTGAAGACCGAAGCAAAATAATTGTTTAAGGTCTCAGCCATTTCCACATTTCCCATTATTAAATCCCCCTTCTCATCCTCTAAGGGACCAACATTTACTTTAGTCACTCTTTTCCATTTTATATATCTGTAAAAGCTTTTACTATCTGTTTTTATGTTTTGTGCAAGTTTACTTTCGTAATTTATCTTTCCTTTCTTTATTGCTTTTTTAGTCATTCTTTGCTGTTGTTTAAAATTTTCCCAATCTTCTAGGTTCCCATTAACCTTGGCCACCTTATACGCATTGGTCTTTAATTTGATACTCTCCTTTATTTCCTTGGTTATCCATGGCTGGTTATCCCTTCTCTTACCGCCCTTCTTTTTCACTGGAATATATTTTTGTTGCGCACTATGAAAGAGCTCCTCAAATGTCCTCCACTGTTCCTCAATTGTGCTACCGTTTAGTCTGTGTTTCCAGTCTACTTTAGCCAACTCTGCCCTCATCCCACTGTAGTCCCCTTTGTTTAAGCATAGTACGCTTGTTTCTGACACAACTTCCTCACCCTCAATCTGTATTACAAATTCAACCATACTGTGATCACTCATTCCGAGAGGATCTTTTACGAGGAGATCATTTATTTTTCCTGTCTCATTACACAGGACCAGATCTAAGATAGCTTGCTCCCTTGTAGGTTCTGTAACATACTGTTCTAAGAAACAATCCCGTATGCATTCTATGAATTCCTCCTCCAGGCTACCCCGTGCGATTTGATTTGACCAATCGATATGTAGGTTAAAATCCCCCATGACTACTGCCGTTCCTTTTTCACATGCCTCCATTATTCCCTTGATTAATGTCCGCCCCACCGTGAAGTTATTATTTGGGGGCCTATAAACTATGCCCACCAGTGACTTTTTTCCCTTACTATCTCTAATCTCCACCCACAATGATTCAACATTTTGTTCATTAGAGCCAATATCGTCTCTCACAACTGCCCTGATATCATCCTTTATTAACAGAGCTACCCCACCTCCTTTCACTTCTTGTCTATCTTTCCAAATCGTCAGATACCCATGTATGTTTAATTCCCAGTCTTGGCCACTCTGCAACCATGTCTCTGTAATGGCCACCAAATCATACCCATTTGTAATGTTTTATGCCGTCAACTCATTTACTTTATTTCGAATGCTGCGTGCGTTTAGGTAGAGTGTTTTAATCCTAATTTTTAAACCATGATTTTTAGTTTTGACCCCTCCTTCAGCCCCTTTATATTCAGTGGCCTTTTTTATTTTTTGCCTTGGGTTTCTCTGCCCTCCACTTTTACTATTCTCCTTTCTGTCTTTTGCTTTTGTCTCCTTTTTGTTTCCCTCTGTCTCCCTGCATTGATTCCCATCCCCCTGCCATATTAGTTTAACTCCTCCCCAACAGCACTAGCAAACACTCCCCCTTGGACATTGGTTCCGATCCTGCCCAGGTGCAGACCGGCAGGTTTGTACTGGTCCCACCTCCCCCAGAACCGGTTCCAATGCCCCAGGAATTTGAATCCCTCCCTACTGCACCACTGCTCAAGCCACGTATTCATCTGAGCTATCCTGAGCTTGATTGAATTATGCTTTTCCAAATGTCCTGCTACTGCTTCTTTAATAATCGACTCCAGCATTTTTCCAATGACAGATGTTAAGCTAACTGGTCTATAGTTTCCTGCTTTTTGTCTGCCTCCTTTCTCTCAGTAACCTCGGATGCATCCCAACTGGACTGGGTGAAGTGTTAATTTTGAGTGTTGCCAACCTATTTAGCTCTCATTTCTATCTCTTTTTATCCTGTCCAATATTTCTACTCTCCATCCTCTACTGTGATATTAACTTCAACCTTTCCTTTTGTGAAGACAGATGCAAAGTATTCATTCAGTATCTCAATCATGCCCTCACCTCCACAAGATTCCTTTTCTTGTTTTTAATCATCCCCGCCATTCCTTTAATTATCCTTTTACTGTTTATGTTTATAAAAGATTATTGGGTTCCCTTTTATGTCACCTGCTAATCTTTTCTCATACTCTCGCTTTGCCCTTCTTCTATTCTTTTTCATTTTCCCCTTGCATTCTCTGTATTCTGCCTGGTTTTCGACAGTATTCAGTACCTGACATTTGTCACAAACCTCCTTTTTCTGTTTTATTTTAATCTCTATTTCCTTTGTCATTCAGAGAGCTCTAGCTTTGTATGCCCCATGTTTTCCTCCTTATAGGAACATGCTTGGTTTGTATCATTATGTACCCTCACCAACGACTCCAAAACCTCCCTGACCACTGTTTTAGGTTGAATCAGACTGTTCGCAACCTTGCTGCCCTGTTCCACCCCGAACTGAAGTTCTGACTTCATGTTCTCTACTTCCACTGTTGTGAGATTGCCCACTTCCATCCCTACCTCAGCCTATCTGCTATCATTTATGTCATTGTCACTTTGGGACTTGATTATTCCAACATTTACTTGTTCAGCCTCCCATCCAATACCCTCAACAAACTTCAGCTCATCTAAAACTGCTGCCCATATCTTATCCCACACAAAGTCATGCTTGCCCATCAGAACTGTCCTTGGGGGGTGATCTACATTGATACCTGGTACAGCAACACTTCAAATGTAACATTCTCAACCTTGTGATAAGTCCCTTCTCACCCCTTCCAATCTCTGTACCTTCCTCCAGTTATCAAGCCTTACAACCCTTCCCCATGTACTATCCATTCCTCTCACTGAAGCTTCATGTGCATCCCCACTCTCTTTGCCCTACCATTGATGGCCACTCTGGAATTCCTTCTCTGAAGCCCTCTGTGTTTTTGCGCCCAAATTACCATTTTCACTTCACTGCCATTAGTAAGCCCGATATTCAGCCTTTAATTTGCGCAATGGTAAAAATCGGCGTTGCACAAGGATTCACTGCAATTTTAGTCCAGGGCCTTGGGAGGTGGGAAAAACAACAAAAAAATTGGAAAAAACAAAAACAAAAAATTCACAAAACCCTTACCGACTAAATTGCTGAAAAATAATTAAAAAATAAAAACTTTAACATCTTTTTTGCAGGTCTTCATACCTATTGCTGCTGGCAGGGCTGCAACGCGGGTTTTCCCGAATACGCATGCAGAGAGTGACAAATTTCGAGCAAAACTGCTATTTCGAGTGTTGCACAGTGGTGCTCCTCGCCCCGGCGGTACGTCGAAAGCGCCGCCGCAAAAGGTCACCGAAGTTCTTGCTGACTGGTTTTTCGCCGCGGAGGATGAAATATCGCCAAAAACCCGGTCGCAAAGTCAGTGAATTTCTAGCCCATGATATCTTTACAATTTTGCGCGGTCTTTGCGAGCTTGTGAGCAGCTTGCGTGGTAACTTCAAGATTGCTGCGCGCTCGCGCAAGTGCGCAGCTTAGAGCAAACATTCGCTCTCGGAACAATTTATAACCTGCGGGAGTGATACTTCACAGTTTTGTTGTTCCCTTTCTGGGCCTTCAAGGTTGAGTGGCATGTCAGGACTATTAACAGGGTCCGTACGACATGAATTACCAGCCCTAAATGACTACACAGCGGAGAGGCTGATGGTGAGATGGTAATGTTTTTCGGTCTTCGCAAGGCTAACAGCGGAGCAGCGCATATCGTCCAGCAATTTGTGGAAAATCGGAACTCATGGCGTATCTCTGCTTCACCACAAATTGCTGGCTTTTTACACACAAATAATGGCGGGCGCCCAGAACTTCCCATTATTTTTTCAGCAATTTCTGCGCCTTTAAGTAAACAATATGTAATTCTACGTAATCCGCCTGAGTAAGTTCAATGGATCTGAATTTTGCGGAGTTTCCTTTTATATCTCTGGGCAGTAATTCGTGTTTGTTGACAAGGTTTAGTGATATTATTAAATTTAAAGGCTTCTCACTGTCGACGCTGTTTCCTTGGTGCTTTTAAAGGCTCGTGAAATTCAAACCACACAACGGGCTTTCTATCCAAAATTACAGACTTCACACCAAATGAATGGGAGTTTTAATTTTACTTTTATGATTTCTATTCAGTGAACCTGTAATGCATTCGCAGACATCTCATTTTACCCTTACTCATTAAGAAATGTCAGCCCGGGCTTATCTCGCTTTATATTTGTACTAAGTATAAAGGGGACAATAATAAGCGCATTTTATTTATTGTTTAAGCACATTAATACCATCTGGTTGCCTTCGCAACACACATAACACCACCAAGCACCCGCGCATGACTCGCTCAATGATCTGCTTATTTTTAAATGTATTTCCATTTATCTCCGCTCTATGTTTGAATGTTGTGCGTTTTAACAGTTAGTAAAATTTTAGCTGACGATGTCCATTGAATCGCGTTTGTTTTAGTTTCGAAAATATCATTCCCAAATTATACTTAACTACAAACTCTCCATAAACCCCCAAAATAAAAAGAATATGTTTCTTCTAAGTCTACTATTCTGCTCATGATCTCTGCTGCAGGTACAGCTGAAGGGAATTGAGGCTCTGAACAATGACTGCATTAGAAGATCATTTCAACGACTTGAAATCAATCCCAAGAGCACGTATGCAAATAGTGAAACGTAAACGGACAGCACGGCACCGATCGGTCAGTTTCTGCAGGCACGTGTTACAGTGTTGCGTAAAGTGGGGAAGAATAAAAATGGAAAATTAAAATTAGACAATGATATTCTCACCTTCAACATTTCCCCTCTCCGAAAAGAGAATCAATAAAATATTTCCAAATGTTCTTTTCTTAATTTTCCAACGTGGTCATTAGTATTAATAATTATTTTTCCAAACCCGCTTCTTTTGCATTATTCAGCAAGCTAACCAAGACGATTAGTTTGAGATGACAATCGTCTCAGTTGACCAACTTCATGGATTGTGTGCATCGAAGAGACGCAAAACCTTTACACACTGCTTGCATCTAGGCATTAATAACATTTCACATTTTGTAGGATGGAAGACTGAATTAACCACGGACTAAAGCAAATGGCATATTTAGAACAGAAATGAATCACACGTACCACTTACTAAATCAGGCTCCCAAATCTGAGACCTCTATTAATACATTTAAAGGCTTGTTTCTAAATCAATGTAACTTTTGAGTTTTAAGGCCCTGCTAAAACTTGTCCTATGGGAAGGACTTGTAGCAGCTGGTTTCATAGTGCCTTCATTGTTGGTAGATGCTGACCTTTCAGCACATGGACTGTTGACGTTGCCAATAACCCAACTTCTATCGGATGTCGTGAATTAATAGAGTCAAAGACATTGAAAGTATCGCTTGAATTTGGTGTTTTCAGCAAGGAGGGTGTAATGCTCGAAAGATTTTATTTTAAGTCATTAGATTTTATCTAACCTTAATGTCTTAATCGTCTTATACATTTAAGAGAAATGACTGAGATCACTATCCATTTCTCCCCATTTCCTTGCTGATTAAGCAATAAAGTCACTGGAGTCACTCTCTGGGTTATAAATAAATGACAGAGTATGTAAAGATGACACCTTTTGTAAGACTAGCCGTTGTATTATAGAGGCTGTCTTAAAAGCATCAGATAGCTACTGTTCAGTTGAGGAATATAATATCATTGGATTCACCCTGATGGTCATAAATAAAATATAGAGTGTGCAAATATGACACCTTCTGTTAAACTTGCCTTTTGTATTATACAAGTTAAAGTACTAAACCACTTTGCCACCTGGAGAAGAGCCCTTTGATCCTTTCCATTTAAACTGGAACACTGCACAAGTTTCAGTTGAATGGAAGTGAGTTCCACTCTACAAGCACTTGCATGTGCCCTCAGGTCTGTCCCAAAACCAAATTTAGTGTGATATACTGACCTCTCAACCAGGTATTGGAATCTGATTGCTTATACCTGAGGAGCACGTAGGAACAACAATCCCGGAGCTCCAAAGTAGAACGGGATAGCAGTGGTACAATGGTAGTCTTGTGGCTGCCAAATTATTGAGCCTAGTTGTATTTCTCTGATGCAAAGACTTGATGGACCTCTTAGCAACCCTCATTACATCGCCTGGTTTCTAGTAATTTGGGTGTATTTGGTCTTAAGGGGGCACTGTCTACATGAAAACATCTTTTAGTTTGTAACCATGGCTAACATCAATTATCCTTAAACATATTCGGTCATTGTGTAAACAGTCAGTAACGTGACATAGGACTTTCCTCTTCTCCCCCACCCCCTGAAAAAAACAAGTTTGTCGAACACAGTTTCTGTGCCACTTTAAGGCAGCACCAATCAGGAGGTGAATGTTTGCCCCCATATTTCTTTCTTTTCGAAAATTGGAACAATGCATTTTTAATTTAAATTAAAAATCCGAACAAATCTGAATGCACGACTGCGGTGTTTGGGCTGCAGATTGCAAGCTCCTGCACTACAGAAATATACTAAAAGGTAATATCTTTACAGTCCACACGTTTTCCACAATTGTTATTGTCAACAACATCCTGTGCTAAATATTTTATGAACGGGCACAACAGAGGAGCAGTGTGGAAGTTTGATTGGAGGAGAAGAAAATAAAAAATAAGATATAGTTATCAAACACTTGGAAGAGAGGGAATCAAAAGGTATATATACACAAAGGTGTATCTTTTCGGCTGTAAATTAGCGTAAACTAAAATGCAATTTTCAGGCAATAATACATAAAATGTATAGAATGGGTGCTTGAGGGTATCCTGACTGTGTTCCGGTTAACCAGCAATATATAGCTAAAACGTATCCGCTAAACATCGCTACAATTATTTACTCACAAAAATAAACCGATGTTATGCATTAGTCATTTTATACTTGACTGCCACATATATATATCGGATAGTAATGGTGGGCTTGTGTGAGTTTCTTATAGCCGCCCAACACGCAAGCAGAATGTTATTAAATACCAATTAAGGGTTATTTTTCTACTTGTTATTGGTATTTTTATTTTGGTCACACTTTACATTTCAGGGTATATTATCCGCAGCGAAATAAGCCTCAAAATAAGCTACATTTGTCCGCAAGTGTCAGTTTGAAACTGCATTAGTCTTGCCGCATTTCGATAAAGATGTTTCCAAAATCTGTAAATCTCGACACAAAGAAAAAGCTTTTACATAATAAAATAATTAAGGGTATTGGCTGTTGCACATACTTAAACAGAAAATCAATATTGATTAAAAATAAACCCCTCGTAAAATCAATAAAAATAAAAACAAAACTTTTCAGAAAAGTTGTCTATACTTATATGTTCAAAAAGACTACGTAATTAAACTTATTCGGAAGGAAATGTCGCTATTTAATTACTGAATGTGTAACAATGTTAACTGTCTTCTAATCACGTTTTGCAAGAAATATGATGAAACAGCTTTCAGTCAATATCCATCGTCGCCAATTCTGTTCTTTAAATAAGGAAAATAACGATTATTTTAGAACATATATAAAGACAAAACTACATGCAAATAATTTTTACTTAGTTGTAAAGTCTCCAATAATAGTTCCTTTCGACGCAATTTCTTGTACAGTATTAACCGATTGTAATGTTTGTTAAAACAGTTTATAATTCTTAATTTAAAAACAGAATTTATTGACAATAATTCATTTATTCATTTATCAGTGCAGTTAGTTAGGTATCAATCTGCTTTTGTAGTTCATAAATATCCTTGAATCTGATCTGGATGAAACTACATGATGGAGTGCAATCCTATAGAGGGTCACAAGTAAGCACATGGCCGAGCTTCCTGGAGCTGTGCATGCGCACCTCTCCGCAGTCAGAACAGTTTAAATCCTCCAGTATCCCGGCATGCTCTATTCCTAAGACTTGACAGATTCATATATTAAATAGCAACTCAGACTTTTGTAAAATTTATAACATATTAACAGGAAAAAAAACACTTTCATTGTAGGTTATAACAAGAAAACCACTTGTATTTTTTGTTATAATTTGCTTGCTTCCTAGCGTAAAGAAGGCGCGGTTTTGCACTGGAGTGTTTTTATTAGTTTGCGATACTTAAACTGAACAGAGCACGGTGTCGGCACGGGAGAAGTTTGGAGACGGAGAGGGGAAAAAGACAGGAACTGAGCGCGAGCCCAGGGACAGCGATACCCGGGACTGAGCGCGAGCCCAGGGACAGGGATACCCGGGACTGAGCGCGAGCCCAGGGACAGGGATACCCGGGACTGAGCGCGAGCCCAGGGACAGGGATACCCGGGACTGAGCGCGAGCCCAGGGACAGCGATACCCGGGACTGAGCGCGAGCCCAGGGACAGGGATATCCGGGACTGAGCGCGAGCCCAGGGACAGGGATACCCGGGACTGAGCGCGAGCCCAGGGACAGGGATACCCGGGACTGAGCGCTTGCCCAGGGACAGCGATATCCGGGACTGAGCGCGAGCCCAGGGACAGGGATACCCGGGACTGAGCACGAGCCCAGGGACAGGGATACCCGGGACTGAGCGCGAGCCCAGGGACAGGGATACCCGGGACTGAGCACGAGCCCAGGGACAGGGATACCCGGGACTGAGCGCTTGCCCAGGGACAACGATACCCGGGACTGAGCACGAGCCCAGGGACAGCGATTCCCGGGACTGAGCACGAGCCCAGGGACAGCGATTCCCGGGACTGAGCGCGAGCCCAGGGACAGGGATACCCGGGACTGAGCGCCGCTTGCACATACACGCATATGTGCAGAGCTGTGGACACACCAAGGACAGCAAAACAAAAACAGTTCCCCCTCTTAACTTCCCCGCCCCCTCCGTCCCTGCTCCAACGACGACCTGAGAAATCCGCTATTTCCAGGGAGACGATTTGAGGGGAAGAAACTAGAATTGTACTGAGAAAGTAAGTTTTGCTGTCTTGTGCTGTTTATATATATATATATTAACGTAATAGCCCCGCGAAGCGATCGGGTCTGGGTTTAGTTCACATACGAGGCGTGCAATCTATTTCTAAGCTGTCAACTAAACACTAAAAGTGTACGTCAAGCAGGAAACGTGGTCTATGAATAGTAAACCGTGACAATTCAATTCAAAATCTTAGGATTGTGAATACATAATTATCGGCTGGCTGTATGGACCACTCCTTGAAGTGCAGAGGGGTGCCGTGTTGTGTCAGAGGTGGTTTATTTGCTGGTGATATTTAGTTGTGCAGGTTTGGAGGCCGGTTATTGTATTGTGGAAGTCCACGTGTATTTAGTGTTTATGTCTGATGTGCTGTGAGGAGGATACTCTTACAGCATACACATACACACACACACAGCCTCTCAGAGTAGGGTAGCATCGGCTCACTCTTCAAGCCCAATGGGCTGTCGTCCATTAGTTTTCTTTTCTGGCTGTCATTACAGTCCTTTTGAATTCGATACTTAAGTAAACGTACAGGTTGGATTTCAGATTAACGACACGTACTTAACAGTTATTTTTCCCGACAGCGCGATTTCATTACACTCGCAAGGAATAATAATGTTCTCGTTTGGATCCTTGTCGAGATTAGCTGTCAAGTTTCTTCACGTTATTTTGCCACTTTACATCTCGGGGGAGGCGGGGGAGATCATGGTACCATCAATAGCGTGTGCTAAAGTATTGCAGTATCACTTTAAATTCTATGCGAATGACTCTATGCATTTGCGCCGAACAAGAAATCTTAACGTGCATCGTAACTGTGGGGAAAGTGTGTGGTATTTAGAAAGTACATTGTAAGTATTTCCACATTTCAATGGTGCTGCTAAGAGTAATTTTTGTTCACCTTTAGTTCTTTCCCTTCATTGAGGGTTCTTCCCGGTGGTTTTCAAGGGTTGTTTTGTGAGTGCAAAGGGTTAAAACTGGTCTGGTCTGGTCTGACGTTTATTTACAACCTGCACACAAAATGCGGTAAATTGGTCAAGACACGAGCCCGGATTGATAATGAATATTTCTGGTCTGTGAATCAATATTAGTTTTCAGCATCAGAGGCTTATTTCAGAGAATAAAATGAAAAATAGGTGCAAATTTCGATACAGTTACAATTCACCAGTTTGCTTCCATACAATACATTGGAAACATAAGAGTCAAATTTAGTGCAACACGGTCTTTGATCGAATTATTTCATCGAGTCTTTCAATTGCGGGGAAAGTATCACAGCTTTTCAGTGTATGTCAATAATCGTTACTACGTTTCATTTATGTTTTAGAATAGCACAAAATAACGACGCGGTGCATCGTCCTCTAATATGGAAAGCGGCTTCTGATTTTTATATTTAAACTTATACTTTGCATAGTCACCATGAAAAAAACTGTTCCTACTTACCTTGATGTCAGCGACTAAGTATTGCCCCTGGCAGGTACTGATTAATTTCAAACCCGTCCACTCCATTGCCCATTTACGTCTCATCGCCCTGAACAGCGCTTTCCACATTCGGTCTGTATATTGCAGTGACCGCACAAACCGGATCATAATCATCGCAATAGTCGAGCGAAGTATTATCACAAAAATCGAAAGCGTTACGTGGCAACTTCGAATTTAGATCCCGATTTGTCGATTATCTAGTGCCAATTAGTCGGCAGAGGTGACGATTAATGAATTTTAAGCAGAAAACGATTTTAAGTGCTGTCGGTGCTCACGGTTGCACAAACAGCTGCTTTGCTGAACTATTTGTTTCGAAATGCCCGCAGTCAGCACAGGCGATTCTATCTGTAAGAATAAAGTATAGTCGAGGTAATAATGGATAATCATTATATTTTCAGAAACATATGAAATATTAACCCACATGTTATACTTCATAATTACGTTTTATGTTTTAAAAGAAAACAATAGGTTTGTTTTCTAAAGAGGATTAAAACCGGCTTGTAGTCTTAAGATCATCCCTGGCTGCAATATTTAGACATCTGGTATTAAAGTTATGGTTCTGAACGATTACTGATTATATCTTTCTGATCATTTTGAAGAAAAAATATGATACAAAATATACAATTTTTTTGAAAGCATTTATGATGAAAAAATATGATGATGCAAAATATACAATTTTTTTGAAAGCATTTCAGATAAGCATTTCAAAAGTATAATAATTAGGATTAAATATTGTGCTGAAACTACCACAAGGTCAGATTTATTCTGAAAAGTCACGGGCATTATTCAAATTAATGAATAAAAATGTACACAAAAATAAAAAAAGACACTGGCATATTTTTCAATTACCTATATTTACTATAAAGAGCATTTTGGTGATCAATGTACTGTTAAATTTATAGTGCCATACTCTGATGCAATAATAGTATTCGCTAAAGAATCTCCATAAGGAATTTGAATAAAACAGAAGCAGCTATTAGAAAATACATCCTATTACTCATAACTGTTCATTAGGTCACATTACTGTTAGCATTCTTGTGAAAGCAGATTACTGCAAAGTTATCAATAGATACAAACTCTGATCTCATTTTTTGTAGAGGAAATCTAAAGTTGTTCATTAATAAAACAAAAATAAAGGAAACTCAAAATAGAGAGGAGATTTATAGTTTTTGGGTATCTTTGAATATGTTTAACTCTCTCCATCCCTCTATATTAAATTAACCAGCAAATCATAGTAACATTTGTAGAACCAATAAACTGGAAATAAGAATCTTATATCTCCACTCTTGTAATCTCACCACAATGTTAATGGTGTGTTAATTCTGATTCTCTGAACTGTGAAAACAACATAACATTCATACATTTTTTTAGCTAAAATATAAAGGCCCAGAAATTGCGGTCAGAGGCTTCCAGCGGGCGGATGCCTCTGACCTGAAAAATATCTACGAATTTACCTGGTGGTTCGGGAGGTTCGGAGACCTCTATGCGAAAGCCTGCATAGGGGCCCATGTATTCCAGGGACGTAGGCGCTTCGCACGCATCCTTGGGATCATGTGGGCGACCCAACCAATCAAAGTAGGGGTATTCCCATTCATACTTGCGGTGAGTTCCGTATGTATGGAATCACCATAAGTACGAATGGGAATACTCCCCAAAACACACAAACAGTTAAAATATATTTTTTTAAACATCACTTATTTGAAATTAATCAAAATTGAATTTAATTAATTATTTAAAACAAAAATTTAATTTTTTGAAAAATAAATGTACATATTTTAAAGAGTCTACAAAATAAACTTGTCTTATTTCACAGGTTTTTAAATGTTAAAATTATTGAAACAAAATTATTTTTCTGTCCTTTAAAAGCTTTACACTGATAAAAACAGGCCCAATGCCTGCTGTTATCAGTCGTAAGAATTTTACGGGCATTCGCTGGGCAGAAGTTGGGCACCGCACGCGGAGGCCATTTACTTTTGTATTCTTGACAGATCACAAGTTCTGGGTTTAGGCACTTCGCATGCCTAAACCTGGAATTTGCGGGGCTCCTACGGGTGCGTACACACCTCGCACACCCGTAGGAGCCGCAAATTCAGGGCCATGGAATGTAGTAAATAAAAGTTGTAACACCCAGTGTAATAAATATATCCGTTTTGGGAGGAAAGATGAGGATGATCGTATTTAGTGATGCAGTCCACTTCAATTGTGAAAACAAAAATTGCATTATGTCCAGAAGCATTAAGAATCCTTCAGCTATCCATATGTATTCTAATTTCTCATCCCTCTGTAGTTTACATTCGGTCTGCCTGTTTGCTAAATATAACCTAGAAATGATTGCTTGAAATTAATGTACAAATGCCCAATGCACTCTTATTACATTCCAATCTATTATTTTAACAAAGGTATTAACCTATTTATTTTAAATGGTTTAATGCCGCCATTAAAATAGTGGAAAGAGGAATATTATAAGAACATGTTAAGCACTCATTCACTAGCATTGTCAATAACTGAAATCCAGTTGATTCCAGACAGATTTGCTATTTAATGGCTGAAAGCAGAAATCTCTCAAAATGATATGAAATTTGAAATTTGTGAACAAATAACACAATAGTGAACACACTACTGTTGTGGTTGTGTCACAGACAGCATTGGTGAGCTGTGGGATTGTCATGGGTAACTTTGAAGGTATGAGGCATGAATTGGCTAGGATAGATTGGCGAATGATACCTAAGGGGTTGACAGTGGATGGGCAATGGCAGACACTTAGAGACCGCATGGATGAACTACAACAATTGTACATCCCTGTCTGGCGTAAAACTAAAAGAGGGAAGGTAGCTCAACCGTGGCTATCAAGGGAAATCAGGGATAGTATTAAAGCCAAGGAAGTGGCATACAAATTGGCCAGAAATAGCAGTGAACCCGGGGACTGGGAGAAATTTAGAACTCAACAGAGGAGGACAAAGGGCTTGATTAGGGCAGGGAAAATAGACTACGAGAGGAAACTTGCAGTGAACATTAAAATGGACGGCAAAAGCTTCTATAGATATGTAAAGAGAAAAAGGTTAGTAAAGACAAACATAGGTCCCCTGCAGTCAGAATCAGGGGAAGTCATAACTGGGAACAAAGAAATGGCAGACCAATTGAACAAGTACTTTGGTTTGGTTTTCACTAAGGAGGACACAAACAACCTTCCGGGTGTAAAAGGGATCAGAGGGTCTAGTAAGAAGGAGGAACTGAGGGAAATCCTTATTAGTCGGGAAATTGTGTTGGGGAAATTGATGGGATTGAAGGCCGATAAATCCTCAGGGCCTGATGGACTGCATCCCAGATTACTCAAGGAGGTGGCCTTGGAAATAGCAGATGCATTGACAGTCATTTTCCAACATTCCATAGACTCTGGATCAGTTCCTATCTAGTGGAGGGCAGCCAATGTAACCCCACTTTTTAAAAAAGGAGGGAGAGAGAAAACAGCCTGACCTCAGTAGTGGGTAAAATGATGGAATCAATTATTAAGGATGTCATAGCAGCGCATTTGGAAAGAGGTGACATGATAGGTCCAAGTCAGCATGGATTTGTGAAAGGGAAATCATGCTTGACAAATCTTCTGGAATTTTTTGAGGATGTTTCCAGTAGAGTGGACAAGGGAGAACCAGTTGATGTGGTGCATTTGGACTTTCAGAAGGCTTTCGACAAGGTCCCACACAAGAGATTAATGTGCAAAGTTAAAGCACATGGGATTGGGTGTAGTGTGCTGACGTGGATTGAGAACTGGTTGGCAGACAGGAAGCAAAGAGTAGGAGTAAATGGGTACTTTTCAGAATGGCAGGCAGTGACTAGTGGGGTACCGCAAGGTTCTATGCTGGGGCCCCAGCTGTTTACATTGTACATTAATGATTTAGACGAGGGGATTAAATGTATTATCTCCAAATTTGCGGATGACAGTAAGTTGGGTGACAGTGTGAGCTGCGAGGAGGATGCTATGAGGCTTCAGAGTGACTTGGATAGGTTAGGTGAGTGGGCAAATGCATGGCAGATGAAGTATAATGTGGATAAATGTGAGGTTATCCACTTTGGTTGTAAAAACAGAGAGACAGACTATTATCTGAATGGTGACAGATTAGGAAAAGGGGAGGTGCAATGAGACCTGGGTGTCATGGTACATCAGTCATTGAAGGTTGGCATGCAGGTACAGCAGGCGGTTAAGAAGGCAAATGGCATGCTGGCCTTCATAGCGAGGGGATTTGAGTACAGGGGCAGGGATGTGTTACTACAGTTGTACAGGGCCTTGGTGAGGCCACACCTGGAGTATTGTGTACAGTTTTGGTCTCCTAACTTGAGGAAGGACATTCTTGCTATTGAGGGAGTGCAGCGAAGGTTCACCAGACTGATTCCCGGGATGGCGGGACTGACCTATCAAGAAAGACTGGATCAACTGGGCATGTATTCACTGGAGTTCAGAAGAATGAGAAGGGACCTCATAGAAACATTTAAAATTCTGATGGGTTTAGACAGGTTAGATGCAGGAAGAATGTTCCCAATGTTGGGGAAGTCCAGAACCAGGGGTCACAGTCTAAGGATAAGGGGTAAGCCATTTCGGACCGAGATGAGGAGAAACTTCTTCACCCAGAGAGTGGTGAACCTGTGGAATTCTCTACCACAGAAAGTTGTTGAGGCCAATTCACTAAATATATTCAAAAGGGAGTTAGATGTAGTCCTTACTACTAGGGGGATCAAGGGGTATGGCGAGAAAGCAGGATTGGGGTACTGAAGTTGCATGCTCAGCCATGAACTCATTGAATGGTGGTGCAGGCTCGAAGGGCCGAATGGCCTACTCCTGCACCTATTTTATATGTTTTTATGTTTCTATGAATGTCGCATAGAGATGAATCAATTTACAGCTAGAAATTAATTAAAATATCACCATTAATTACTTAAATTTACACCACATTTTATACTTCCACATATAGAAAGAAAATAATCCAGATAAAAATCAAATCTTGTGACTTTTATTTGATCTGTGGATAATGCAGCACATGGTGTAAATTGTAGATATACAATACTGCATAGGAAGTGGTTGCAATTATTGCAATTATGTTTATTCCACAAGTGAAGAAGTTCAGATGATTCGGTTTTAAAGGTCTCATTCAAGTGCAGAATAATACTGTACTCAACCACTTTCTTCACATTGTATACAAATGTGAAATAAACTTTATGCAGATAACTCTCGATTATCTGGGTCCCTTGGGGATTGGGCTATTCTGGGTAAACGATTTTTCCGTGAGGTGGAGTCTACATTTTAAAGTTAAAACTTTAATGAATAAATGCAATCGTGAGGGCGAGTTTACATTTATAAGGTAAAACCTTAATGAATCAATACAATCAGCTACGAACAGTAACAAAAGATGGACATTACCAGCAGGCATGTACAGGTTCTGTGTCTGGAACCCGGTGCCGGCACTGCCCCCATTCCCAACGCCAGCGGCGACCGGGAGAGACAGCGGCTGCAGCAGCGCGCATACACACACACCAGCAAAGCAAGGGTGATTTTTACGGTGACTGAGAGAGAGAGAATGTGTGAGAGAGAGAATGTACGAGTGTGAGAGAGAGAGAATGAGCAAATACAAATGAGCACAGTGTTTGGAAGGCGATTTTTCCAAATTATTTGGAGCTGTTAGCACTTGTTAGCAACAGAATTTTAAATCTCGCTACAACGGTTTCCCGTTGGATCTGTGTTCGGATAATCGAGAGTTGCCTGTATTGTGATGGTTAATTCTGACATGGCAGACTTTTTTTAATACAAAGCAGAGTACTATAAAATAATTAAGTTATGAAACTGGACTAATAATCCAGAGAAGTGAGTTCAAATCCCACCATGTCAGTGTGAGAATTTCAATTAAGTTTTTTAAAATATTGAAATATGAAGCAGGTATCACTGAAAGTGACAGAAGCTGTCGCATTGTCGTAAAATCCCGACTGGTTCACTAATGTCCTTTTGGGAAAGAAAATCTACCAGTCCCATACCAACATGGCCGACCCATCTGCCCTCTGAAATAGCCTAGCAAGCTATACAATGTCAAGAAGAAGGTCCACCATAACCTTCTTGGGGCAGCTACGGATGGGTAATAAATGCCAGCCTTGCCACCAACGCCTACATCCTGAGAATGAATTTGAAAAATTAGCTAATGTGCTCAATGTTGGTGAGAGCAAGCACACAGCTGTTCTAATTTTTTCTGATTTGCAAGCATGTAGTTATACTCAGGTTGATCATTTCACATATGTGGAACAACTTTATCATACATAATTGGCTGAATTTGTTATTTACATTTATTTTGAATGAAATATTTGGGTAAGAGTTCCCATATTGTATTACTTTGAAGGTGGTAACACATTGGATATGGTGAGTAACACATACTGTACAATACTACTAACTGAAAGAAACCAAGTTAGTGAATTTATTGTTCATCATTTTATTAATGTTATTACTTAAAAGTTTATCGGCCCGAAATTGGTGGACATACCGCCGCATGTTGTCCGTGGACCGCTGACATACCGCCCAAAATCGCAAAATTGATCGAGAAATACCAACATACCATCCACATACCGCCCAGCGGAAAATTCATCAGCGACATACTGTCTAAAAGTGCCAAATTAATGACTTACCACCGACATACCACCGATCCTGCAGACCGCCCTGGTAAAGGTGGTTTTAAGTCGATCTTCAGTCAGCGGTATGCATCTTCACCTGTGAAAATGTTTTTATCTGTCACCCTCCCAGTCTCTCCCACCCCCCAGCCTCTTCCCCCCCCCCCACCCCCACAGTGATGTTCCCCCTCCCCTCAGCGATCTCCCCCCAAGAAGCAATCTCCCCCAAGAAGCAATCTCCCCCAAGAAGCAATCTTCCCCCGCAACATACCTGCACATCGCTCTCTGGCTGGCAGTCTCTGTCTATTCTGGTCTGTGTCTCCTGGGGGGGTGGAGCTTCACAGCAGCATGCACATGCGCAGAACTCGGGACACAAAGATTCCCAAGTGAAAAGGACTCACCGCCCATGCACCGCCAGCTGCACTCTGCTCTACCCACTGCACTCCGCTCGGCATACTGCCGAGAAAAAACTGACAAAAATCGCACACACTCCGCCCCAGCGATACCTGGCGGTATGAAACGACATACCACCGGCATACCGCTGAGAAATGGGCGGACGACCAATTTCGACCCCTATGTGTGCAGTGGCACTGCATGAGACTAATTTCATGATAGTATAGTGATATTATGTAATACTTCTGGTTTGCATGAACTATTTTATAATTCATTCATTTAGTCCCTTTAGAATTTATCTGAAATGGGAAATACGATGGAGGGGATTATCAACACTGTTGTCTATAGCCAAAGTTTCAAAATGTATTACAATTTATATTTAATAAAGTTGATTTATATATCTACTTCAACTATTAAATGCACATATCTATAAATAGTAGAAATGTTTTTCATTTTCATATCTGGATGCTATGCTGTATATTATTTTGTCTCTATGGTGTCGCATACACAGTGTGAACTTTTCTGAAATTAATAGAAATTACTTTAGAAAAACTGATGTTTCCAAAAGTTTGCCATCACAAAAACATAGTAAATAGTAAATCACTCAACTCAGAGGATATTGTAGTTGATGCTGTGTAATGTAGCTGATTCTTGAGCTGGCATAATGAGAAATAATAATTTGCTCCTTATTTTGTGAAAAAGCTGTGAGAAACATGATGGAGCATTCAAAGTAAATTGTCTTAAACATTTAATTTTCTTTATGTATGAGTGCAATTTGCTCAATTTCTGCCAATGTAGTTTAACATATTGAATACCTGTAGTAAATTATTGTGCATGTTTACTGTTTTTTCCAAGTAAACATTTTTTATATCTTAAACATATAGTTTAATTACAAACTGCAATTTACCTAACCAAAATATTCTTTTTCACAGTGCACAATACTTACTTATATGAATGAGTGCCTGTAAGATGATTAAAAGTTGAGTTTATCCTATACAAACACAAAACCCCAAATGCATTTTATCAAATATGCAACTTAGAGTTCAGGATCTCAAAAAGAAAATTACTCTGTTTAATGCTGTCTTTTTCAACAATGATATGTCATCAGAATAATATTGTAACAGATATTTGCAAATATTCAAAATATAAATGTATTCGTTTGATTAGGATCCTCTAAACATAATTTTAGATCGCCCATTTATAGAACACATTCAATGATCAACATATTGGTACATAGCCAAATTATAATATCATCACAAAAATAATACAATATAATTTTATACTTAATGAATCATTAATACAGAGGACCGTTAATCCAATAGAGCTGCCCATTCATTCCAGTAGATCTTTCATAAACAACAACTATTTAGAAGTCAGGTTGGCTAAAACACCAGGCTTGGTTTAATAAAACTTTAATTATGACACATGCATTTCTAAAAAGTGAACTGATGATTAGTCCAGATGTCTTTGTTTGGTTCAGTCAAAGTGACAATCCACAACATATGAACAGAGCCACTGAAGTTCAGTGTGAATAGAGGTGATGGGTGGGTGAGATTGATTGCAGGACCGGATGGATGCAACAGAGCTTTTGACAAGTTGAAGTTTGTATAGAGAGGAGTTTGGCATTCCGACGAGATAGTATTTGACAAGTCAAGTCTTGTGGTAACGAAAACATGGATAAAGGTTTCAAGCAGCAAAGGAAGTAGAGAGGATAAAAGTGGGCAATGTTGCAAAAATGGAAGTATGCTGTCTTGGTGGGTTGAATATGGGGTATGACGCTCAGCTCAAGGTTAAACAGGAAACTGAGATTGTACGACATTTGGTTTGGTCTGAGAGAAGGATAGAATTTGGAGCAAGGATATGGAGATTCAGCAGGGAACCAAATAAGATGGTTTCTTAGCCCTGATTTGGAAAGGTTAATATAGACTGTTTAAATATATTGGGAGCTAATTTCGCTGTAAATTTAGGTGCCATTGTTAATGAAGTGAGAAATGACTCTATGTGAATGGTGTTTCTGTTTGTTAAGGAGCAATTGGAAGGTTTCTCCTGACGGGGCAGTCCCATGCAATCGGTTTTTAAGTTGGTTCACGGACTCCCAGGCCACCTGTAATTTCTGCGGTCTGGAAGAGTCCATGTTCCATGTTTATGTGGAGTGTGTCAGGTTGCAGCTTCTGTTCCAATATTTGAAGGGGCTGCTCCTCAAATTCTGGTTGCATCTCAGTCCCACGCTCCTGATCTTTGGGCATCCTGTGCGGAGGGAAGCGGACAGGTCGGAACACCTCCTTGTAGGACTGCTCCTGGGCCTGACCAAGGTGGCCATTAACCGGTTCAGGCAGCGGGCGGTTGAGGGGGTCATTCAGCCTGACTGCCTGCCTCTCTTTCATGGTTACGTTCGAACCAGGGTGTCCCTAGAAATGGAGCAAGCGGTGTCCACCGGTATGCTCGTGGCCTTCCTCGAGAGGTGGGCGCCAGAGGGACTGGAGTGCATCAATTTTAATTTGATTTAAGGTTTCATTAAAGTTTAAAATTGTTAATTTGTGGGTTTGAGTGCCTTTGTCAAAATGGGGCATTTGATTTAAGTTTCAACAAAAATAGTTGAAAGGTTTCTCCTTAAATAACTACTTATTCTTCCTTGGTTATTGATTCCCTTTCTGAGCTGGTATTTCAGCAGTTCAAAGAATGGGAATGTGCACACAAAGTGGCCTGAAACAGACGAAACTAGCATATAAAGATTTGAAGGAAAGACCTACATTTATATAGCATCTTTCACGACCACCGGATGTCCCAAAGTACTTTTGAAGTGTAGTCACTGTTGTAATGTAGGAACAGTTGAGAAGTGATGGCAAATTCACAGAATAGCAAGGACGCTGCAGATTACCCCAAGCTGTCTGGATGGGAAAGTGATCCATATGTCAAAACATCAACAGTGCCCAGAGAACATGAGTTTCAATTGATGCCGAGGGCATCTAAATATAATGGATGATTCTGCGAGATGATGCTCCCAGTATGGAGCTGTACTTGCAAAATCATCCCTGTAGAATATTTGTGAATTTGAGAAAGCTGTGCTGAAGAGCAGTAACATCACCATATGAACTTTGTATTGGAATGATTATGCACTCAGGATTAGCATGTCACTAAAAAGACTACCAATCAACCTGCTGTTAGCAAAGCATAATTGAATTTGATCTTTTCACACAATACTGACATTCAAATTGGAAAATTAAAATAAGGCCTGTACACAAATATCAAATAAGTTGTATCAAAAGAATATTTGGATGCTTTATCTCCTTTCCATTAGTTACATTGTAAAATAGAAACAAGTTTACTAATACCATATGTACTCAAGCTTATACTTCCCTAATATGAAGGACCCTACTTAGCTTAATTAGAAATAAAAACAGAAAATTCTGGAAATTTACAGTGGCTCTTTCAGTATTTGAAAAGAAAAAAGAAAGTTAACTATTTTGGGTAAAGAATCTTTGTTAGAAGTTGTGACTCATTCTACCTGAAGTGTTATTGGCCTGTAATTTGCTAAGGCTCTCGCCACTGACCTCAAAGAAAGCTGTGGTGAGAAGTTTGTCTTTCTCGACGTGCAATTGATTATAGTGCCGTGTAATGGACATCCCCAACGAAGAGCTACAGTGACATCAACAAGCTGTCTAAGTAGCCAATCGCATTGAAAAATTCTCACCAACAGAAAACTAGCAAATGAAAAGCAGCTTTCTTCTGCACTTTTAAAAAATATTACAGAATGCAAAATAAAGATTGGGTCCTTCACATGGGGATACGGTAGAAGCTGAAATATCATGAACAAACTTTTTTTTGTAAAGTTTTTAAAAATGTTTAATTTTTTATCATAATAGAGAAATTTAACACTCCACACATATAAAAGTTAATTTTTCAGGGCCAAACGTTTATTTAGCAGTCAATATGCTGTTAAAACCCCAGTTACACCTATTCCAACAAATCTTAACATTTAATGGTGTATTTAACAGCAATATTAGCACGGAAAAGCCCAAGTTTTCATCAATTTTGCTGATTTCACTGATTACACTGATTGCTGGCTATGGGGGTGTGGGTGTGGGGGGGTGGTCCACAGTGCAGCCAGTGTCAGAGCAGTGAATAACTGACCGCAACTTCACGATTTCAGCGTTTAGATGCGCATGTGCTAAATCCTGAAGTTACGATCATTTTCGGGGAGTAATGACTGTGAACACTGATGGATCTGTTGCGTATTTCCATCAATTTATGCTTTTATTTTCAGTTTCTCGGCATTTATAGTTTTTGCCTTTTAAACATTCTTTTCTATTCATTCCAAACACATACCTCCTGTTGAAGCATGTTGCATGTTTGTAATTTTGAAAAATGACTTATCTTTTACATGCATCAATACACATACAGTTTTTAGCTGATGATGAGTTATATAAAAAGGGCTCACAGAGCACTCCTGCAAATAGTTATTTCAACAGAAGTTTTCTAGTTTTTACTAGTGAAAGTCAAAATGGTTACCTTTATGGGCATGTGGTGTTCCAGAGCCTTGTCAGCACCTGGAGTTTCACAGGTGTTTACCTAACCAATCAGAACAAAAAGCTCCAGAGGTATACACACTAACCAAGATAATTTTCAGAGCTGAGCTTATGTTAGCATGGCTAGCAGTTTAACAAGTGGTTCAGCAGCACTGGTGTAGATGCATTCTGATTGCTACATCAATTGTGCATTTGTTCTAATATATTTGACCTCAAAGCACACTGAGTAAATCTGGGGAGCGTGCCAAAAAAAGAAAATAACTTGCATTTAACACACCATCAAACTGCGTTTATATTGTTCTTCAGGCATTGGCTCCCGTAAAATGGGTCTTCCACAGCTTGCGGTCACATCAACATAAACCTGCCAGATTCTTCTTTACATTAGTAGCGAGGAAGACTTGGCATCCTTGCTGCTAGTGGTCTTACTGGGGCAAGTAAATATTGCTGCGGTGGTAGCAGTACATTTTGGTGGAGACATCATCATCTCATATGAATATTCCTATAATAATGTTGTGACACAAAATATGCGCACAGGTCAAAAAGTAGTCATTATAGATGGTCTAAGACAGTATCTAGAAAAGAGAAGTGTGAGGGGTGACCTGATAAAGGTATTTCGAATTATGACAGGGTTCAATAGGGTAGACATTTCCACTTACAGGGGAGTCTAAAACTATGGGGCCATAAATATAAGATAGTCACTAGTAAATCCAATAATTCAGGAGGTACTCAGAGAGTGGTGGGGATGTGGAACTTGCAACCACATGGAGTGGTTGAGGTTAATAGCAGAGATGCATTTATGGGGAAGCTAGATAAGCACATGATGGAGAAAGGAATAGAAGGGTATGTTGGATTCTGCATTTTTAAATGTCTGCACTTGGACTTGATTCTGTGAGCTGAAGACAAATCATGCATCCTGGGATGCACTAGTAGCATTTAGTCAGCCCAACTGATTAAATGTTTCTCTTCAGCTTCCGTTGGTATTTACTTAATTGCTTTTCAAAATTACTGGAAAAGTAACTGGCGAATAAATTTCTAAAGTTTTATTCAGGTAAAGTTTATATTGAGTGTTTTATTTTCAAACAGAGAGGCTGTGTGTGAGAGAGAGAAACAGAACAGGGACATAAATATGGCAGACTGTACTGATTACACATCTGTCATAGCATTTGAAATATATAAACATTCTATTTATTCTCAGTGAAAAACTCAAATGTGTCTCTATGTATAATGATATTTCATTTTGTGCGCTTTTGAAAATAATTGAAATAAAAACTGGATCCGAACATCCAAAAAGACCATCTGGTCTATCAAGTCTGTCCCACACAGCCACAGCTAAGCATTATGATTAAACACTTCCTACTCACCAGCAGCTATGTAATCTCCTGGTACAGGTAGAAAAAAAATTAAAAACCTCAGACAATTAGGAAAAATATATCTGGAAAATACCTATTCAACCCCTTATATGGTCAAAACTAGTCCAGGAGACCACATTTACCATGCTTATATTACCTGATATTTCACCTACCTTTTTATAACACATAGGGCTAAAAAAATTGCTTGCCCTCAAAAACGGGCAAGGGGATCGCAGTGTGCAATCAAGCTGCTCCGGTTCAAAGTAATGCAGGCAGCACACTAACTTCATGCTGCCTACTGATTAACATGATTTTGACATTCAGCCCAGCACTGAATGCACTACTGAGTGGCTGAACGCTCAGCAGGTGGTCCAAATTCATGCGAGGTAGTACCAATTAAAGCTAGCCTGCACTTCTTAAAGGAAGTCTTCACCTCTTAAAGTGGAGGCGCATTCTGCCTGCAACAGGTCGTCAACTGGCTGGGAAGAGAGTAAGAACAGTAAAAATAAAATGGTCAGAACAGCGGAGAGAGAGCGGCCTGGATTTTCCCATTTCCGACCCGCTCATAGTGTGGGGAGGACGGTGTTGTAGACCACGTGAAGCCCAGAAGTCCTGGTTTCCCGGCACGCTGTGGAGTCTTAACTCCACAGCCTGTGTGCGACATTAAGGGCGACACCCAGAAGCCAGCCAGCCTGTGGACAGACCGCCACAGCATCTTGTAGGTATTGAGTCAATGGGGGGGGGGGGGGGGGCGGGTCCAAACCCAGACTCCGGTACTGAGTTGCAATCCTTGTGGGAGGGGATTCATGTCCTGACCCAGGGGCTGTCGTGATCCCTGGGGGGAGAGGGGGGTTCTGATCCCGAGGCTGAGTTTGAACCCATGGGGGTGGGGTGGTCCTATCCTCGACCCAGGGCTGAGTCGCAATCTCGGAGGGGTTCTGATCCTGACCTCGGGGCTGAGTTTGATCCCCGGGGGGGTGGGTGTCCAATCCCTGACCCAGGGACTGAGTTTGATCAGGATGGAGGTTTGATCCCCAGCCCCAATGGGCGTGATACCGATCTCCGATCTGGGTGGAAGTGGGTATCTGATCCCCGACCCTGGCAGTCTGGTGGTGGGTGAGTTTGGGGAAATTCTGCTCCTCCTGGCCCATAAGGATTGCTCCTGAGGCTGTGCCCGCCTCACTCAGTTCCAGGATTCCCGGCCGGCTCAGTTAAACCTACACAGCAGGTTAAAGCAGAGGGTTCAGGCCTCGTTATCATATTTTAAATGCCGACCCGCCTCCTGGCAACAGGTTAGCTGCCCACTCCCTGTCCCATCTGAGTAAAAGTTGAAAGTGGGCGTGTCGGAGGCGGATTCGGGTCGGGATTTCGATTTTTAAAACTTTAAATTTCCCTCCCACCTCCAACCCACCTGTTTTTTTCATGTGAAAAGTCTCTCTGGCGTGCTTCAAGGTTCTCTGATGCAGCACTGGATGCCTTGATGCAGGAGGTAACACAAGGAGAGAAGTCCTGTTTCCACAGAGGGCCAGAAGGATCTCCAGGCAAATGTGTAAATGCCAAAGGGAGCAGTTGTGGTGAATGCCAGCTGTTTAGCCCCAAGGACCTGGACTCAGTTCAAAAAGATTTTAATGACCTCACATGAGTGGTCAAGGTCAGTAAATTCACCTTCAAATGCCATATCCCACCATCTGCACCACTAGCCTCACACACTGCACAATGCACCACATCTCCTTCACTCACTTGTTAACAATCTCCATCAAACATGACTCATACCTGGCATTCAGTACTTCACCTCACCCTCATACACTTACCACTGCTGCAAGCCTCACATCCACATCTCACAGCTTGCACATACCGTCAGCTATTCAGCCATGACAGGCATATCACCAAAACACATTGCACCACAATCACTGACACACTTCCCTTTCTCTTGCAAAACAGATGGCGCATATCCAGTGCCAGCAGAACGTAACCAGTGAGAGACAACCATGCCTGCATAACCTGACCCCGATGAAGGAGACAGTGCTGGCCATTATTGGGGGGACCATTGCTGAGCCCATAGCCAGCGGCGGGGCTGAAAGAATACAAGGTGCCCATATCCTCATATGTAATCATCCTTCTCACATCCCACTTCCCCCTCATCCCACAATCTCTTCTGATTTATAAGATGCACATGATGTAAGCATACACCTCTTGCTTTCTCCGCTCCCCTCCTCTCCTCTCACATCAACCCAACCCTTGGGCCTTTCTCCTTTCAGATAGCCAAGAACCAACACCTGGCCAGGCAGTGATGGAAGAACACGAAATAGAAGAGCACTAAGACACTGATGATGAAGACACAGCACCGACACTTAATTTCACACTCGCAGATACTAGCTCAGATACTGACACTGTAAAGGATAGGTTATAAGCAGGATCTGCACATGGTGAGACACTGAGCATGAGTGCCCTGCAGCCAGGGCAGGGGGGGAAAGGGAAATGCAGGTGCCAGCTCCCCGGAGGGCAGGTCACACACCAGTTCTGCTGCAGAGGACTCAGATGAGGACTTCGATGGGGCGGCCTACAGAAGACGCTGATGGGTTTGTACAATGAAATACTTGGTGCATTGGCAGGCCTGCCAGAAAGCCTGAGTGCAATGTCGAGGAGCATGGAAGAGTCTGGCACCAACCTTGCACAGGGCTATGCGCAGAGCATGGAGCCCATAATTTCCAGCATGGAAGTGATGGGCAAATCGATTAGCACACTTGTGGACCCAATCATGATGCGGCGCCTGATGGCTGATGTCTCAGCTTCCGTTGCAACACAAGCAGAAGCCACCCAACATCTGAGTGCTGCAGTGGAAGCTCAGACTTACTTCAGGTAAGTACTTCAGGGAATCTAATACGGCCAGAGTGATCTCCTGGACTAGTTTCAATCACCTGGATGGGTCAGAGAGGAATTTTCCCAGATTTTTTCCCCAGTTGGCCTGGGTTTTTATGTTTTTTTGCCTCTCCCAGGAGATCACAAGGCTCCAGGTGGGGTGGAGTGTAAAATGTTGCGATACATGGAGTATCGCAGTTGTGTGGGGTGGACTGATTGGGCCGGATGCTCTTTACCTGTCCGCCATTGTTCATTGTTCATAGGTTTACATGTAACCTTCAGAGCTGCTGACCAAGGGCCGTGTGGCTCTTTGTCGGCCAGCGCGGACACAATGGGTCGAAATGGCCTCCTTCTGCGCTGTAAATTTCTATGTTTCTATGTTTCTGCCATGCAAGCTCAGTCTGCTTTCGTGCAGATTCAGCTTGCTGTCATGCAAGTTCAGATTGCTGGCATAGTGGCTGCATTTACCAGTGTGGAAAGGGGCTTGCAGGATGTCACAGCAGTTCTGCAATCTGTCCTCCAGCAAATTATGAGGAATGCTAAGGCACAGCCCCGGGGAATGGCAGTGGCTCTGTGGAACCTACTGTTCTCGCTCAGGATGACAGCATTTGTCAGTGCCCTTGCTGTTGCCTGTCAGCCAAGCCAGACTGCGACTGCCCATGCTGAGGTGGTGCATTCTGCAACTGGGTCTTCTAAGCCCAGAACTGCTCAAGGTCATCCTGCAAGGCCATCTGCAGCTTCCCCCCACTGAAAGTCAGCAGCCTTTCACCAGCCAGCTGCAGTCACTGGGGTAGCACTTCTTTGGGGCAGGCAGAGGCATAGGGAAGACAGGCACTAAGGGAATGCACAAAGGTGATTAGTTGACTTTGTTATCTAAGTTTGGATGGATTGATGTATAAAGTTGGATTGGAATGTTTCGTTTCTGGTGGCTTTTATTTTTCAGCATTGTGGCTAAGAGGATGCTGTGATGGTCTGTAACAGATGGAAGGTAAGGTGTGGGACTATTATTGAATGGAGAGTTGGGGTGCGTTCACTGGTACCGCAGTTAATTGAGTTAATCATGAGACAGCCCGGGCACAAAGAGGCTGTCTGGGATGCCTCCTCCCTCCGCTTCCTTCTCTTCCTCCTCCTCCTCCTCCTCCACAGGTGGTTGCCGTATGTCTCGTAGCAAGGGCTGTGTCCTTACAATGGCGAGATTGTGGAGCATGCAGCAGATCACGATAAATCTTGAGACGCGCTCTAATGAGTACTGCAGGACTTCTTCGGAACAGTCCAGACAGCGGAAGCATTGTTTAAGGACACCAGATTCCATGTGGCAGCATGACTTTCATTGTATGCATGCTGCCCACATGTGCGTTTCTTGCGCAGCGGAGTCATGAGCCAGGTGGTCAGCGGAAAGCCCTTGTCACCCAGTAGCCTCTTGTTTGTCACGGTGGCTAAAAGTTTGAAGGAACAGCGCACTGGCGCAGAATAAAAGCATCATGATTAGAAACATAGACATAGAAACATAGAAAATAGGTGCAGGAGTCAGCCATTCGACCCTTCTAGCCTGCACCGCCATTCAATGAGTTCATGGCTGAACATGCAACTTCAGTACCCCATTCCTGCTTTCTCGCCATACCCCTTGATCCCCCTAGTAGTAAGGACTTCATCTAACTCCTTCTTGAATATAATTAGTGAATTGGCCTCAACAACTTTCTGTGGTAGCGAATTCCACAGGTTCACCACTCTCTGGGTGAAGAAGTTTCTCCTCATCTCGGTCCTAAATGGCTTACCCCTTATCCTTAGACTGTGACCTCTGGTTCTGGACTTCCTCAACATTGGGAATATTCTTCCTGCATCTAACCTGTCTAAACCCATCAGAATTTTAAACGTTTCTATGAGGTCCCCTCTCATTCTTCTGAACTCCAGTGAATACAAGCCCAGTTGATCCAGTCTTTCTTGATAGGTCAGTCTCGTCATCCCGGGAATCAGTCTGGTGAACCTTCACTGCACTCCCTCAATAGCAAGAATGTCCTTCCTCAAGTTAGGAGACCAAAACTGTACACAATATTCCAGGTGTGGCCTCACCAAGGCCCTGTACAACTGTAGCAACACCTCCCTGCCAGGGTGCTGGGCATTCACCATCATGATGTGTTGAGCATAGTTGCACACCAACTGCAGATTCAGCGAGTGGTGACTTTTGCAGTTGTGGTTCATCTCAGGATCTAGGTGCGGCACCCGAAATGCCACATGCATGCAGTCGATGGTGCCTTGCACCACGAGGACGACTGCTAACCTGGCAAAGCCACGTGCACACACCGCCTGGTTTTCTCTGGTCAGAGAGAAGACAATGAATTCTCTCCTGGCATAAAGAGCATCTGTCGCCTCTCTTATGCAGTAGTGGACGGCGAACTGGAAGATGTTACAGATGTCGCTTGTTCCAGCCTGGAAGGATCCTATTATGAGGAAATTCAGAGCCACGATCACCTTCACAGCCATTGGCAGTGCTGCCCTTGTCCTGGTGTGAGGCTGCAGGTCTGGTTGGCAGAGCTGACAGAGTTCTGTGAGTACCTCCTTCGTAAAGCGCAGATACCTCGCACACTGCTCCTGGCTCAGGCTGAGGTAGAAGAATTGCTCTCCAAAGACCATCAGTGGGTAAGTCCTCCTGCTGAGAGCCGTTCTCCCCCTCCTCCTTCTCCCTCGTGAGCAGCATGTCCTCTTCTTTGCTGCCTCTGTTCCATCTCCCTGGCATGCTGCTAGGCCAAAGGGGATGACAAGTAGAGCACCCATGACTTGGAGCGACATGGTCTGACCAGAACCCTTGAACCAAGGCCTTCTCCACTTGTAGTACGGCTCACTGCCACCTCACCAACTTTAAACAACTCTGGAAAGCTCCAAACACTTCCACAAACTTGCACAAAGCCATGAGAAATGAATCAGCAACGAACCTGAGTGTGGTTGTTGATCCCTTTAAATAGCACTGGTTTTGAGGGGGGGCGGGGTTGTGGTCCTTGCTGGTGCTGAACATATGTTCAGCTGTGCGAGGTTGGCTTCAGCATTGAGGACGAAAAAGGCAGGGCTGGCATTGCACGCTGATTGACATCACGATCTGCCCACTCAACATACTTGCGGCATATGCTCCTAACTCCCGCACTACCGCCCTCACCAAGTTGGTGTCCGGTGCAGCACGTACCAGAAGTGTGTGTGCACAGCGCAGATGCGATTTTCAATCCAAAATGGCACCCGTAGTGCTGAAAATTCAGGCGTTACGGAGCCGAATTTCTACTGCAGCCAGAACATAGTCATACTCACAAAATTATATCTTTCAGCCAAAGTCCCAGATCCTCCATCACCATCCCTGGGGACGTCCTGTCCCATCGGCAGGACAGACCCACTACAAGTGGTATCCAATTGGGAGTGAGTGGCCCTCGGAGTCCTCAACATTGATTCTGGACCCAATAAAATCTCATGGCATTATGTCAAACATGGGCAAGGAAACCACCTGCTGATTACCACATACTGCCCTCCCTCAGTTGATGAATCACTACTCCTCCATGTTGAACACCATTTGGAAGAAGCACAGAGGGTAGCAAGGGCACATAATGCTGCAGGGTTCAGTGTTGGGACCCCAGCTGTTTATAATATACATCAATGATTTAGATGAAGGAATTGAGTGTAATATCTCCAAGTTTGCAGATGACACTAAACTGGGTGGCGGTGTGAGCTGTGAGGAGGATGCTAAGAGGCTGCAGGGTGACTTGGATAGGTTAGGTGAGTGGGCAAATGCATGGCAGATGCAGTATAATGTGGATAAGTGTGAGGTTATCCACTTTGGGGGTAAAAACAGGAAGGCAGAATATTATCTGAATGGCGGCAGATTAGGAAAAGGGGAGGTGCAACAAGACCTGGGTGTCATGATTCATCAGTCATTGAAAGTTGGCATGCAGGTGCAGCAGGCGGTGAAGTAGGCAAATGATATGTTGGCCTTCATAGCTAGGGGATTTGAGTATAGGAGCAGGGAGGTCTTACTGCAGTTGTACAGGGCCTTGGTGAGACCTCACCTGGAATGTTATGTTCAGTTTTGGTCTCCTAATCTGAGGAAGGATGTTCTTGTTATTGAGGGAGTGCAGCGAAGGTTCACCAGACTGATTCCCGGGATGGCTGGACAGACATATGAGGAGACACTGGATCAACTGGGCCGTTATACACTGGAGTTTAGAAGGATGAGAGGGGATCTCATAGAAACATATAAGATTCTGACGGGACTGGACAAGTTAGATGCGGGAAGAATGTTCCCGTTGTTGGGGAAGTCCAGAACCAGGGGACACAGTCTTAGGATAAGGGGTAGGCCATTTAAGACTGAAGTGAGGAGAAACTTCTTCACTCAGAGAGTTGTTAACCTGTGGAATTCCCTGCCGCAGAGAGTTGTTGATGCCAGTTCATTGGATATATTCAAAAGGGAGTTAGATATGGCCCTTATGGCTAAAGAGATCAAGAGGTATGGAGAGAAAGCAGGAAAGGGGTACTGAGGGACTAATCAGCCATGATCTTATTGAATGGTGGTGCAGGATCGAAGGGCCGAATGGCCCACTCCTGCACCCATTTTCTATATTTCTATGTTACTCTGGGTGGGGGACTTCCATGTCCATCACCTAGAGTGGCTTGGTAGCACCACTACTGACTAAGCTGGCTGAGTCCTGAAGGACATAGCTGATAGACTGGGCCTGCAGCAGGTAGTGAGAGAACCAACACGAGGGAAAAGTCTACTTGACTTCCTTCTCACCAAATCTATCTGTCAGTGATGCATCTGTCCATGACAGTAATGGTAGGAGTGATCACCGCACAGTCCTTGTAGAGACGAAGTCCCACCTTCACACTGAGGGCACACTAAATCACGTTGTGCGACATTACCACTGCGTTAAATTGGATAGATTCAGAACAGCTCAAAACTGTCCATCTATGATACCCTCTGGGCCATCAGCAGCAGCAGGAGAATTCTATTCCATCACAATCTGTAACCTCATGGCCTGGTATATCCCTCACTCTACCATTAACATCAAACCAGGTGAACAACCCTGGTTCAATGAAGAGCATGCCAAGAGCAGCACCAGGCATATCTAAAAATGAGGTGCCAACCCTGAGGAAGCTGCAGCACAAGACTACATGCATACTAAACAGTGGAAGCAGCATGATATAGACAGAGACAATGGATCAGATCAAAGTTCTGCAGTCCTGCCACATCCAGTCATAAATGGTGGTGGACAATTCAACAACTAATGCGAAGAAGAATTTCCCCATCCTCAAAGATGGCAGAGCATGTGAGTGCAAAAGACAAGGCTAAAGCACTCGCAACCATCTTCAACTTGAAGTGATCCTTCTCGGCCGCCTCCTGAGGAAGCCACCATCACAAATGCCAGACTTCAGCCAATTCGATTCACTCCTCAAGGTATCAAGAAATAGCTAAGCGCATTCGATATGGCAAAGGCTATGTGCCCCGACAGCACCCGGCTGTAGTGTTGAAGATGTGTGCTCCACAACTAGCCACACCTCCATCCAAGTTGTTCCAGTACAGCTACAACACTGGTATCTACCCAACAAAGAAGAAAATTGTCCAGGTATGTCCTGTCCACAAAAGGCAGGACAATCCAGCCAATTATTGCCCCATTAGCCTACCCTAAATCATCAAAGTGATGAAAGGTGATGACAACAGTGCTCACCAAAATCCTGCTAACCAATGTCCTGTTTGTGTTCCACCAGGATCACTCAACTCCAGACCTCATTACTGTTATGTATGTAAACTGTGCAAGACTTGCCACCAGAGGGTGCAACTGTTGGAGGCTCAAGGGTCACCTGCACACCTCATGCAAGGGAGTATAAAAAGTTGTCTGTCATGCTGCTTAGGCACTCTGGAATTGTATTAGAGAGACTAAAGTCATATCAGTTTTAGCTCACAGTACTCAGTCTTGTGGAGTTCTTCCATACTTAATAATTGGTGACGAGTAACAGATTACGAACTTTCATGCGGCCATGGCTGCCGTTGGTATTTTAGAGAGATTTGTAGAGGGTGATGATTGGGAAGCCTTCGGTTGAGCGTTTCGACCAGTACTTTATGACTAACGAACTGGATGGGGACGATACAGCGATCAAGTGCAGGGCGATTCTCCTCACCGTATGTGGGTCCACAATATACGGCCTCATCAAGAATCTGCTAACACCGGAGAAACCAACGGAGAAAACATCGACAGAGTTGTGTACGCTGGTTCAGGAACAACTCAAGCCAAAGGAGAGCGTCTTAATGGCCAGTTATCGCTTCAAAACGCACCACCGGTCCGAGGGCCAGGACGTGGCGAGTTATGTCGCTGACCTGAGACGCCTTGCAGGAACTTGCGAATTTGCTGGATTTTTGGGGGAAATGCTGCGGGACGTTTTTGTGCTTGGCATCGGCCACGAGGTCATTCTTCACAGGCTGCTGTCCGCCGAATCCCTAGACCTGAGCAAGGCCATCACGATAGCCCAGGCATTCATATGGAGGGTAGCCAATGTAACCCCACTTTTTAAAAAAGGAGGGAGAGAGAAAACAGGGAATTATAGACCGGTCAGCCTGACCTCAGTAGTGGGTAAAATGATGGAATCAATTATTAAGGATGTCATAGCAGCGCATTTGGAAAGAGGTGACATGATAGGTCCAAGTCAGCATGGATTTGTGAAAGGGAAATCATGCTTGACAAATCTTCTGGAATTTTTTGAGGATGTTTCCAGTAGAGTGGACAAGGGAGAACCAGTTGATATGGTATATTTGGACTTCAGAAGGCTTTCGACAAGGTCCCACACAAGAGATTAATGTGCAAAGTTAAAGCACATGGGATTGGGGGTAGTGTGCTGACATGGATTGAGAACTGGTTATCAGACAGGAAGCAAAGAGTAGGAGTAAATGGGTACTTTTCAGAATGGCAGGCAGTGACTAGTGGGGTACCGCAAGGTTCTGTGCTGGGGCCCCAGCTGTTTACACTGTACATTAATGATTTAGACGAGGGGATTAAATGTAGTATCTCCAAATTTGTGGATGACACTAAGTTGGGTGGCAGTGTGAGCTGCGAGGAGGATGCTATGAGGCTGCAGAGTGACTTGGATAGGTTAGGTGAGTGGGCAAATGCATGGCAGATGAAGTATAATGTGGATAAATGTGAGGTTATCCACTTTGGTGGTAAAAACAGAGAGACAGACCATTATCTGAATGGTGACAGATTAGGAAAAGGGGAGGTGCAACGAGACCTGGGTGTCATGGTACATCAGTAATTGAAGGTTGGCATGCAGGTACAGCAGGCGGTTAAGAAAGCAAATGGCATGTTGGCCTTCATAGCGAGGGGATTTGAGTACAGGGGCAGGGAGGTGTTGCTACAGTTGTACAGGGCTTTGGTGAGGCCACACCTGGAGTATTGTGTACAGTTTTGGTCTCCTAACTTGAGGAAGGACATTCTTGCTATTGTGGGAGTGCAGCGAAGGTTCACCAGACTGATTCCCGGGATGGCGGGACTGACCTATCAAGAAAGACTGGATCAACTGGGCTTGTATTCACTGGAGTTCAGAAGAATGAGAGGGGACCTCATAGAAACGTTTAAAATTCTGACAGGTTCAGACAGGTCTGATGCAGGAAGAATGTTCCCAATGTTGGGGAAGTCCAGAACCAGGGGTCACAGTCTAAGGATAAGGGGTAAGCCATTTAGGACCGAGATGAGGAGAAACGTCTTCACCCATAGAGTGGTGAACCTGTGGAATTCTCTACCACAGAAAGTTGTTGAGGCCAATTCACTAAATATATTCAAAAAGGAGTTAGATGAAGTCCTTACTACTAGGGGGATCAAGGGGTATGGCGAGAAAGCAGGAATGGGGTACTGAAGTGCATGTTCAGCCATGAACTCATTGAATGGCGGTGCAGGCTAGAAGGGCCGAATGGCCTACTCCTGCACCTATTTTCTATGTTTCTATGTTTCTATCCACAAGCGATAATACCAGACAGAAATCTTCCCAGCATCAAAGCTCACCGGCAAGTACTGTGCATAAAATAATGTCGCTAGCAGGCAAAACTGCATATGGCAGGGCCTACATGACTGCAGCTGCAAGACCTAGGATGACAGAGAGTCCACCATTGGGCGTGAAATCAATGGCAGGCCAATTGAACAAGTACTTTGGTTCTGTCTTCACGAAGGAAGACACTAATAACCTTCCGGAAGTACTAGGGGACTGAGGGTCTCGTGAGAAGGAGGAACTGAAGGATATCCTTATTAGGCGGGAAATTGTGTTAGGGAAATTGATGGGATTGAAGGCCGATAAATCCCCGGGGCCTGACAGTCTGCATCTCAGAGTACTTAAGGAAGTGGCCATAGAAATAGTAGATGCATTGGTGATCATTTTCCAACAGTCTATCGACTCTGGATCAGTTCCTATGGACTTGAGGGTAGCTAATGTAACACCACTTTTTAAAAAGGGAGGGAGAGAGAAAGCGGGTAATTATAGACCGGTTAGCCTGACATCAGTAGTGGGGAAAATGTTGGAATCAATTATTAAGGATGAAATAGCAGCGCATCTGGAAAGTAGTGACAGGATCGGTCCAAGTCAGCATGGATTTATGAAAGGAAAATCATGCTTGACAAATCTTCTGGAATTTTTTGAAGATGTAACTAGTAGACTGAACAAGGGAGAACCAGTGGATGTGGTGTATTTGGACTTTCAAAAGGCTTTTGACAAGGTCCCACACAAGAGATTGGTGAACAAAATCAAAGCACATGGTATTGCGGGTAATGTACTGACATGGATAGCGAACTGGTTGGCAGGCAGGAAGCAGAGAGTCGAGATAAACGGGTCCTTTTCAGAATGGCAGACAGTGACTAGTGGAGTGCCGCTGGGCTCAGTGCTGGGACCCCAGCTCTTTACAATATACATTAATGATTTAGATGAAGGAATTGAGTGTAATATCTTCAAGTTTTCAGATGACACTAAACTGGGTGGCGGTGTGAGCTGTGAGGAGGATGCCAAGAGGCTGCAGAGTGACTTGGACAGGTTTGGTGAGTGGGTAAATGCATGGCAGATGCAGTAAAATGTGGATAAATGTGAGGTTATCCACTTTGGGGGAAAAAACACGAAGGCAGAATATTATCTGAATGGTGGCAGATTAGGAAAAGGGGAGGTGCAATGAGACCTGGGTGTCATGGTTCATCAGTCATTGTAAGTTAGCATGCAGGTACAGCAGGCAGTGAAGCAGGCAAATGGTATGTTGGCCTTCATAGCTAGGGGATTTGAGTATTGGAGCAGGGAGGTCTTACTGCAGTTGTACAGAGCCTTGATGAGGCCTCACCTGGAATATTGTGTTCAGTTTTGGTCTCCTAATCTGAGGAAGGATGTTCTTGCTATTGAGGGAGTGCAGCGAAGGTTCACCAGACTGATTCCCAGGATGGCTGGACAGACATATGAGGAGAGACTGGATCGACTGGGCCTGTATTCACTGGAGTTTAGAAGGATGGGAGGGGATCTCATAGAAACATGTAAGATTCTGACGAGACTGGACAAGTTAGATGTGGGAAGAATGTTCCCGTTGTTGGGGAAGTCCAGAACCAGGGGACACAGTCTTAGGATAAGGGGTAGGTCATTTAGGACTGAGGTGAGGAGAAATTTCTTCACTCAGAGAGTTTTTAACCTATGGAATTCCCTACCGCAGAGAGTTGTTGATGCCAGTTCATTGGATATATTCAAGAGGGAGTTAGATATGGCCCTTACAGCTAGGGGAATTAAGGAGTATGGAGAGAAAGCAGGAAAGGGTACTGAGGGAATGATCAACCATGATCTTATTGAATGGTGGTGCAGGCTTGAAGGGCCGAATAGCCTACTCCTGCACCTATTTTCTATGTTTCTATGTTTCCATTAGCACTATATTGGCGCTGCGGGGGTAATCATCGAGCCCATCAATGTCAATTCAAGCACTACGTGTGCAAAGGCTACGAAACAATGGGGTACCTCCAGCGAATGTGCAAGAGTGCTGCGACTCTCCACGTGGCAGAGTCGGCAGAGGATGATCGATCTGGCGCAGATCATGCTGAACAAACAAGAGAGGCAACTCAACCCGAGGAAGAAGTGTATGTGGTACACACCTTCACCACCAAGAGCCCTCCTATTATGCTGAAAGTCAAATTGAACGGTATTCCGGTATCAATGGAGTTGGACACAGGGATGAGTCAGTCAATTATGAGCCAGAAGGCTTTTGAGAAACTGTGGGGCAACAAGGCACAGAGGCCCAAACTGAGCCCGATTCAGACAAAGCTGCGCACCTACACCAAAGAGCTCATACCAATCATTGGCAGTATGGCAGTGTGGTATGGTACGATGGAGCTGTGCATGATTTATCACTGTGGATTGTATCAGGCGATGGCCCGACGCTCTTCAGCAGAAGCTGGCTGGGAAAGATTCGATGGAACTGGGACGACATCAAAGTACTATCTTCAGTGGATGATGCCTTGTGCGCTCAAGTGCTGAGCAAGTTTCTGTCACTATTTGAACCAGGTATCGGCAACTTCACAGACGCCAAGGTGCAGATCCATCTAGTCCCTGATAACAGGCCCATTCATCACAAGGCTCGAACGGTTCCATATATGATGAGGGAGAAAGTCGAGATCGAATTGGACAGACTTCAACAACAGGAAATCATATCGCCAGTTGAGTTCAACGAGTTGGCTAGTCCAATTGTTCTGGTGTTGAGAAGCGATGGCACGGTCAGAATCTGCGGACACTACAAGGTAACGATCAACAGAGTCTCGTTACAGGACCAGTACCCGTTACCCAAGGCGAATGACCTGTTCGCAACGTTAGCAGGGTGGGAGTCGGTCACCAAGTAGGACCTAATCTCCGCCTACATGACACAGGAGCTGGCTGAATCTTCAAAAAGATTGACATGCATCAACATGCACAAAGAACTGTTTATATACCACAAGTGCCCTTTTGGGATTAGCTCGGCTGCTGCCATCTTCCAGTGGAACATGGAACGTCTGCTGAAATCGGTTCCGCGCACCGTTGTGTTTCAAGACGATACCCTGATCACTGGTCATGACACCACCGAACACCTGCACAATCTGGAAGAGGTTCTAAGTCGACTAGACAGGGTGGGACTCGGGCTGAAACATTCCAAGTGTGTTTTCCTGGCATCAGAGGTCGAATTTTTGGGGAGAAAGATTGCGGCAGACGGCATCAGACCCACGGACTCAAAGACAGAGGCCATCAAGAATGCACCCAGACAACAGAAAGTGACGGAACTGCGTTCGTTCCTGGGACTCCTCAACTATTTTGGTAACTTTCTACCCGGGTTAAGCACTTTGCTAGAACCGTTGCACATGTTGCTATGTCAGGGTGACGACTGGGTTTGGGGTAAATCTCAAGAGACAGCCTTTGAGAAGGCCAGACACCAACTTTGTTCTAATAAGTTACTTATACTGTATGACCCGTGTAAACGATTAGTGCTAGCTTGTGATGCATCTTCGTACAGGGTCGGCTGTGTTACAGCAAACCAATGTATCAGGCAAACTTCAACCGGTTGCATGCACATCTAGAAGTCTGTCGAAGGCTGAAAGAGCCTACAGTATGGTTGAGAAAGAGGCGTTAGCATGTGTATAGGGAGTTAAGAAAATGCACCAATACCTATTTGGACTTCAGTTTGAGCTTGAAACTGATCCCAAACCGCTCATTTCACTGTTTTCAGAAAGCAAAGGTATAAACACCAATGCTTCGTCACGCATCCAAAGATGGGCACTAACATTGTCCGCCTATGACTATGTTATCCGCCACAGACCAGGCACGGAGAACTGTGCTCATGCCCTCAGTCGGCTACCATTGCCCACTACCGGGGTGGAAATGGCGCAGCCCGCAGACTTGCTTCTGGTCATGGATGCTTTTGAGAGTGAGGGGTCACCAGTCACTGCTCGCCAGATCAGGACCTGGACCAGCCAGGATCCTGTGCTATCACTTGTAAAAAGTTGCGTATCAATTGGAGCTGGTCGGCCATTCCCGGGGAAATGCAAGATGAAATTAAGGCGTGTTACCAATGCAAAGATGAAATGTCCATCCAGTCGGATTGTCGCTTATGGGGTAATCGGGTGGTTTTGCCAAAAAAAGCCAGGGAAACGTTTATACACAACCTACACAATACCCACCCAGGCATAGTTATGCTAAAGGCTATAGCCAGGTCGCATGTTTGGTAACCCGGCATTGACCCGGACTTAGAGTCATGCGTACACCAGTGCAACATGTGCTCACAATTGAGCAATGCACCAAGGGATGCCCCATTGAGTCTGTGGTCATTGCCCTCCAAACCGTGGTCCAGGATCCACGTAGATTTTGCTGCCGTCTCGAAAAGATATTTTTAGTTGTGGACGCTTACTCTAAATGGATTGAATGTGTAATCATGTCATCCAGCACATCCACTGCCACCATTGAAAGCCTCCGGGCTACGTTTGCCACCCATGGCTTGCCCGACGTCCTTGTCAGTGACCCTTGTTTCACCAGCTCGGATTCAATGAGTTTATAACCCACAATGGCATCAAGCATGTAAGGTCTGCCCCGTTTAAGCCCGTATCCAACGGGCAAGTGGAATGGGCAGTCCAAACTATCAAGCAGAGCTTGAAATGAGTGACGGAAGGCTCCTTGCAGACCTGGCTCCTTGCAGACCTGCTTATCTTGGGTTCTGCTCACCTACCGAATGCAACCCCACTCGCTCACTCGGGTTCCCCCTGCAGAGTTGTTAATGAAGAGAGCACTCAAAACCAGCCTCTCCCTAGTCCACCCGGATCTAAATGATTATGTGGAGACCCGGCATCACCAGCAAAACATGTACCACGGTCGCGCAGTTGTATCACGTGACATTGATGTTAACGACCATGAGTTTGTCCTGAATTACGGTCATGGTCCGAAATGGGTCGCTGACACTGTCTTGGCCAAGGAGGGGAATAGAGTATTTATAGTCAAACTGCTGAATGGACAAACATGCAGAAAGCATTTGGATCAGACCAAACTGCGGTTCACCGACAACCAGGAACAACCTGAAGAGGACATCACCATCATCGACCCACCAACACACACCCAACCAGTAATTGACCTCGCTGTCAATCAAGAGGATGAACCCACCATTCCCAACAGTCCTGTCAGACCAGCCGCGCCGCAGTGCAGCAATGGTCCGACCAACTCACCCATGCCAGAGTTTGAACTCAGACGATCAACCAGGGAGCGTAGGGCCCCGGATCGTCTCACCTTGTAAATAATTTGTATCAAAGACTTTGGGTGGGGGAGTGATTATGTATGTAAACATTGTAACTGTATAAGACTTGCCACCAGAGGGTGCAACTGTTGGAGGCCCAAGGGTCACTTGCACACCTCGTGCAAGGGAGTATAAAAGGTTGTCTGCCAGGCTGCTTAGACACTCTGGAGTTGTATTAAAGAGACTAAGGTCACATCAGTTTTAGCTCACAGTACTGAGTCTTGTGGAGTTCTTCCATACTTAATAATTACAACCATGGTCCAAACAACAACAATAACAACTTTTATTTATATCGTGCCTTTAATATAATAAAACGTCCCAAGGTGCTTCGCAGGAGTGTTATAGCACAAAAATTTGGCACCAAGCCACGTAAGAAGAAATTAGGACAGATGACCAAAAGCAGGTTTTAAGGAGCGTCTTAAAGGAGGAAAGAGAGGTAGAGAGGCGGAAAGATTTAGGGAGGGAGTTCCAGAGCTTAGGGCCTACGCAGCTGAAGGCACAGCCACCGATGGTTGAGCGATTATAGTCAGGGATGCTCAAGAGGGCAGAATTTGAGGAGCGCAGATATCTTGAGGGGGGGAGTGGGGGGAGGTGGGGGAAGAGAGTTGTGGGGCTGAAGGAGATTACAGAGATAGGGAGTGATGAGGCTATGGAAGGATTTGAAAACAAGGATGAGGATTTTGAAATCATGGGCAAAAGAGCTGAATTCCAGAGGTGAGGTGACATCAAAGCAACATTTGACCAAGTGTAGCAACAAGGAGCCCTAGTTTGAAGTCAAAGGGGAATAGTGGGGAAACTGGCTGGTGTTATACCTGACATAAAGGAAGATGATTGTAGTTGTTGGAGGCTGGTCATCTCAGGCCCAGGACATTGTTGCATGATTTCTTCAGGGCAGTGTCCTAGGCCCAACCATCTTCAGCTGCTTTATCAATGACCTTCTCTCCATCATAAAGTCAAAAGTGGGGATGTTTGCTGATGATTGCACAGCGTTCAGTTCCATTCGCAGTTCATCAGATAATGAAGCAGTCCATGTCCACATGCAGCAATTCCTGAACAACATCCAGGCTTGGGATGATAAGTGGCAAGTAACATTTAAGCCGCACAATGGCTATCTCCAACAGACAAAAGTCTAACCACCTCCCCATGACATTCAATGGCATTGCCATCGGCGAATTCCCCACCATCCATGTTCTGGGGTCACCATTGAGCAGAAACTGAACTGGACCAGCCACATAAGTACTGTGGCTACAAGAGAAGGTCAGAGGCTGGGTATACTCACCTGACACCTCAAAGCCTTTCCACCATATACCAGGCACAAGCCAGGAATGTGATAGAATATTCTCCACTTGCCTGGATGAGTACAACTCCAACAACACTCAAGAAGCTCAACACCATCCAGGACAAAGCAACTTGCTTGATCCGCACCACATCCACCACCTTAAATATTCACTCCCTCCATCACCGACAAACCGTGGCTGCAGTGTGTACCATTTACAAGATGCACTGCAGCAACTCGCCAAGGCTTCTGCACCAGCACCTCCAAAACTCGTGATGTCTACCACCTAGAAGTACAAGGGCAGCTGGTGCATGGGAACACCATCACCTCCAAGTCACACACCATTCTGGCTTGGAAACATATCGCTGTTCCTTCATCATCACTTTGTCATAGTCCTGAAACTCCCTACCCAAAGCACAGTGCAAGTACCTTCACTACACAAACTGCAGCGGTTCAAGAAGATGGCTCACCACCATCTTCTCCCGGACAAATAGGGATGGGCAGCAAATGCTGACCTTGCCAGCAATGACCACATCCCATGAATTAATTTTAAAAAGAGAAGCACAGAGAGACAGTGATAGACACAGAGTGACACATGACAAAATTTCCACTGCACAACTTCTAGAAGTCCTTCTCGACAACATTCATATTCCCTTATCCATCATGCTAGTCACCTCCTCAAAATATTCAACTAGTTAATCAGACATGACCTACTCTTCACAAATCCATACTGACACTCTCTTTGAACTTAGTACTTAGTGTCGTTGTTCCTGGTAATAGATTCTAGTAACTTCCCCACAACTGATGTTAAACTGATAGATCCATAGTTACCAAGCTTTGCCCTCCATTCCTTCTTAAATAATGGAGTGACATTTGCAATTTTCCAAATCAAAGGCATCAATTCCCAAATCTAGAGAGCGATGGAAAATTATAACTCATGCATCTACAATTTCCTCATCTATTTATTTTAACACCCTGGGTGACAACCATCAGGTCCTGGAGGTTTGTCTGTCTTAAGTCCTATTGTTTTCTTCGTTACCTTTTTTTTAAAGTTATATTAAATCCACTAAGTTCCCCTCCTTGACTTATTTTTAGATTCCTTTGTACCATTGATATTTTGTCCTCTTTCTCCACTGTGAAAATAGATACAAAGAGTTAATTTAACAAGTCTGCCTTATTATCCATTATAGTGTCACATGCACCTGTCTTTGAGCCCATATTCCCTTTACTACTCTTTCTCATCATGTATTAATTACATTTACATATTTATCTTCTTGCGCATTTTATTACTTTTTTGAATCTCATTGTTGCTTTTTATAGCTTTCCCAGCCTGCTGGATTTCTACTTTTCCTTGCAAAAATTTGGGTCATTTGTGAAATTTGGATTTACCTAATTGCAATTTACTTTGCTATTAATAGTGCTTCAACTCTGTTCATCTTTACTTTCCCCTGAGCTCTTTTGGCTAAACTCCCCTTTTTATTTTATGTTTGCTCCAGTGCCACCTTTAATAGATTGGATTTTTGATTTGGGAAGGGGAGGGAACATATAGCTATCTTTTGGATGATTGGTATTGGCCTGAAGAAAATATTACCGGTTCCTCTTCTTAGGGTTGTTTTCCAGTTAGTTGTTCGTTATCCTAGAACTTGAGTTTGCTTATTTAGAAGATTGAAGGGGCGAAATTGCCTTTTTTTTATAGCCCTGTTAGCCCCTCCAGGGGGCTCTAACATTTTTTTGCCCATGGGAGGGGACGCTACCGCTCCCCAGGAAATTGCCCAGGAGTTTGCAGAGGAGAGACCCGGGCTGGGGTGCAACCGATGATGACGTCCTTGTTGTGCCCAGCGGCCCCGCGCCGACCCCCTAATACCTCATGGGCTGCGAAGCTGTTGCGAGCAGATGTCAACGCCAGCTTCGTGGGGCACTGCCTAAAGGGGACGGCGCCAGCTCCCCAGGCCACCATCTTTTTTTGTCGGCCGACTCTCCGTCTTGGGTGTGGACTGCTGGCATGGTCTCAAGCAGCTCTGGTGGTCTAGTGGAGGCCATCAGAGGCCTTGCAGAGTGCACAGCGGCCCTCCCCTTTAATCGAAAGGGAGGAGCATTGAAGTATGTCTGCGACCCAGTAACGCTCTGGTTACCGCCCCCAAAGGAAGTGGAGCACACGAGATTGCGCTCCATTTCCTTTGAGGGGCTAGAAGGGTAATTCCGCGGCGGGGGTGGGACTTCTGCGTCAGGCACTAAAAGTCCCGGCCCCATAAGATTACTGCCCCCAATCGGGGCACAGAACAATTTTGCCCCCTGAGAGTATTTGGGTAATTAAAGCCATTCCTTCCAGGAAAATATTATTCTCTCAAGGAATTTAGGATTGTTGGGATTCTTTATCTACTGGTATTGAGTAGAGGGATTTGTTCCCTTTGGAATAAAATAGTATTGTCACTAGGCATTTTTAGCATATTGGCACCAATATGCTTTATGAAAAATTGCACTGAAGCCAAATGCTGTAGGAAAAAGTCCATTGAAGCCACATGCTTCTTGTGTGGCACTCAATTCATCACCGCAAAATATTCCTACCTGTAATTCACTCTAGTGCGTATAGCTCAAAATATTTCCCTCAGATACAACCCAAGTTTGGAAGGCAAACATCTGTAATCCAATGGTACTGCGGAGATTACTTTACAGTTCAAGTGAACACTGTATGAAAATTTCAGATACCCACCATTAAGCTTTACAGAAAACCTAGTCGGGAAAAAGCACTGACACAATCACCATTATGCTTTACTGAAATTCTTGTGACAACATTCTCTAAGTTATGTGCCCACAGTCTCTGTTTATTTGAAATGGAGAGAAATATTTCTAAATAAGAGTAGAATGATGCATTGTGCAGGGTAGAACATTGCTTTCATTCCATAATATAATTAAAGTCGCACTCTCCAGCTGTGTAGAAAGGAAAGCTAACATTTTCTCATTAGCAAGGTAGTGTAGTGTTTAACTTCCTTTGTCTTTTACAGAAAGGTGAAAACATATCTTTACTTGGATTCCCCAATGTTTTATGTTGAATAAATGGTTATATCTTTTAAATATTCTGTAAGCAGAATTATTATTTGTTTTTGCAAATGACTATTTAAATTCAGATTTTGAAATTATATGAGAATAACATAGCAGATAAGCTTTTCCATCCCAAAATTAAATGAAAACCAACTGCGGGGTATGAGCAGCAGTTTATTCTGGGGTGAAAAAACACTGATGTTGTCTAAAAATAAAGTTTCATTATAATCAGATAAGTAAATGGTTAATATATTTAGGAGTAATTGCCTTCAGAAGATCCAACTGTTTCCAGTGATGCCCATGACCCAAATAAACAGCAAGATCGGTTTTAATGATGATTGTAGAATATAGTATGTATTTTTTCTTTATAACATCAATTATGTATCTTAATTCCCCCCAATATATTTATTTCATGCAACAACCAGACAGTGATTGTTAAATTCAAAATTATTTGTAATTCATTAGACAGGGATTTTCAAATGTATTTGTTAGATTGACAGTGCATTTATATTTACTGAGAGGAATAATTAATGAAGGGATTTTTGGTTATGATTAATTAGCTTATGATGGAAATTTCCTCAATTTAAATGAATAATATATATTAATATATTCAATATTCCAGCAAAGTTCCTCTGAAATATTTTCCAACAAGTCTACTAACATTTTGGAAGCTCAATATGGTTTGATCATGGAGATATTAACTGTCACATAGTGGAGGTGATTTTCAACTGTGGTGGAAATCAATTGGGTGATTGGTGAGATATCTGCTACACCCGCTCAATGGTGGGAGGCCCAAACCATTTAAATGGATAGAGGCAATCCTTGTGAGTCATGAGGCATGGAAGGACTAGCAACAGACATAAAGGTATTTGTAGGGCCAGGAGGAGCATGAATGTCAATGCCACAGCTTTCTTTCTCATATATTTGGAGCGAGTTGCAGTGGTCCCTATAAGGACCACTGGTTAGAGCGCTCTACATCCAGTACCAATGGGGTCACTCCACACATTGATACCTGTAAACTTAAACTGGCATTAAATCCTGATTTATATATTTTAATAAGGCCGTTTTCAAGGCCTGCTCAAAATTGCCTTGGATGACCACTGGACAGTAACAGTGCGAAATTGCATACAACCCCAGTTGGGGAGGTTAACAGCTGCGAGGCAGCACTTTCTGCTCCAGGCAGAGAAGTACCGCCTCGCAAGCTAAATTGGGCTTACCACCCCCGAGAGAAAGTGGAGCGCCAAATCTCCTGCTCCACTTCCTCTCGGGGGCGTGTCTGGGGTGCTAACCAATGCGAATATTCCAGCGGAGAGGCGCATAGCACTGACAGGAACACAGACCCTTCCCCTTCCATTAAAGGTGAGGGCCATGCTGCCGACTCTGAAGGAGGGAGAAGGAGCCACCACTAGAGCACCAGGGAGCAGGGTGCCATGGCAGCAGCCCGGCACAGAAGCGGAATGCCAGGCTGCAACATCGTGATATAGACCCTGTGGTCTGAAGTTGAGAAGGCCGCGACTGGGAAGTCAGCCATTTAAAACATTTTCAGTGTCGCACCTCCCCTTTAATTTTCACCCCGCGAGCGTCCTAAAGCCCGGTACGCTCCCCGTGAGGCTGCCGCTACCGAATTTTTGCTCCATGGGCGAAAATAGGCCTCTGCGCACAGTGATGATGTCGTCGCTGGCGCAGTGGCCCAGGGATCTCAGGCAGGAGCAAGATGCTACCGGTTAGCGCTGCCACTAAACTCCCACAGAATTTCACGGGAGTCGGTAACGGCACAGTGCCCAGATGGAAAGTCACTTGCACCCCTGCAGGCACTAACGGGAGGCACAAACAACCCGAAGTTTTCCCCCTAGGTTTTAAAAAAATAATTGCCTGCCTACCATCCCATTTTTCAGCATGAACAGGGCAGTCGGCAGATGAAAATAACTACCACTGAATTTTAAAATGTAGAAATGGTCACTCCTAATATCTTTCTTCTACAGCTCTTGAAATTTTGTAAGAGTTGTATGACTTATCTTTTGTATATTATTAAAATCTCATGAAAAAGGTTTTCATAAAGAAAGCCAAAGATAATCTGTGTTGAAATATGGGGTACGGTAGCATAGTGGACTAGTAATCCAGAGGCCTGGACTAATGATCCGGAGACATGAGTTCAAATCCCACCATGGCAGCTGGGGAATTTAAATTCAGTTAATTAAATAAATCTGGAATAAAAAGGCTAGTATCAGTAACACTGTCGTAAAACCTATCTGGTTCACTAATGTTCTTTAGAGAAGGAAATCCGCTGTCCTTATATGGTCTGGCCTGTGATTCCAAACCCACAGCAATGTAGCCTAGCAAGCCACTCAGTTGTATAAGGTGGCTCACCACCACTTTCTCAAGAGCAAATTAGGGAGGAGCAATAAATGCTGGCATTTCCAGTGATGCCCACATCCTGTGGATGAGTTTAAAAAAATTGGTTTTCCATAATGTTCTATATAATATAATTTTGTTTTACATTGCTTCTGCAGCTGTCCTCTTTTAACTAAGGCGGCTAAAGTACTTAAAGTTTAAGTACAGTTACTGAGATGATAATAAGTACTTAGATTGACTTCACAGCTATCAGAATTATATATGGAAATATGTCAAACATGAATAAGTCAAAGAATCAAGAACATGTCCTAAAAATCATAAAACATATAACTACCATTTTTACAGTATTTAAAAAAAAGATATATAATACCGAATGCTTTTGTTAAATACATTTTGTTTCAATAATCAAATGAATTATGGTGGGAAAGGACACAATTGCAACCTTCTTATCAGTATATTTGGGAAAAGAATGTCATGAACAATACTGATTTTTTTCTTGCGCTATATTTTTGAAGATTAATTGCATGGTGCTGAAGGTTGAATGCAGAGATTATAATCTGAGGTACTGTAACAGCAAGAGTTAGTACCAAAAATTGAATAGTGTGTTTTAGTGATGTCGCAAAGCACTTTACTTCCGAAGTGCAGTCACTGTTGTTATGCAGGGTAACACAGCAGCTAATTTGCAAAGAGCAAGGTCCAAAAAGCAACGATGTATGAATGACTAGATAAATCTACTTTTGGTGTTGTTGGTTGAGGAAGCTTTATTGGTCCAGGCACTGGGAGAACTTCTGTTTCTTTTTTGAATACATCCAGCTCAGCAGGCAGATGGGGCCTTTTTAACATCTCATCCAAAAGCTGGCACTTCTGACAATACAGTACCTGTACTGCCACTTTCCATACCTCGGAAGCCTATTATCAGCAAGGGCAGACATCGACGACGAGGTTCAACACTGCCTCCAGTGCGCCAGCGCAGCCTTCGGCTGCCTGAGGAAGAGAGTGCTCGAAGATCAGACCCTCAAATCTGGCACCAAGCTTATGGTCCACGGGGCTGTAGTGATGCCCACCCTCTGAATGGCTCAGAGACGTGGACCATATACAGTAGACACCTCAAATCACTGGAGAAATACCACCAGTGATGCCTTCGCAAGATCCTGCAAATCACCTGGGAGGACAGACGAACCAACATCAGTGTTCTCGATCAGGCCAACATCCCCAGCCTCGAAGCACTGACCACACTCAACCAGCTCCATTGGGCAGGCCACATTATCCGCATGCCGGACACAAGACTCCCAAAGCAAGCGCTCTACTCGGAACTCCTACACGGCAAGCGAGCTCCAGGTGGGCAGAGGAAACGTTTCACGGAAACCCTCAATGCCTCCTTGATAAAGTCCAACATCCCCACCGACACCTGGGAGTCCCTGGCCAAAGACTGCCCTAAGTGGAGGAAGAGCATCCGGGAGGGCGCTGAGCCTCGTCACCAAGAGCATGCAGAAAACAAGTGCAGTCAGCGGAAAGAGCGTGGGCAAACCAGATTCCCCACCCACCCTTTCCTCCAATGACTGTCTGTCCCACCTGCAACAGAGACTGTAATTCCCGTATTGGACTGTTCAGTCACCTGAGAACTCACTTTTGGAGTGGAAGCAAGTCTTCCTCGATTTTGAGGGACTGCCTATGATGACTGCCACAGTACTGCACTGAAATGGTTTCCCAAGTTATGTGTTCCAGACTGTAGTGGGGTTTGAATGAAATAAGTATTTTATTTTTATTTTTATTTTGACACTATGAAATAGATACTCAAATATTTTTCCATTGAAAACCTAATGCAGACAGCTGATAAAATGCTCGAGTTTATTTGTGATGACATTTTTGACCTGATTAGGTTATGAGCTTGTATCTGTCCAGCACACAGATATTCTGCATGTGCTTGGGAGATTCAATCTTGCAATATGTTTTATAGAGAAATATTGTCCTCAAAATATTGAACATTGGAAAGGTTTTAATAAATATGTTATCCTAGTGTAGAATTAATGTAAACATACTTATATTACTTTTATAAACTGTTTAGGAGATTTGAAGTTACGCCATATACAGCAGTCTTTCAAATTAAGCTTATCTATGGAACATTCTTAAATAAGTAAAAGCAAGCAGAAGTAGATGACAGTGTGATTGCACTCTCTGCTTCCGTCTTTGATATTTGATATTGCCGCAGTAAAGGCAGTGCCGTAGAACAATGACCTACTCATTCCCATTCAGATGTATTAACAGAATTGGGTCGTTACAAAAAAAAGCTTGAAACAGACAGGATGAATATGCAAATATTCCTGTAACAAATATTAGTATATTAAGGAGGGTTGGGAAAATATCAACTGGTTCAAACAAAAGCAAAGTGCATCAATGGACATCAGTGTGTCACACATGCAGTGTCAAGACAGCTTGAAAGGTGCTAATTGACCTCCTGCAACTGTCACAGTGGGTTAGATTTGTTATTTGAAACCTTTAGCCTGCAATTGAACACTTTAACACAGCAGAGAAAAAGTTGAGTGTAAAAGGTGCTTTGCTCACGTACCTCAATAACGTGTTATAAGTGTTCCATCAAAATATTATTTTCATTTTTGTAGTTAAAATGATATAACTGAAACATGTAATCTTCATTAAACTCGGACAATGATTTCATTCGGAGCTTGCCATTCCTATCACCCTCCTATTTCCCACAGCAAGCAGCTTACTTAATCAGCCTGACATAACCAGGTTAGTGCCTATCATTTTGCACGTTACGAGAAGCAGCCTGTTCTCTATCATTATGTGTATTTCACATAATCCTAAAGGAATTTATTGTGCCTTTGAGAAGGGATTGTAGATTGGTAATTGGATAAGAATCCTTTCTGCTAGAATACCAGGCCGATTGCAGTTAGGAGGGGTTGTCACTAAATGCATATTGAGCGTTTTGCTCTGTATTCTAAAACTTTATTTCCAATGTTATTTTCTCTGGAGCTGGCTTTGTTGTCGATTTTACAAGAACTGTTCACACTGACCTTTTTATAGCACCTTCGGACCAGCTACTTTGTTGTCATATTTTAAGTATTTACATTACCAAATGAGACCATATTTCAAACGTTTCCACACCAATTAGTGGTATAATATGTGGCACATTTCTTTTTATAAAAAAACAACTCAAAATCTCAAGTGCCTTATAAATGCTTCGATTAAAATGTGAAGAGTAGAAGCAAACGCAGTCTGGTTTTCTTTCAGCAAGCGTACTATAATCTGGAGGGGCGGCAAAAGCTTCTGCAAATTAAAAAGAAAGAAAACCAAGGAACCCCCACATGGAAGATCCACAGGACTTAAATGAACCATCGGTGAGTGAATTACAATGTAAATCAATTTTTTATAATAATTACTTCATGGTGAGAATATTTGAAAAGGGTTCATAGAATGTCATTTTTGAAGTTTTAGTTATAAACACAAGTTCATGATTTAGGTTTTTTTGTAGTTACTTCTCTTTCCAAAATACAACAAATTCTAATTAGGATGGGTTGTAAAGTTAATTTGTTTACCCACAGCAGCTTTGTAGTTTGAGGGAAACAATAGTCTGAGGGAACTGAAGGAGGTTTCTTTCTGTTTACCTGTAAATGGAGCATTTCCGCATGTTTTAAAAATGAAAAGGGAAATGACCGTGGGAATTTCTCAAAATGATTATTTTTGTTTTTGGTGCTGTCTTTTCATTACTTAACACATTTTAGTTTTTTTTACTGAGATTTTGAATAAATGTTATTATCCATCAAGCTGTTGTCCTTTCCACATCAAAATGTGTTTACCCAGTTGGGCTGTATTTTTCATAATTGTAACTTGCTACATTTTTAGAAGGCCATTTTAAAAAAAAAGATGCTGCTTAGCTAGAAATGTTTGTGGTGCCTTTTGGGTTCTTAATCTAAAAAAATAATAGAAGTTTGGAACACCATTGCATTTATTAGTTTCTGTTTAATGTTTTGACAAAGTGTGATTAAGCCTGAATGGGAAGATGAATCCAAAGAGCACTGACATGTAGATGATTTTTCGGTGAAATGTCAGTGGAGTTATGTGATTGAAATTCTGATCTCTTGTTTGACTTTAGCTTGTTTGATAACATATTCTAACAAACTTTGTAAACTCTTTGACCAAGGATATGTACCTACTCAGAATTTGGCGAGCTTAAAGCAAAAATAAAACTGATGCTATTCCTAATTGTCTAACTATTCAGTCGCTAAAATATTGCTCACATTCTCTTAATGTTGATCTTGCATGCTGCAGAGATTACTTAACAGGCACTCCTAGAGAGAGTAATATGAACTTTTCAAGATAATTCAGTATTAAACACTATCCCTGTGTACGTTAGTGGATGCTTACATAAAGTAAAAAAATTAATCTGAATATGTTATTCACAGTTCCAGATAGGAAGGACCCTTTGTGTTTCGTTTTACAGAACATTAGTTATAGCATGTCTACTCTCTTCTGTATATAAACAGGAGTTTTACTTTTTAATTAAACTATTGGATTAAACAGATTGTGCATATAGTTAAACCATTTGTAGCTATATTTCATATAGTATTGACACTGTAAACCACAGTCCATTGTTTGTTCAGCACGAATAACACTAACGTTTTCCGTGATACAGCTTGTAACCATTCAGGAATTTGCTAAAGAAGGATTTGTATTGTCAAATGAGTGCTAATGTTTTGTAACCAGCTGCTTATATGACAGTTGAACGACTGTATGTGTTAATTCTGTAGTCACCACAAAAGCCAATAGAAGCACTTGTTGGCTGCTCTGTCTGATTAATAATAGTCACATATAATGATCACAGTGTCTTAACAATGATACTACTGTCCTTTATTCTTCACTAACAGTAAAGTATATATATTTATTAAATATATACATATATTTAATTAGTGCTATAACCCCCTCCCCCTTTATCTTGCCCTGACTCTTCCAAGTGCAACATACAAGCTATTTTTATTGATCATTTCACGATAGTGTAGCTGTTGGCTGTTTTCAGTTATCTTCTTAAACATGATAGTGTGGCAATGTTAAGATCAACTTACAAACTTATTTAACATTTCAGTACACTTACTGACAGCAGTATCTTCTTGTTTATTTCAAATTACATCATAACTAGAGATTATTGACGGTGTATTACAGGCATAGATCCAGCCACACCTGTGTTTTGGCCCACCGTTGTTTGGGGATGAGTAGGACATAAAAGTTAAAAGTCATCAAGTGACCGCATGCTCCTCCGAAAGCAATCAATTCCCTCAACCATCAGATATATAGAGTACAGTAATTTTCTCCATTAGTTGCCTTCTTTCCCATTCCAAAAAAAAATTGTCCTGAAATTGAGGTCAGTAGATTACATGGATGAGTAAGCTATTTGTAATGAAAAACAAGAAGGGTATCATATCCCAGGTGTAGAGTTAGAATGGTCATATGACGTTGCAGGTGCAACATTACAATAACATTCAAATTTACATGTAGAACTTCAAATTCATCAATTGAAAGTTTTTTTAATAAAGGAGAAAATCATGAACAATTATAACCCTTTTAATTTTAAGGAATTACATTACAAATTTAGCAATATTTTCAGTTCCTATGAATTTAATATTTTCACTGTTGGTGACTCTGAATCTGAATCGATTCAAATTGGTGTCGTTTAGATTTTATTTCGCCCAAAAATTTTCCTTTTTGGATTAATTCCAATCATCAATGAGCTTCTGCCTATTGTAAGCAAATTAGCACCAGGTTACATAAAGATAAATAAAAGCTAGTTGCATCATTAAGAAATCTGAATCTCAAGTTGCAGAAATATAGGTTCATGTCTGTGAGTTCTTCACCATGGTCAGTTGGTAAGGGAAATAATGCTCAGTAAAGTTAAGGTATTTCTCCATAGGTGAACAAGTTTCACCAATTTAATTCATGATCTCACAAAAATAATAATAAAGAAAAATGATACAGTGTTTTCATTCTAATAGAACTATCGGTACAATTTGGTCTTGCATGACAAATAACTGATCATCGGATGTGTACACTCCAAATTGTGCATCTGCTCAAATGAGTTATCTGAGGGAAAATCCTTCCTTACTTTGCAATGATCCCGGGGGCAAATTCACTTGCTGCACGGGGAATGAAATGTAGTGAATTATTTATTTGTTTACCAGTGAGAATGATTGTGGCTAAAACTTGTGTTCATTTAACATTTTCATGTTCAATGTTTAAGAAATGCTCATATCAAAATTAATATTTTGGTAATTTTAACAGGAACAGAATCTGAGTCATTGAAAAACTTCACTTTTCAGATTTTCTTAAAAAGGATTTTTAAAATTTCCGTTTTCTTAAAAAAATTATCATGTTGGTTATTCAGTGTCAGTCATGTCACTCTAGTTTATGAAGGGTCGCAACATATACAGGTAGGTGCTTTTTATTTATCAGTAATCCGTGTTTACAGAAAAGTTTCTATTGTTAGAAAAATGCTTTTAGCACAATGGTGTAGATTTCCAAACAGAGATTCATTAAGAAAGGGTGTAATTTCATCCCTTAGACTTGTCCTATATAACTCCTGGAAATATTTAGGTCACAAAGACTTAGAAACAAATAATGGTTAGATAAGTAGGACAGTATCCATGTTCCTGTTTGTTTTGTTAATAGCCATCACTATCATGAGAAATCACATCTAGTTTTTCGTTTCAAACTGTGAACTCGTATTATTTTGGAAAAATAGTCAGTTTTGTGAAGTCATGACCTGGTTTTTAATTTTAAATATTTTGTAAGTGTATTAATTTTTATCTTAGTTTTCAGTTGAGTTGCTTTTAAAAACAAATATGACCTGATATACTTTTATTAATTAGGTTAATGTGAAACATAGATGTGAAGTCCTTTTGTCTGTTTCATCCATGTACTATGCACATTAGCAAAATTAATTATGTCCTTAAAGCTAACATTTATGGCTTCACTTGATGGACCTGTAAGGAAATACAGTGTGGTTTTCAAAAGATAACTGCTTTGATTGGAAATGTTTTCCAAAGCATGTAACAACTGATAGAAATGTGTTCTTAATGCATTCTGTTCTTTTGCTAGCTTTAACTCAAAATATAACACAATGTACTTGACATGAGTATAATTGGAGCACATCTATAAAGACATAGGAGCAGGAGTAGGCCATTCAGCTCCTCTAGCCTGTTACACCATCTATGGTGTTTTCTTTTGAACACACGCTTTTACATTTGATTTACATGCAAATATGAAGGTTGTGAGCATTGTACATTAATAAATTAGGTAATGTAAAGTAGTTAATCCCAATGGATAGATAATTACAATGCTGCATTCATAACAGGTGAATTTGTTATTCGGATATCATGAAATGCAGAATTGTCATTTATTATACTGTTGTAAAACTACTATCAGGGTGTTATAATGGGCTACCACACTGTACTTTCAATTCTGAGGCCTGAGTTTGAATCTATCCTGGATTTGAGAAGAAAGTCTGTGCATCTCTCTCTCTCTCTCTCTCTCTCTCTCTCTCTCCAATTTTTCAATTTACTGCAATTTACTAGGAAAAAAACTCTTCAGTGATATATTAGGATAATGCCCAATCAAGTTGTTTGTTAATACATAAGCCAGTCCTCCATGTTTGTGGCAAGAACTCAAGCTGCAGCTGTCCCTCAGCACTCTATATTGACCCCAAAAGTCTGAAGGGAATATTAGTGGCAGAGGTTCACTCATTGCTTCCCCTGCTTGTGAAATGCTGTCCCGGATAAGTGTTATTATTGGAAACTCTGTCCTTTGTATCAAGAAGTCATCACATGAAGGAGCTAGACTGCATAAGAACATAAGAAATAGGAGCAGGAGTAGGCCTTTCGGCATTTCGAGCCTGCTCCACCATTTAGTAAGATCATGGCTGATCTTCCACCTCGTACTATCCCCATATTCCTTGATTCCCTTAATATCCAATTAATATACTGCAGAACAAGTGTTTGACTATGGGAAATGTGTGATTTTCCTGCCTGTATCCAGTACAGTTTCATTGTGCCTCTCTAGCAACCATCAGGTCAAAAACATCACCTTGACCTTGCTACAGTTTTTCTTTCAGTTGTACATTGTTGTGGCATTTAATGAATAAAGGAAAGTAGCAGCAGATCAAGGAGTTGTATCATAACATGAGCAGTTTATTCAGTTCATCACAACCATAGGTGCTTTGGGACACATTTCGGCGCATATTATTTTATACAATTTACAGAAACGTGGTCGTGTCCCACAATATTGTATTTTTGACGGCAGGAATATTCTGAAAACAGCACCAGCAGACATCCAAGATTAAATCATGTGATTTAACAGCTAATGAAATTGTACCACATACATTGATAACAGTATTTATTTTACTGACTGATAGAGCGGAAATATAATAGCTTTTCTGTATTAAGATAACCACCGCCCGCCTCCCCCTCCCCCCCCCCCTCCATCACAGCTAGTGCAGCCAAGTGCTAATCCATAGTGTTGTGGCAAAAATCCATTAGTAGAGTAGAGCTACATTTATAGTGGTACTAAAAACTTTTGTGTTGTATTTTATGCTGCAGGTGATTTTTGTGTCATTTAAAAAAAAATAATAGAACTCTTTCCATATTGTTAATACATTCGATTCGTAGTTATCATCAGACTCTAAACTTGCGGAGGAAGCTATTATACTGGAGTGCTTGCCAAATACTGTTTTATGAAGGAACTTTCTTTCCTCTCCCCAATAGAAACACTTGTTAAAATGTATGGAATGCCATAATTTATTTCAGGAAGTCAATAAAAAAAAAACGATAAGTACAGTGGGAGCTATGGGGAAGGGGGTGTGGAGGCGGTAATGATGCCTCCTCTTAGCAGTTAGGAAATCAATTGATGCTCAATAAACATCTGTATATAATTTTACAGCCTCAATTTTTAAGAATTCTACAATATTTGACTACTGTAATGTTTATGTAAAAGGGAAAGTGGTATGTATTAGATTTCTATTATTAGAACCAGTGATTGGCTAACTATAATATTGTGAGAGCAATTACATCATTCTACTTGATCTTTTATAATACTACTGTAAATGCAATTTTCTATTCCCTGGTGCAATTCAGTTCATAATGTAGTACTGCTGCAGCAAAAAGATATTAGAATCTAATTTGATGCATTTTCCTAGCTTTAATGCACATGCATTTGCAGATTATTTGTATGAGAGAGTATTTTAGAATGTTGAATTCACTGCATTTTAAATGGCAACTCAACCATGTTTTTATGACAGATTAAGTTGAAAGTCGCCAGCATACCAAAGTTAGTTTATGTTTGTATTCAGCTGTGCAAAACTCCTGGTATCAGTTAAATGCTGGTAGTTTATCCAGGTTTTTGAAAACCAGAGTGGCTTTGAAGTGTTCCAATTTTGAGACCAACCTTACTAGAAAATGTTTTTGGTACCTTTATCTCCAGGGAAAAGGGCAGGAAGATTTGGGAAGTAGTGAATGAAAGCACTTCCAGTCTGAATATGTAAAGGGAAAGCAATGCAGGGAAATTTTCTCACATAAGAGGAGGATGGCAAAAGATAGGCAAATTAGTATTTAAGCTTTCGGTGAGGAAAAGAGAATTAGTATGTGCCATCAGCATTGCCTATGCCTCAAAATTCCACTAGCCTGCACTTTCTGGAAGGAAATATAATTTGTCATTGTGAATTCAGGTTGAAAATTATTTTTTAGAAATTATACCGTTTTATGCAGTCAAAATTTCTGATGTTAGGGAAAGTTATTTCTAGAAGTATAAGTTTTAAAACATGTGGTCAGATTTAACAAAGTTTTGTTGTAATTTTATTACTTAAAATCAGTGACTAGAACCACCCCCACTTACCATTTTCAATTTGAAATCTTTGTCATTTTTTATGTACTGTATTAATGCCACATAAAATACTAAATTGCTATGTACAATATAACTCATCACAGTAATAGACCATTTTGTGGAATTTTTTTACCCAAGACCACAACCATTATTTTGTTTCATGCCCTATTACTTACATGTGTACTATTAGTATTGTGCATGATTACCGCGCCCCCCCCCCCCCCACCCCTCACCCCTCACCTCGTCCCACCCCTGTTCAGCACATGAACTTCCAGAGATCGTCCTTATCAATTGCGGTGTACAACATGGCTGTTTTCCTAGTAAATAATTAGAAAGCATGTAAAAGTGCACCACGGGTTAGTCAATCAAGGTGCCATCCTGTGTACTTCTAAACTATTCAGACAAAAAGGTCTCGGGTTTGGATCCTGGCCTGTGCTACATTAGTTGATTTCAGCTGAGGTGGCAGTACAGTTACCACTGTTGCCTCAGTGTCCTAGGTTAGGGTAAAAATAAGCCAGGATTCTTATTCCTGACTACTTTCCAGTAACCCATGCTGGAAAGTCTATGTGTGTTTTGTTGGATACCAACAGAATCTGACTTGTCTCGATGCCTTCTGTAGTTCAATAGTCGATTGGTTAGAAACATAGAAACATAGAAAATAGGTGCAGGAGTAGGCCATTCGGCCCTTCGAGCCTGCACCACCGTTCAATGGCTGAACATGCAACCTCAGTACCCCATTCCTGCTTTCTTGCCATACCCCTTGATCCCCCTAGTAGTAAGAACTATATCTAACTGGTTCAATCTCTGCCTGCTCCACAATGATTGGACCATCCTCCGCCTGCTCCACGATGACATGCAGGCCATGATCCTTACCAATGGATCCATTACAGACCCAATCCATGTCCGGACCGGGGTCAAACAGGGCTGCGTCATTCTCAATCTTTCTCGCTGCTATGCTCCACCTCACAGTCAACAAACTCCCCGTTGGAATGGAACTAAACTACAGAACCAGTGGGGACCTGTTCAACCATCGCCGTCTCCAGGCCAGGTCCAAGACCACCCCAATCTCTGTCGTCGAGCTACAGTACGAGGACGATGCCTGCATTTGCACACATACAGAGGCTGAATTCCAGGACATAGTCGACGTATTTACTGAGGCGTATGAAAGCATGGGCCTTAAACTAAACATCCATAAGAGAAAGGTCTTCCACCAGCCTGTCCTCGCCGCACAGCACTGTCCCCAGTCATCAAGATTCCCGGCGTGGCCCTGGACAACATGGTCCATTTCCCATACCTCAGGAGCCTTTTATCAACAAGAATAGACATTGACGATGAGATTCAGCATCACCTCCAGTGTGCCAGTGCAGCCTTCGGCCGCCTGAGGAAAAGAGTCTTTGAAGACCAGGCCCTCAAAACTGTCACCAAGCTCATGGTCTACAGGGCTGTAGTAATACACGCCCTCCTGTATGGCTCAGAGATATGGATCATATACAGTAGACACCTCAAGTTGTTGGAGAAATACCACCAGCGAAGTTCTCCGCAAGATCCTAAAAATCCCCTGGGAGGACAGACGCACCAACATTACCGTTCTCGACCAGGCCAACATCCTCAGCATTGAAGCACTGACTACACTTGATCAGGTGAGGAGTGTCTCCCACAAGTTCACCCCCTGTGGTCAAGGTGTGCATTACTCAGGTGTATACAGTGTACAGTGTTGTTACATAAAGATTACAGCTATGTGAAGGTTACAAACATGACACTCACCACCATTGATTTCAAGAAAGCAGAAAAAAACAGTTGGTTTTCCAATTTCTGAATGCAATAATGTCAACTCCACTGTCTCATAAATCTTTAAAATCATGAGATTTGTTATAGAAATTATGAGTTGGCATTTTTTTCTCGGCCCGACCCTTCATTGATCTTTGCTTCCAGACAGGAAGTGCATTCCGCGACCTTTACTCCCGGACAGGAAATGCATTCCGCGACCTTTACTCCTGGACAGGAAGCGCATTCAGGCTTCACTAACCGATTACTGACAGAAAAACATAAGTGTAAGAAATAAGCATTTTGCACTTCTGATCACAAAAAGTAAAAAGAAAGATTTCTGCACGCGTCACGTGCGGATTAATTTCCCCAAAACAGTTACTCAGCCCTCTAGTTATAAATGATAATTAATAATTACCATGCAATTTATTTTTTTGCTTGCCTGTTGGCTTCGGATCTAGCCTCTTATTTGCGGTGACTGTCCTCAGGCCACGATGATGGTGTTGTAATATAAATGCGATGGCGCTGATGTATGTTAAAAGCGGCTCAGGAGGAAACGTACATCCATCCGATGCACATTATTATATTTAAATCTCTCTCCCGCTCCCTTCTCCCCCCCAAAAAAACATGCTGTTACAATGCTGAGATGGCTGCCAAAAAAATGCAATGGTCTGTCTCTCTCTGTCTCTTTCACACACACTTTGCAGCTCCTTTCTGTAATGTATTTGCTTCATGGGTTCTTTTCTTAAGAATTCATAGCAACACATTGCTATTAAGAACTAGTTGGTTTATTAGCAAAGGTTTAACAATCACACTACATATTACCAGTTCATCCACTAGGCTCACAAGCACCTTCCTCATCGTGGATCCCCTGAACCCAACGGGCTTGGGTTTTATTGAGTCTTGTGAACATCACATGACTGGCTAAGCCAAACCTGTGAGCATACTTATGGGTGCATACATTACACTTTCCTCTCTCTGTCTCGCTCGCTCTCTCATTCCCAACTTTCAGATCACTTTAATGCAGTCCTGTTGCCAAATTTAATTTCTTATCCTTTCTTATCCTTTTTGCAAACTACCTCTTCTACATTTTTTTCTACTGATTAAAAAAAAATCTTCCCTTCTTGTTTTTTTTTCTGCAGTACGATCCCTTCCCAGTTATAGTATTAATTTGGATGTGCAAATAAAAAAGAGCCCGGACGGTTGGATCATATGAGGGAGACTCACTTTGGAAAATGTAACTCCAGAAAACAATGCGACCATCCAATACTCCACTCTACAATCATTGTACTTTTTTTTTGAAAATGTGCAAATCATGGGTTTTTCCACTCATATGCAAATCGGCGTTTATTTTCCTGCACATACGCAAATTGCGTTTTGTCATGCATGCGCAAATTAGCATGTTAATCCTGAAATGTACACGTTCCATCGCGAGATTGCGTGTGATGCTTTATTTCACTCAGAAATCGTGTCTCTCACGTTGGAATCGCAAGAGTTGGCAATACTGTGAATGGCCATTTGGTTGTGGGTGTGTGTGTTCACATGCAAACACCTGTCCGCATGTGCATAAAATAATTACATTTCAGTCTAAATAAGACCATTATTAAAAATGATCAGTGTTTCATAGTCTGTTGAGGAGAGATAAAAGTTATTTCCTTTCCATAAGTCAAGAGCACACAGGACTTGGAAAGAAGATGCCAGCTGTAGTTCCCAATCCTGCTCATTAGGAACTAGTTTACAGTTAGAAGCAAAATATTGATTCCCTGAAGATTTATGGGCTGTGTTTCTTGTAGTTTATGCTAAGTATAGTGCTTATTCAGCATCAGATGACAGCTGTAGGATCCTCCATTTGCTCCTGAACCACCTCCTCCTCCCCCCCGCCGGCTCGTTAGAAACCCTGACCTGCATGCTGAATTTCTCAGTGGTGCCTTTCACTGCTGCCTTTCCTCACTGCTTGAATGGTTGATTGATTGGTGAAAGTGTGCGTGAGCAGATGGCACTGACCTGCATTTGGCTGCATTCTATAGTGTTGCTGTGAATACCCTTCTACTAATCGCAAGCAAACAGTCTCTTACTTTAACTTGAATATTCCATGACTATTTTAATTGACAACATGGCAGATAATTGAAAAAAAATGACACACTGTCCTTGTTAAGTTGTTACAATGATAGTTATCATGTGAAGTCAATTGTTCGTAAGTCACCTTTAGTTATTTCTTCAACAGTGTGACCAAGTCAGTTAGCATTGCATGGTGGGCTTTGAGAGTTAGTAAACTAAGGGCCCGAAATTCAGTACCGCTGGAAAGCTGGTGCTCGCCCACCTTTTTGTGGCCATTAGCACCGAATTTTTTCATGGCTGGGTCAACTCATATTCAGCTCCAAAAGTGAACAAATGGGTTCCAGCGCTAATGAACCCTTCGAAAGTGCTTTTTTCAGCAGTGTGGCTGGCTTAATTTAAGCGTCATCATCACTGAGAAATGCAGCATGCAGGTCAGGGTTTCTAACGAGCCAGCTGCTCCCTGGCCATCTTAAAGGCCAGGGTTTTCAGTAAGACCCTGAGAGGGGAAGGAGTTTGGAAGGGTGGCTGGAGTAAGAGCTGCAAGGAGAGCCAACAGGTTCACTGATATGGAGCTGGAGACACTAATGGATGGTGTGGAGGACAGAAGAAGAATACAGTTTCCTGATGTAGACAGCTGTAGACAAAGATAGAGGGGTGCAAAATCGAGAGATGACGTCACAGCCAAGCTGGAAAGTGGTTGGCTGTTCAACTGGTAAGTATAACTCTCTTTTAGACTGACTTTTAGATTGGTTTAATTGACAGCAAACTACTAAGTAGCTGTTTGGTATTTCAGTAAATTTTAGTAAGTAAATTAATTTAAGGAGCTGCAGCTGGAAGTGTGTCCAGATGCAGCTCCTGACAGACCGCATGATGGCACTGGAGCTGCGGATGGACTCACTCTGGAGCATGCGCGATGCTGAGAATGTTGTGGATAGCACATTTAGTGAGTTGGTCACACCGCAGGTAAGGATTAGGACAGATAGCGAATGGGTGACCAAGAGACAAGGCAAGAGCAGGAAGGTAGTGCAGGAGTCCCCTGCGGTCATCTCCCACCAAAACAGATATACCATTTTGGATACTGTTGGGGGAGATGACTTACCAGGGGAAGGCACCAGCAGCCAGGTTCATGGCACAGTGGGCGGCTTTGCTGCACAGAAGGGTGGGAAAAAGAGTGGGAGAGCTACAGTGATAGGGGACTCTATTGTAAGGGGAATTGATAGGAGTTTCTGCGGCCACAACCGAGACTCCAGGATGGTATGTTGCCTCCCTGGTGCAAGGGTCAAGGATGTCTCGGAGCAGCTGCAGAGCATTCTGGAGAGGGAGGGTGAACAGCCAGTTGTCGTAGTACATGTAGGTACCAACGATATAGGTAAGAAGCGGGAAGAGGTCCTTCAAGCAGAATTTAGGGAGCTAGGAGTTAAATTAAAAAGTAGGACCTCAAAGGTAGTAATCTCTGCATTGCTACCAGTGCCACGTGCTAATCAGAGTAGAGGGAGCAGGATAGTTAGAATAAATACGTGGCTTGAGCAGTGGTGCAAGAGGGAGGGATTCAAATTCGTGCAACATTGGAACCAATTCTGGGGGAAGTGGGACCTGTACAAAAGGGACGGTCTGCACTTGGGCAGAACTAAAACTGATGTCCTAGGGGTAACATTTGCTAATGCAGTTCGGGAGTGTTTAAACTAATATGGAAGGGGAATGGGAACCTATGCATCGAGACAGGACGAAGTAATATGGAGTCAGAAACAGATGGTAGAAAGGTAAAAAGCAATAGTGGAAGGCCTAGTAAACAAAGGCAAGAAACAAAAAGGGCCACACTACATCATAATTCTAAAAGGACAAAGAGTGATGAAAAAGCAAGCCTGAAGGCTTTGTGTCTTAATGCAAGGAGTATCCGTAATAAGGTGGATGAATTAACTGTGCAAATAGATCTCAACGAATATGATGTGATTGGGATTACGGAGACGTGGCTCCAGGATGATCAGGGCTTGGAACTCAACATCCAAGGGTATTCAACATTCAGGAAGGATAGAATAAAAGGAAAATGAGGTGGGGTAGCATTGCTGGTTAAAGAGGAGATTAATGCATTAGCTTGGATGATGTGGAATCAATATGGGTAGAGCTGCAGAACACCAAAGGGCAAAAAATGTTAGTGGGAGTTGTGTACAGACCTCCAAACAGTAGTAGTGATGTTGGGGAGGGCATCAAACAGGAAATTAGGGGTGCATGCAATAAAGGTGCAGCAGTTATCATGGGTGACTTTAATATGCATATAGATTGGGCTAACCAAACTGGAAGCAATACGGTGGAGGAGGATTTCCTGGAATGCAAAAGGGATGGTTTTCTAGACCAATATGTTGAGGAACCAACTAGGGGGGAGGCCATCTTAGACTGGGTGTTGTGTAATGAGAGAGGATTAATTAGCAATCTCGTTGTGCGAGGCCCCTTGGGGAAGAGTGACCATAATATGGTGGAATTCTACATTAGGATGGAGAATGAAACAGTTAATTCAGAGACCATGGTCCAGAACTTAAAGAAGGGTAACTTTGAAGGTATGAGGCGTGAATTGGCTAGGATAGATTGGCAAATGATACTTAAGGGGTTGACAGTGGATGGGCAATGGCAGACATTTAGAGACCGCATGGATGAACTACAACAATTGTACATTCCTGTCTGGCGTAAAAATAAAAAAGGGAAGGTGACTCAACCGTGGCCATCAAGGGAAATCAGGGATAGTATTAAAGCCAAGGAAATGGCATACAAATTGGCCAGAAAGAGCAGCAAACCCGGGGACTGGGAGAAATTTAGAACTCAGCAGAGGAGGACAAAGGGTTTGATTAGGGCAGGGAAAATAGAATACGAGAGGAAGCTTGCAGGGAACATTAAGACGGACTGCAAAAGCTTCGATAGATATGTAAAGAGAAAAAGGTTAGTAAAGACAAACGTAGGTCCCCTGCAGTCAGAATCAGGGGAAGTCATAACGGGGAACAAAGTAATGGCGGACCAATTGAACAAGTACTTTGGTTCGGTATTCAATAAGGAGGACACAAACAACCTTCCGGATGTAAAAGGGGTCAGAGGATCTAGTAAGGAGGAGGAACTGAGGGAAATCCTTATTAGTCAGGAAATTGTGTTGGGGAAATTGATGGGATTGAACGCCGATAAATCCCCAGGGCCTGATGGACTGCATCCCAGAGTACTTAAGGAGGTGGCCTTGGAAAAAGCGGATGCATTGACAGTCATTTTCCAACATTCCATTGACTCTGGATCAGTTCCTATGGAGTGGAGGGTAGCCAATGTAACCCCACTTTTTAAAAAAGGAGGGAGAGAGAAAACAGGGAATTATAGACCGGTCAGCCTGACATCAGTAGTGGGTAAAATGATGGAATCAGTTATTAAGGATATCATAGCAGCGCATTTGGAAAGAGGTGACATGATAGGTCCAAGTCAGCATGGATTTGTGAAAGGGAAATCATGCTTGATAAATCTTCTGGAATTTTTTCAGGATGTTTCCAGTAGAATGGACAAGGGAGAACCAGTTGATGTGGTGAATTTGGACTTTCAGAAGGCTTTCGACAAGGTCCCACACAAGAGATTAATGTGCAAAGTTAAAGCACATGGGATTGGGGGTAGTGTGCTGACGTGGATTGAGAACTGGTTGTCAGACAGGAAGCAAAGAGTAGGAGTAAATGGGTACTTTTCAGAATGGCAGGCAGTGACTAGTGGGGTACCGCAAGGTTCTGTGCTGGGGCCCCAGCTGTTTACACTGTACATTAATGATTTAGACGAGGGGATTAAATGTAGAATCTCCAAATTTGCGGATGACACTAAGTTGGGTGGCAGTGCGTGCTGCGAGGAGGATGCTATGAGGCTACAGAGTGACTTGGATAGGTTAGGTGAGTGGGCAAATGCATGGCAGATGAAGTATAATGTGGATAAATGTGAGGTTATCCACTTTGGTGGTAAAAACAGAGAGACAGACTATTATCTGAATGGTGACAGATTAGGAAAAGGGGAGGTGCAATGAGACCTGGGTGACATGGTACATCAGTCATTGAAGGTTGGCATGCAGGTACAGCAGGCGGTTAAGAAAGCAAATGGCATGTTGGCCTTCATAGCAAGGGGATTTGAGTTCAGGGGCAGGGAGGTGTTACTACAGTTGTACAAGGCCTTGGTGAGGCCACACCTGGAGTATTGTGTACAGTTTTGGTCTCCTAACTTGAGGAAGGACATTCTTGCTATTGAGGGAGTGCAGCGAAGGTTCACCAGACTGATTCCCAGGATGGCTTAACTGACATATCCAGAAAGACTGGATCAACTGTGTTTGTATTCACTGGAGTTCAGAAGAATGAGAGGGGATCTCATAGAAACGTTTAAAATTCTGACGGGTTTAGACAGGTTAGATGCAGGAAGAATGTTCCCAATGTTGGGGAAATCCAGAACCAGGTGTCATAGTCTAAGGATAAGGGGTAAGCCATTTAGGACTGAGATGAAGAGAAACTTCTTCACCCAGAGAGTGGTGAACCTGTGGAATCCTCTACCACAGAAAGTTGTTGAGGCCAATTCACTAAATATATTCAAAAAGGAGTTAGATGTAGTCCTTACTACTAGGGGGATCAAGGTGTATGGCGAGAAAGCAGGAATGGGGTACTGAAGTTGCATGTTCAGCCATGAACTCATTGAATGGCGGTGCAGGCTTGAAGGACCGAGTGGCCTACTCCTGCACCTATTTTCTATGTTTCTATGTGGGGAGACCTGGCAGACAGGCAGCAAATAAAGCATGGAGGGAGATTGCAGGGAAGGTGTCAGGCACTTCCATATATGTGAGGACGCACCTTCCCAAGAGGGAGCTGGCCAGTCTGTACCCGGCCCTTCCAGGGTGGCAATGGGTCTACGTCTTCTAGCTCTGGGGCGACGGGGATCCTCCTCCTCCTCCGATGGTACTGCTGGCTCGACCTCCAGCGGCTGTCCCCTCATGATGGCCAGGTTGTGCAGCATGCACCAGACCACAACGATTATGGAGAGCCATTGAGGAGAGTACTTCAAGGTGTCACCAAAGAGGTCCAGGCACCAGAACCTCTGCTTAAGGATGCCTATGCATTGCTCGATGATGCACCTGGTGGCAAAATGAGCGTCATTATATACATACTCTGGTGCTATCCTGGGGTACTGCAGTGGAGTGAGCAGTCAAGTGGACAAGGGACATCCCTTGTCCCCAAGCAGCCAACCGCAATCCTGATTCGGGCTGGTCAAGACGATGGGCACAGTGGTCTGGTGCAGAATGAACAAATCATAGCTGCTGCCTCCCTTGCTCGCTGTCTCTCTGCACGGTATTGACTGCGATGCCTTCTCCTGCATGCTGCCCTGCTTCTGAGCAGGTGTACCAGGTGTTGCCCTCCCAACACTCTTCCCATCCTCGGGGTGAATCCTGCCAAGCAGCTCTCTGCAGCCCACAGGCCTCCACTAAAGAATCAGACCTGAAAGTTGTACAAAACTATGTGCAAACCTCTGGAGCCAAAACAATTAATAAAACCTAATGAAAAGCTAAATACTGTGGATGATGGAATATGAAATAAAACACTAATAATTAATACAACTATATGAATAGCTAAATATTGCGGATGATGAAATCTGAAATAAAAACACTAAAATGAATAAAGCTATTTATTTCCCTACCAAAGGGCCCCAATCGCGGCAACACTTCAGCAGTGTCGCATTTGAGCACCAACTCAAATTCCTTGTGGGGGCACTGCCTGAAGAAGTCCTACTGTGAAGCTGAAAATCCCTGTGGTGGCCGTTTTTCAGTGGCCTTACCTTACCGCGGGAAACCCTCCTTTACTTCGGTTTCACCCCGCCGTTTCCAGCGGGAGTGAGCACCGCTCAAACTGCGCCCCCCTCCCCGAGCTGATTATGGCTCGCGGAGGGAAAATCATGCGACCACAGCGGCCAATCATTTTTCGATCGGCCACCCAAACTCCGCGGTAGCCGTCCCTTCGGGGACAGTGAATTTCGGCCCCTGAGCCTCTTACTCATTCTGACAAAATGCAGTACTTCCATGAAGCGTGAGGGCAAGGTGCACAAGTGAAAACTGCACACTGTTACAAAATAGGTCTAGAAAGCTTTGATACATTAAGTGACAAGAGCTGGTACATGGCTGGAGTTATTTATGTTCCATAAATACTTGAGTAATATGTTCTCATCCTGGATTGATAGATACCATAATTACAACATTAACCCTTTTAAGAGTGCTGAAGAGCCATTATAAGCAGCAATGTTTCTGATTTATATTCCCTTTATAATCGAATACCCTGAAAGCACACAATTCACAAAATAAATATAGCATTTAGTAGTTCACATCAGACAATGTGTAGCAGGTTGGAATAAATAAAATCTTTGATTGTTTATCAATATGACAAAATGCTAGATTAAATATCAAAGTGCAAAAAATAAAATTGTTCTCTCCAGGTTAATCAATTGCAAGCCACTTATTCTAACGTTGGTTCAATTTTGGTAGAAAAAAATGGTGTGAAATATAAATATATCTTACAACTAACTCCAGTTTATTCATGACTGTACCCTTTGCATTTGTTAAATTGTTTTTAAACCAAATGTAGCAGCTGTTCAAAATGCAACTGTACATAAAAAGCAACAAACTTTGTTATTCATGCCTGCTGCTGTTTTACATGTGTGATTGTAATTTTATTTTTATTACATTGAAATGATTCTACAATGTGGAAATCAATGCAATGGATGTGACCATATTAACAGTATGCTCCCATAGAAGCTACCGCACAATAATTGGCCATTTAGCCCACCTCTTCTCATCCCACTTTCCTGTTTCCTCTGCATACTGTTTAATATTCCTCTTTTTAAGTAACGTAATTCCTTTTTTAAAAAAGGTTATGGACCCTACTTCAACAATGATTTGTGGCAGAGAATTGCACATTGTAACCACTCTCTGTGTGACTAAATGTTATCTTACCTCTCCCTTAATTCTTCTTGTGATTAAGTTTGTGCCCTCCTGTTAATGTCTCACTGACTGGTGAAAACAATCTAACACTGTGTGACTTATCGTAACCTTTCATAACCTTGAAGACCTTAATCTTCTTTGCTCTTTTATCACTTTCTAAAGAACCAAAATTTGAGTCGCCCTCAAACCAGTGACTTCATAATATTTTGCTTTGTGCATTGATACATGTGGGAGATGCTGACAAGGCCACCTTTATTGCCTATTCTTAGTTGCCCCAAGAAGGAAGTGATGGACCATCTTGAACCGCTGCAGTCCTTGTGGGATGATACTCCCGGTGGCATTAGGCAGGAGGAAACAGGATTTTGATCAAGTGATGATGAAGGAGTGGCAATATGTATGGTATGTGGCTTGGAGGCAAGTTGAAGGTGATGGTGTTCCCAAGATCTTGCTGTTCATCCTTTTCCGCGATGAATGTTGCAGTACTGGGCGGTGCCGATGAAGTTAGTTTGATTATTGCAGCAGCATATCCAGTACATAGTACATATCTCTAACCACAGTGCTATGGTAGTGGAGCGGGTAGATTTTGAGTTCACTGGTAGGAATGCCAATCAATCGGACTGCTCTGGCCTGGATGGTGTTGAGCTAATTGAAGTTGCACCCATGATGGACAAATGACAAGTATTCTAATTCACTCCTGATTTGAACCGAGTAGATGATGGCGAAGCTTTGAGCAGTCTGGAGGTGAGCCACTCATTGCAATATACTCAGTCTATGCCCCACTCTTGTAGCCAGACTTTTGTCTACTTATCGTATTAGAAGACAGTGAAATTTGCAAAAAGAAATGACTCAGTGGAACATACTTAAGGTATAGTGTCAGCTGTGGCTCAGTGGGTAGCACACTCATCTCTGACTCAGAAGGTTGTGGGTTCAAGTCCCATTCTGGCAACTTGAGAAGATAAAATCTAGACTGACACTCTTGTGCAGTGCTGAGGGAGTGCTGCACTGTTGGAGCAACTGTCTTTTGGATGTGACGTTAAACCAAGGCCCCATCTGCCAGCTGGATGTAAAAGATCGCATGGTGCTATTTAGAAGTGGGGCCTGGTGTCCTGGCCAATATTTATCCCTCAATCAAAAGAACAGATTATCTGGTCATTATCACATTGTTGTTTGTGGGAGTTAGCTGTGCGCAAGGCTAGGTTCCCACATTATAACAGTGATTACACTCCAAAACTACTTCATTGGCTGTCAACCATTTTGAGACATCCGGTGGTCTTTATAACATCCAGCCATTCTAAACTTCCTTAGGGGCTCAATTTTCCCCAGTTATGGATGGATTTATGAAAGGGAAATCATGCTTGACAAATCTTCTAGAATTTTTGGGGGGTGTAACTAATAGAGTGGACAAGGGAGAACCAGTGGATGTGGTGTATTTGGACTTTCAAAAGGCTTTTGACAAGGTCCCACACAAGAGATTAGTGTGCAAAATTAAAGCACATGGTATTGGGGGTAATGTATTGACGTGGATAGAGAACTGGATGGCAGACAGGAAGCAAAGAGTAGGAATAAATGGGTCCTTTTCAGAATGGCTGGCAGTGACTCGTGGGGTGCCGCAGGGTTCAGTGCTGGGACCATTTACAATATACATTAATGATTTAGACGAATGAATTGAATGTAATATCTCCAAGTTTGCAGATGGAACTAAGCTGGGTGGCAGTGTGAGCTGTGAGGAGGATGCTAAGAGGCTGCAGGGTGACTTGAACAGGTTAGGTGAGTGGGCAAATGCATGGCAGATACAATATAATGTCGATAAATGTGAGGTTATCCACTTTGGTGGCAAAAACAGGAAGGCAGAATATTATCTGAATGGTGACAGATTAGGAAAAGAGGAGGTGCAACGAGACCTGAGTGTCATGGTACATCAGTCATTGAAAGTTGACATGCAGGTACAGCAGACGGTGAAGAAGGCAAATGGCATGCTGGCTTTCATAGCGAGAGAATTTGAATATAGAAGCAGGGAGGTCTTATTGCAGTTGTACAGGGCCTTGGTGAGACCACACCTTGAATATTGTGTACAGTTTTCGTCTCCTAATCTGAGGAAGGACATTCTTGCTGTTGAGGGAGTGCACGAAGGTTCACCAGACTGATTGCCGGGATGGCAGGACTGACATAGGAAGAAAGACTGGATCGTCTAGACTTATATTCACTAGAATTTAGAAGAATGAGAGGGGATCTCATAGAAACATATAAAATTCTGACGGGACTGGACAGCTTAGATGCAGGAAGAATGTTCCCGATGTTGGGGAAGTCCAGAACCAGGGGTCACAGTCTAAGGAGAAGGGGTAAGCCATTTAGGACCGAGATGAGGAAAAACTTCTTCACTCAGAGAATTGTGAACCTGTGGAATTCTCTACCGCAGAAAGTTGTTGAGGCCAGTTCGTTAGATATATTCAAAAGGGAGTTAGATGTGGCCCTTATGGCTAAAGGCACCAAGGGGTATGGAAAGAAAGCAGGAATGGGGTACTGAAGTTGCATGATCAGCCATGATCATATTGAATGGTGGTGCAGGCTCGAAGGGCTGAATGGCCTACTCCTGCACCTATTTTCTATGTTTCAATCAGCGCTGTTTTTTTGGCGTGTGTCGCTTTTTTTGGCGTAAATTAAAATCTCCCCGTTTCCCCAAAGTTTCTGCGCCAATTAGATTTTTTTAGGTTCGTATTTTTTTGCGTCATAGGTTTGAAAGCCGAACTGAATGTATGAGAACCCTTAGGCTATACAGCTGCTTCAAAAGAAGCCCGGGAGTTGGGGGGTTGTGGCCTGTGTCCAGGCGAGGGAGCGATTCTGTCAGCCGACCCTCGAGCCCGGTGAGGAGACGTTCGGTCAGTGGTGGGGTGCTATTTTGAAAAAAATCTAACATTAAAGAATTGCATTAGACTTTGTTGCCCCAAATGTCTTCATTGAATGCCTCGCTTCCCATTCTAAGCAAGCCTATTACGCATACACAGACCGGGTTGTGGCCCACACTAAGGCGTCAACCTTGAGGAGAGAGAGGGAAAGAAGGATTGAGTGTTTGTCCTACTGTTTTGAGCTTTTTGCAAAGCCACAATTTAATTATGGGGGCAATATTGACAATGTCATACCTTGTGCAAGGCTTTTGCATGATGGTGCTGCGGAGGAGAAGATTGATTAGACCTCATCGCATGAGGTGACTCAGAGCACGTAGGATGATGGGCAGGAGACCTTACCTATATCGAGACAGGTGTTCATACCTGCACCTGAGTGATGCAGACTGTGTGAGAAGGCTGCGTTTCTGCAAAGAAGTTGTAACCGAGATCTGTGAATTAATAAAAGCAGACCTGCAACCGAGAAGTGTCAGGAGGACGGCTTTGTCAGTTAGAAACATAGAAACATAGAAAATAGGTGCAGGAGTAGGCCATTCGGCCATTCGAGCCTGCACCACCATTCAATAGGATCATGGCTGATCATTCAACCTCAGTACCCCTTTCCTGCTTTCTCTCCATACCCCTTGATCCCTTTAGCCGTAAGGGCCATATCTAACTCCATTTTGAATATATCTAACGAACTGGCCTCAACAACTTTCTGTGGGAGAGAATTCCACAGGTTAACAACTCTCTGAGTGAAGAAGTTTCTCCGCATCTCAGTCCTAAATGGCTTACCCCTTATCCTTAGACTATGACCCCTGGTTCTGGACTTCCCCAGCATCGGGAACATTCTTCCTGCCTCTAACCTGTCCAATCCCGTCAGAATTTTGTATTTTTCTGAGAGATCCCCTCTCATTCTTCTAAACTCCAGTGACTACAAGCCCAGTCGATCCAGTCTATCCTCATCTGTCAGTCCAGCCATCCTGGGAATCAGTCTGGTGAATCTTCGTGCACTTCCTCAATAGCAAGAACGTCCTTCCTCAGATTAGGAGACCAAAACTGAACACAATATTCCAAGTGTGTCCTCACCAAGGCCCTGTACAACTGCAGCAAGTCCTCCCTGCTCCTATATTCAAATCCTCTCGCTATGAAGGCCAGCATGCCATTTGCCTTCTTCACCGCCTGCTGTACCTGCATGCCAACTTTCAATGACTGATGTACCATGACAGCCAGGTCTCGATGCACCTCCCCTTTTCCTAATCTGTCACCATTCAGATAATATTCTGCCTTCCTGTTTTTGCCACCAAAGTGGACAACCTCACATTTATCCAGATTATACTGCATCTGCCATGCATTTGCCCACTCACCTAACCTGTCCAAGTCACCCTGCAGCCTCTTAGCGTCCTCCTCACAGCTCACGCCGCCACCCAGCTTAGTGTCATCTGCAAACTTGGAGATATTACATTCAATTCCTTCATCTAAATCATTAATGTATATTGTAAATAGCTGGAGTCCCAGCACTGAACCTGGTTGCACCCCACAAGTCACCCCAAAAGACAGAAAGGAGATGAGTAAAAGTGGAGGGCAGAGAAACCCAAGGCAAAAAACAAAAGGGGCCACTGTACAGCAAAATTCTAAAGGGTCAAAGTGTAATAAAAAGGCAAGCCTGAAAGCTCGGTGCCTCAATGCGAGGAGTATTCGGAATCCAGGAGAGGGCTCTGAGCTAGTTAGAGTGGGTGAGAGCTCAGATGAACAGGACCCCAAGAAAGAATGCAAAAGGCAGGAGGCAACAGAGCAGAGTAGCACTGGGGTAAATGTAAACCACAAGGTGATAGGAAGGGACAATATGTATGAATATAAAGGGACTGCCGGAAGGGTCAAAACTAAAAATCATGGTTTAAAAACTAGTATTAAAACACTCTACCTAAACGCACGCAGCATTCGAAATAAAGTAAATGAGTTGACGGCACAAATCATTACAAATGGGTATGATTTGGTGGCCATTACAGAAACGTGGTTGCAGGGTGGCCAAGACTGGGAATTAAACATACAGGGGTATCTGACAATTCGGAAAGATAGACAAGAAGGGAAAGGAGGTGGGGTAGCTCTGTTAATAAAGGATGATATCAGGGCAGTTGTGAGAGATGATATTGGCTCTAATGAACAAAATGTTGAATCATTGTGGGTGGAGATTAGAGATAGTAAGGGGAAAAAGTCACTGGTAGGCGTAGTTTATAGGTCCCCAAATAATAACTTCACGGTGGGGCGGACAATAATCAAGGGAATAATGGAGGCATGTGAAAAAGGAATGGCAGTAATCATGGGGGAATTTAACCTACATATCGATTGGTCAAATCAAATCGCACGGGGTAGCCTTGAGGAGGAATTCATAGAATGCATACGGGATTGTTTCTTCGAACAGTATGTTACAGAACCTACAAGGGAGCAAGTTATCTTAGATCTGGTCCTGTGTAATGAGACAGGAATAATAAACGATCTCCTAGTAAAAGATCCTCTCAAAATGAGTGATCACAGTATGGTTGAATTTGTAATACAGATTGAGGTGAGGAAGTAGTGTCTCAAACGAGCATACTATGCATAAACAAAGGGGACTACAGTGGAATGAGGGCAGAGTTAGCTAAAGTAGACTGGGAACACAGACTAAGCGGTGGCACAATTGAGGAACAGTGGAGAACTTTTAAGGAGCTCTTTCATAGTGCTCAACAAAAATATATTCCAGTGAAAAAGAAGGGCAGTAAGAGAAGGGATAACCAGCCATGGATAACCAAGGAAATAAAGGAGAGTATCAAATTAAAAACCAAAGTGTATAAGGTGGCCAAGGTTAGTGGGAAACTAGAAGATTGGGAAAATTTTAAACGACAGCAAAGAATGACTAAGAAAGCAATAAAGAAAGGAAAGATAGATTACGAAAGTAAACTTGCGCAAAACATAAAAACAGATAGTAAAAGCTTTTACAGATATATAAAATGGAAAAGAGTGACTAAAGTAAATGTTGGTCCCTTCGAAGATGAGAAGGGGGATTTAATAATGGGAAATGTGGAAATGGCTGAGACCTTAAACAATTATTTTGTTTCGGTCTTCACAGTGGAAGACACAAAAACCATGCCAAAAATTGCTGGTCACGGGAATGTGGGATGGGAGGACCTTGAGATAATCACTATTACTAGGGGGGTAGTGCTGGACAGGCTAATGGGACTCAAGGTAGACAAGCCCCCTGGTCCTGATGAAATGCATCCCAGGGTATTAAAAGAGATGGCAGAAATTATAGCAGATGCATTGGTTATAATCTACCAAAAGTCTCTGGACTCTGGGGAGGTACCAGTGGATTGGAAAGCAGCTAATGTAACTCCTCTGTTTAAAAAAAGGGGGCAGGCAAAAGACAGATAACTACAGGCCGGTTAGTTTAACATCTGTAGTGGGGAAAATGCTTGAAGCTATCATTAAGGAAAAAATAGCGGGACATCTAGATAGGAATAGTGCAATCAAGCAGACGCAACATGGATTCATGAAGGGGAAATCATGTTTCACTAATTTACTGGAATTCTTTGAGGATATAACGAGTATGGTGGATAGAGGTGTACCGATGGATGTGGTGTATTTAGATTTCCAAGAGGCATGCGATAAGGTGCCACACAAAAGGTTACTGCAGAAGATAAAGATACGCGGAGTCAGAGGAAATGTATTAGCATGGATCGAGAATTGGCTGGCTAACAGAAAGCAGAGAGTCGGGATAAATGGGTCCTTTCCAGGTTGGAAATCAGTGGTTAGTGGTGTGCCACAGGGATCGGTGCTGGGACCACAACTGTTTACAATATATACAGATGACCTGGAAGAGGGGACAGAGTGTAGTGTAACAAAATTTGCAGATGACACAAAGATTAGTGGGAAAGCGGGTTGTGTAGAGCTCACAGAGAGGCTGCAAAGAGATTTAGACAGGTTAAGCGAATGGGCTAAGGTATGGCAGATGGAATACAATGTCGGAAAATGTGAAGTCATCCACCTTGGGAAAAAAAAACAGTAAAAGGGAATATTATTTGAATGGGGAGAAATTACAACATGCTGTGGTGCAGAGGGACCTGGGGGTCCTTGTGCATGAAATTCTTTTGGAGTTTACCTGAAAAACATAAAACATTAATCCGTGCCCCACGACCTGGATGACACACCAGACATTTACAAGGCCCTTTTTTTCCTTTTTTGTGGTTTTTTTTTTGGGCACTAAAATCAAATTTTTTTTTCCAGTGCCCCCTATAAAAGGGGAGGGGGACACTAAAGCACCGGCAATTAAAACAAATTAAACTTTAAAACGTAAAATCAAATTAAAATTTGGTTGCCGGGCGTGATGATGCACTCCAGTCCCTCCGGTGCCCACCTCTCACGGAAGGCCGCGAGCGTACCGGTGGACACCGCGTGCTCCATCTCCAAGGACACCCTGGACCGGATGTAAGAGCGGAAGAGAGGCAGGCAGTCAGGTTGAACGACCCCCTCGACCGCCCGCTGCCTGGACCGGCTGATGGCACCCTTGGCCGTTCCCAGGAGCAGTCCTACGAGGAGGCCCTCGGACCTACCCGCTCCCCTCCGCACAGGGTGCCCAAAGATCAGGAGAGTGGGACTGAAGTGCAGCCAGAATTTCAGGAGCAGCCCCTTTAAATAATAAAACAGGGGCTGCAACCTCGTGCACTCAATAAAAACATGGAACATGGACTCCTCCAGACCGCAGAAATTGCAGGCGGCCTGGGAGTCCGTGAACCGGCTTAAAAATTTGTTGCACGGCACTGCTCCATGCACCACCCTCCAGGCCAAGTCCCCGATGAATAGTGGGAGGACTCCCACGTAGAGTGCCCTCCATCGGGGACCTCCGCCACCTCCGGACGGCAAGATGGTACGCCATGGCGTGTCCGGACGGCCAGCGAGGATGGCAAAGTTGAGAGTGTGCAGGAGCAGCCCGTACAGGAAACCCCTCCGCACGGAACTGAAAGGCACGGAGGGGATTTCCCCGAGGCGGCTCAAGTTGTGAGGCACCGGCCCCCGAGGGAGGTTCCGGGGTTTGGCGTCGATGAGGAATTCCGTCCGGACGGGGGTCAGTTCGGACGGGATCTCCCCACGTGCTTGAGCCTCCTCGATGCACCTAACAGAGTCAGGGCCCAAAGCTGTTTTTAGCGACTCGATGGCATCGGCCGCGTGGCGGACGTTGGCAGAATTTAGGCGCCGCGCCATGTGTCTGGCGCCATCCAGCCCGCTCCTCCGCCATCGAGCAGTTCCCTGACCCTGGTCACCTCACCAGCCACAGCCCTCTCTTCCGACCGCCACATAAAACCTCGGTCGTGGAGGTACGGATTCTCGAGCAGCGGCTCCTGCAGGACAGCCGCTACTCCAGCCGGCGGAGAGCTGCGCTTGGTGGAGACTTTGTTCCAGACCCTGATGAGTTCCTTGTAAAAGACAGGTAGCTCCTGGAGGGCGGTCCTGACACCCCCCAAGTTCACAAACAGGAGCTGCGTGTCGTAATTCAGGTCGCGCTGCTGGCGGAAGAAATACGTCGCCAGAGCACACCACCTAGGAGAGGGCTCGACGTAAAGGTATCTCTGCAGGGTCTGAAGACGGAAAGTCGCGAGCTGGGCGCTGACGCACACCAACGACTGACCGCCCTCCTCAAGCGGGAGACTCAAGACCGCGGCAGAGACCCAGTGCTTCCTGTTGTTCCAGAAGAAGTCTACCAGCTTCTTCTGTATCTTGGCGACAAACGCAGGGGGAGGGGTCAAAGTGACCAGCCGGTACCACAACATTGCGGCCACCAGCTGGTTTATGACTAGCGCTCGACCCCTGTAGGACAGCACTCGGAGCAGTCCTGTCCAGCGCCCTAGGCGAGCGGCGACCTTGGCCTCCAGCTCTTGCCAGTTCGCCGGCCAGGCTCCCTCGTCGGGGCTAAGGTAGACTCCCAGATAGAGGAGATGGGTCGTGCTCCAGGCAAAAGGCCTGAGCTCCTCCGGCAGGGAGTCCACCCGCCACTGACCCACCAGGAGTCCGGAACATTTCTCCCAGTTGATCCTGGTGGAGGACGCGGCCGAGTAAATCTCCTGGCACTCACGCATCCTCCGCAGGTCAGCGGGATCCTCTACCGCGAGGAGCACGTCATCGGCGTAAGCCGAGAGGACGACCTCCACGCCCGGCCCTTGCAGAGCCAGTCCCGTCAACCTCGTCCGCAGGAGGCGCAGGAAAGGCTCCACGCAGATGGCATATAACTGGCGGGACATGGGGCATCCCTGGCGCACCCCTCTCCTAAAGCGAAGGAGCACCGTCAAGGACCCGTTAACCTTAATCAGACACTCCGCGGCGGCGTACAAAAGTCGGATCCGGGCGACGAAATGCGTCCCGAACCCGAAAGCGCGCAGAGTTCCGAGCAGATAGTCGTGATCCACCCTGTCGAACGCCTTCTCTTGGTCGAGAGATAGGAAGGCTACCGACAGACCAGCCTCCTGGGAATGATGGATGAGGTCCCGGACCAGATGAATGTTGTCGTGGATTGTTCGGCCCGGGACCGTGTAGGACTGGTCGGGGTGGATCATGTGGTCCAGCACGGCGCCGAGGCAAGCAGACATCGCCTTGGCGAAGATTTTGTAGTCCGTGCTGAGGAGGGAGACCGGGTGCCAGTTCTTAAGGAGGCGGAGATCGCCCTTCTTAGGCAGCAGGACGATGACTGCCCTGCACCAAGAGAGGGGCATCTCCCCGTTCGCCAGACTTTCCCCCAGGACCCGCGCGTAGTCGCTCCCCAGGACGTCCCAGAACGCCCTGTGGAACTCCACGGTCAGCCCATCCAGCCCCGGGGTTTTCCCCTTGAGAGCCGGTCGAGGGCACCGGTCAGCTCCGCCAGGCTTAGCGGAGCTTCCAAATTTTCACCGCCCTCCGGGCTGACTTTCGGCAGGTCTTCCCACAAAACTCTACGCGCTTCCTCGCTGGACGGATCCGGAGAGAACAGAGCCCCGTAATATTCACGGGCCCTGTTGTTGACACCCTCCGGATCTGAGACGATAGAGCCGTCGTCGGCCAGCAGCGTCAAGAGCTGCTTACGGACACTCTGCCTTTTTTCCAGTGAGTAGAAGAAGGGGGAGCCGCGGTCCAGATCCCGCAGGAACCGGATCCGCGACCTCACGAACGCGCCTCGGGACCCGACGAGCTGCAGGTCCTTCAGCGCGGCCTTCTTAGCTTCGTACGCCGTCCGCAGGGCCGGGTCCTCGACGACTTGACCGAGACGGGATTCCAGGTCGAGCACCTCTTTTTCTCGGCGCCCGACCCTGGCCGCCCGCCTCTTGGTCGACCCCCTCGCGTACTCTTAACAGAAGACGCGGACGTGAGCATTGCCCACATCCCACCATAGCCTCAAGGAGGGGAAGCCCCCCTGCTTCCTTCTCCAGTCGGCCCAGAATCGACGGAACGAGTCCTGGAACCGCACGTCCTCCAGCAGCCGGTTGTTAAAGTGCCAGTACGCGGACCCCGTCCTCGCGCGGAGCGAAGCGAGCTCCGCCCACACCAGGTGGTGGACCGAACACGGCACCGGCCGCATGGAGGCCGCCGGGACGCAGGAAACGTACGCCCGAGACACGTAAAGGCGGTCGACTCTGGACCATCCTACTCCAGGCCTCACCCAAGTAAAGGCGCTGGAGTCGGGGTGGAGATTTCGCCAGACGTCCACCAAGTCGAAGGACCCGACCAGGCCCCTCAACTTCTCCATCGCCGTCATGCTTTGCGGGGCACCGGAGCGGTCCCTCGCCTCGAGGGTGCAGTTAAAATCCCCCCCGAGGACAATGCAGTCGCCGACGTCGACGGAGCCAAGAAGAGCGGACACATCTTCGAAGAAGCGCGCTTGCTGCGGGCCGGGCTGAGGGGCGTACACGTTCACGAGATGGAGCGGCACGTCCCCCAGGCGAACCGTTACGTGCAGCAAGCGGCCTGGCACGGGCTCCTCGACCCCCAAGATCTCCGGCTGAAAATGCGGGCCCAGCAAGATGGCCACCCCACTAGAAGTGGCGGTGAGGTGGCTCATGCGGACCTCTCCTTGCCATTCCAGGAACCACGTGGCTTCGTCTCCCGGAACGGTGTGGGTTTCTTGCAGGAAGCACACCACATATTTCCCCTCCCGCAGGAGCGAAAAATTGTCAAATCTACGGCGTGCCCCTCTGCCGCCGTTGATGTTGAGGCTGGCTATGGTTATCTTCATGGCAAAAGCATCGTGCAACCTCTACCTTAACCTATTGTGGGGGAGGGAGCGGAGTCTTTTGTTGACCTCCACTCCCTCCGCAGCCCAGCGAGGAGTCCCTCGAGCTCGCGCTGCTCAAGGTATTGCACCTTTGTCAAGGGCCCACCCGCGGCCAAGGTTTTAGCGCCGTCGCGGTTGGACACCTTGATCAGCTCTGGCTCGGACCATTTTCCCAGGGCCAGATGGGCTTGGTTGCGGCGATCCTGGCTCTGGGCCAAAAAGTCCCGGAGTTCCTTTGCAGGAATGAGGAGGGTCTCAGCGGCGGTCGCAAGCAGATCCACCGCCTCACTGGCGGTGGACTCTAGATCTTCTCCCGCGTCCCCCACCGAGTCTCCGTCCTCCTCCAGGAGGTGGCCGCCAGCAGCCAGCCCATCGACCGCACAAGGTACGGCAAATGACCCGACCGCTCCATCCGGCCCTGGCTCTGCCCCGATCCCACCCCCAGGATCATCGGCAGAGGAGTCCCCGCTGGGCTCTTTTAAAAGTGGTGCTGGGTCGGGAAACAACAGCGGAAGGGGTTCCCCCTCCGCCCCAGGAACCGGGGAACAAGGAGAGACCCGGCCATAGAAAATCCCCAGGCCCTCCAAGCGCTCCAGCTCCAAAGTAGGCGGCGAGGGTGGGTGTTCTTCCCTCTCCCCGCTGCCACCCTCTAGCCCAGCGTGTACGGTTTCTTCAAAACTAAAATTTAAATTAAAGTTAACGTGTTCACTTTCTGCCGGGTCGAGCAAATCCCGGGAGAAGTTGGATATTGGCTGGGCGGGCTCAGGTACAGCCTTTCCGGCCCCGCCCGCCTCAGTCCCCGGGATGCTCGATCCGGCGGTAACGCATTCCTCCGCCGACCCCACGTCCCCCGCGACAGGCAGTTCTTCCACTCCAACCCCGGGAGGCAGAGGCTGGGCAGCCTCAACTGTCTCACCCTCCCCGGGGACAGACTCCTCTCGCCTTCGGCACGATTTGGGGGCACTGGTGGCGGACGCGGGACGCGTGGCGGGCACCGACTCCTCCGCGGGGGGGTGTTGTTCCCCCTCCTCCTCATTGGATCGGCGCCTCCTTTTGTTACTGGGGAAGCGCGGAGGCAGGGAGACCTCCATGTCTGCCGCGGCCTCCCGCTCCACTCCCCCCTTTTCCTTTTCTTGCCCGCGCCCGGGCCCCTCTGCGGTGTTGTTCAAGGGCTCGGGCACGGGCTCAGGGCACCCCGCGCTCGCCGATGACAGGGTTGGGCCGAGCGCGGTAATCGGGTTGTCTGGCGCACCGAGGGGGCCCGCCTTGAGTTGTTTCGCTTTTCCCCGCGCCTTCTTTCTGGTCGGATGCTCTCCCTCCCCCCCGCCGGAGGCCGTGAAATCAAAGGCCTCCGACGATGCCCGCGCACCTACGGCTTCCGGTACGCGGTCGCGACTAGGGAGAGGGGAGGCCGCGGCGCCAGCCTTGGCCGCCTTCAGTGGTTTGGCGGCCTTGGAGGCGGGGCAGTTCTTGCGGACGTGCCCCACCTCCCTACACGCATGGCACCGTCCGACGTCCAAAAGACGCGGTAGTCAGTCCCCTCGTGCGCCACATCAAAGTGGCCCTCTGTCGTCTCCTCCCGCTCCAGCCGGACAAAAAACTGGCGGCGGAAGGAGAACACGTGGCGCAGGCAGCTCTCCCTAAGGCCGAGCGGTATGGGGTTGATCCCCGACCTTACCTCCCCCAGTTGTTGTATGTGAGGGAGGAGGAGCTCAGCGGGAACAAAGGGCGGGACGTTCGACAGAACGACCCTCTGCGTGGTGGCCTCGAGAGGGTCGACCGGCAGGAACGTTCCGCTCACCGTGAGCCCCTTCTCGATGGCCAGGGACACCGCCCGCTCAGACCCCAGGAAGAAAACAGCCTTCCCAGACATCTTGGAGGCCGCGACAATGGCCGAGGGGCCGACTACCCCAGCCATCACCCGCACGCACTCCTCGATGCTCATTGTGGGGTGAGTGTAGCTCTTGACCCCGTGCTTTTTCGTTATTAATCTGAAAGGTGGCAGGGCAGCAGGAGGCACAGGTGGCACCGTGGTTGCGGATGCCGCCTGCGCATACGTCCTTGCCGGCCCTGCCACCGACATGGATGGGGTCGCCATCGCGGGGTCCCTTAAAGAACTACACCCACCCCAAAGTCACAGGCCTTACTGGTCTTTAATGGCCTCGTTCAAAAGACTGAGCAGAGGAGCTCTTAACGAGGCACACCTCTCCCCTAGTTGACAATTGGGGAGGGGCCTTGCTCCCTCTGCTCATTTGTCTTAATTGTTTTTGTAATTTAAGAAAAAAGGGGCTCTCAGAGAGAGAGGGGAGAAACAGAGAGTAACAGAGAAAGAGAGAGGTGGGTGGGAAGGGGGGGGAACTGTGAGGGCAGGTCTCCCCTCGCAGCTGTGGGTGGGTGCAATCCCCAGATGGCAAAAAAAATAGTCTTTGGGATGGTCTTCGGGTGAGGGGAGAAGATTTCTTCACCTGGTGCAGCTGGAGCCACACAGGTACACACTCCCAACGATGTTAATTACGGTGGATTAATTGTTTCTTCAGCCTGGTAGCTCCAGCTATCCCAGGCTAGGCAATGAGGGAGAGGTGTTTCAGTGGTGTGTGGGGCCCAGCTGTAAGCGAGACCCCCACACACACTTTCACACACACACATCCCCCGCGATGTTCCGGCCCCCGACTGGTCTTCTTTCCTCCCCCCACCGATACAACAAAGTCTTTTAGAGACTGCACCAATACACCCACCTGTAGAATGGTAGAGTCTCCCTCCTTCCACACTGGATGTTGTTGTTGGTCTTTCCCCCTCTCTCCAACTCTTTGTAGAAATGGTAAAGTTGTTAAAGTTTTCTGCTTTCCTACTCTCCCTCTGGGTGAATGTTGGTGGTGAAGCCCCTTCCTTCCTTCTCTTCCTGGGCTGATTCACAGGCCCAGCCAGGAGCTACAACAGGAGCTGCTCTCCTCACTGCTCACTCAGCCTCCAAAGCTCCACGATTGGTCCTTGTGCATGAAACTTTTAGGAATCCCAAAAAGTTAGCTTGCAGGTGCAGCAGGTAATCAGGAAGGCGAATGGAATGTTGGCCTTCATTGCAAGAGGGATGGAGTACAAAAGCAGGGAGGTCCTGCTGCAACTGTACAGGGTATTGGTGAGGCCGCACCTGGAGTACTGCGTGCAGTTTTGGTCACCTTACTTAAGGAAGGATATACTGGCTTTGGAGGGGGTACAGAAACGATTCACGAGGCTGATTCCGGAGATGAGGGGGTTACCTTATGATGAGAGATTGAGTAGACTGGGTCTGTACTCGTTGGAGTTCAGAAGGATGAGGGGTGATCTTATAGAAATATTTAAAGTAATGAAAGGGATAGACAAGATAGAGGCAGAGAGGTTGTTTCCACTGGTCGGGGAGACTAGAACTAGGAGGCACAGCCTCAAAATACGGGTGAGCCAATTTAAAACCGAGTTGAGAAGGAATTTCTTCTCCCAGAGGGTTGTGAATCTGTGGAATTCTCTGCCCAAGGAAGCAGTTGAGGCTAGCTCATTGAATGTATTCAAATCACAGATAGATAGATTTTTAACCAATAAGGGAATTAAGGGTTCTGGGGAGCGGGCGGGTAAGTGAAGCTGAGTCCACGGCCAGATCAGCCATGATCTTGTTGAATGGCGGAGCAGGCTCGAGGGGCTAGATGGCCTACTCCTGTTCCTAATTCTTATGTTCTTATGTTCTTATACCTGCTATTCTGAAAAGGATCCATTTATTCCGACTGTCTGCTTCCTGTCTGCCAACCAGTTCTCTATCCATGTCAATACATTACTCCAATACCATGTGCTTTAATTTTGCACACCAATCTCTTGTGTGGGACCTTGTCAAATGTCTTTTGAAAGTCCAAATACACCACATCCACTGGTTCTTCCTTGTCCACTCTACTAGTTACATCCTCAAAAAATTCTAGAAGATTTGTCAAGCATGATTTCCCTTTCATAAATCCATGCTGACTTGGACCGATTCTGTCACTGCTTGCCAAATGCACTGCTATTTATCTTTAATAATTGACTCCAACATTTTCTCCACCACCGATGTCAGGCTAATTCTCTGTTTTCTCTCTCCTTTTTTAAAAAGTGGTGTTACATTAGCTACTCTCTAGTCCATAGGAACTGATCCAGAGTCAATAGAATGTTGGAAAATGATCACCAATGCATCCACTATTTCTAGGGCCACTTCCTTAAGTACTCTGGGATGTAGCTTATCAGGCCCTGGGGATTTATTGGCCGTCAATCCCATCAATTTCCCGAACACAATTTCCTGTCTAATAAGGATTTCCTTCAGTTCCTCCTTCTCACTAGATCCTCGGACCCCTAGTATTTCCGGAAGGTCTTCCTTAGTGAAGACAGAACCAAAGTATTTGTTCAATTGGTATGCCATTTCTTTGTTCCCCATTATAAATTCACCTGATTCTGACTGCAAGGGACCCATCTTTTTCTCTTCACATATCTATAGAATCTTTTGCAGGCAGTTTCTATGTTCCCTGCAAGCTTCCTCTCATACTCTATTTCCCTCCTCCTAATTAAACCCTTTGTCCTCCTCTGCTGAATTCTAAATTTATCCCAGTTGTCAGGTTTGCTGCTTTTTCTGGCCAATTTATATGCCTCTTCCTTGGATTTAACACTATCCATAATTTCCCTTGTTCGCCACGGTTGAGCCACTTTCCCCGTATATTTTTATTCCAGACTGGGATGTACAATTATTGAAGTTCATCCATGTGATCTTTAAATTTTTGCCATTGCCTATCCACCATCAACCCTTTAAGTATAATTTTCCAGTCTATCCTAGCCAATTCACGCCTCATACCATCGAAGTTACCTTTCCTTCAGGTCAGGACCCTAGTCTCTGAATTAACTGTGTCACTCTCCATCTTAATAAAGATTTCTACCATATTATGGTCACCCTTCCCCAAGGGGCCTTGCACAACAAGATTGCTAATTAGTCCTTTCTCATTACACATCACCAAGTCTAGGATGGCCAGCTCACTAGTTCGTTCCTCGACATATTGGTCTAGAAAACCATCCCTTATATACTCCAGGAAATCCTCCTCCACAGTATTGCTACCAGTTTGGTTAGCCCAATCTATATGTAGATTACAGTCACCTATGATAACTGCTGTATCTTTATTGCACACATCCCTAATTTCTTGTTTGATGCCATCCCCAATCTCACTACTACTGTTTGTTGCTCTGCACACAACTCCCACTAGCGTTTTCTGCCCTTTGGTATTCCGCAGCTCTACCCATACAGATTCCACATCATCCAAGCTAATGTCCTTCCTTACTATTGCGTTAATTTCCCCTTTAACCAGCAACTCTACCCCACCTCCTTTTCCTTTCTGTCTATCCTTCCTGAATGTTGAATACCCCTGGATGTTGAGTTCCCAGCCTTGGTCACCCTGGAGCCATGTCTCCGTAATCCCAATTATATCATATTCGTTATTAGTTGCCTGCGCAGTTAATTCATCCACCTTATATCGAATACTCCTTGCATTGAGACACAGAGCCTTCAGGCTTGTCTTTTTAACACATTTTTAACACTCTTTGTCTCTTTCGAATTATGCTGTAATGTGGCCCTTTTTGCTTTTTGCCTTTGATTTCTCTGCCCTCCACTTTTACTTTTCTCCTTTCTATCTTTTGCTTCTGCACCCATTTTACTTCCCTCTTTCTCCCTGCATAGATTCCCATCTCCCTGCCATATTAGTTTAACCCCTTCCCCACAGCACTAGCAAAAACTCCCCCTCAGACATCGGTTCCGGTCCTGCCCAGGTGCAAACCGTCCGGTTTGTGCTGGTCCCACCTCCCCCAGAACCGGCTCCAATGTCCCAGGAATTTGAATCCCTCCCTCTTGCACCATTCCTCAAGCCATGTATTCATCTTAACTATCCTGCTATTTCTACTCTGACTAGCATGTGGCACTGGTAGCAATCCTGAGATTACTACCTTTCAGATCCTACTTTTTAATTTAACTCCTAGCTCCCTAATTCAGCTTGTAGGACCTCATCCTGTTTGTTACCTTTGTTGTTGGTACCTATATGCACCACGACAACAGGCTGTTCACCATCCCCCTCCAGAATGCCTTGCAGCCGCTCCAAGTTGAAGTAAAGTTTACAGCTGCACTTTCATTTTACGCATCTGGACCATTTCAGGCCACAATTGGGAATGTGCGTGCTATTTCTCAACATGCAACACATCTATTAGATCCTGCACCTCAGTAGAATGCTGGCGATCTCTCCTTCCTCTCCTCACCCTGGGTGTGGCTCGCTGCATCCCACTGGGACCCGCAGCCTCAGATGGTGGGGTCCTGTGTGTGCCTTGCTACATCCCACTGGGATCCGCAGCCTTGGATGATGGGGGCCTTGGGTGTGCCTTGCTGCACCCCACTGGAACCCACAGCCTCGGACTGTGTGAAACCATGAAATGTCCCAACACTCGTACCACTCAGGAAAGGGGCTGGCACCTCAATAGGCGTCAGCTGGACCTCCTCCAGAGTGAGTACAACCGTGGGGGCTTCAGCCTCCCCTCACCCCCAAAACCTTGGTCTGGAAGGGTCTCGAAGGTGGGATTGGAAGATGTTCTCCTCTTCAGGCTCGTCTGCATCTGAATCTTCTTCTGCATCGGCTTCAGCCTCGTCAGGGTTGGCCTCAAGTTCTGCAAAATGTAACAGAACAGACAAATGGTTAGCAGCAGAGGAGAGGGCTGGGTGGCATGAGTAGGCTCACACAGTGCAGGCAGCAGGGTCATTTGAAGGATCACGAAGAAAGATAGCACATTGCATCAACCAAAGCGTAGCTGACGGAGACATCCCCATGAACCAAAGCATGGCTAGCCCATGCAGTAATTTTAGCAAAGCCAGAATGTGGAATTTGCAGGACTTACCCTCCCTCTCAAGTGTGGGCCCAGGTTGTGCAGTGCTGGTTGCTTTTCTCCAGGCAGGCCCCATCAAAGCAACGACCCTTCCAAGTGTGTCAGTGGGTGCAGATTTGTCAGGCCTCCTCCTGTTCGAGTTCTCTCTCTTTTGTTGTGTGTCACCTTCCTCTGCAAAGATGAAAATATAACTTTTTAGAGAGAGTGTCTTTCTGCTGGGTGGGACATACAGATAGTCACATTTACAATTGCAATTCCAGTGAGTAAATGAAAATATTACTTACATTAGCTGCTTGACCAAGGTCTTGCCACTTCTTTTTGCACTGGCCTCCAGACCTCAAGGTGGTCACCATTGCACAGTAATCTTCTGCAATTTGGTTCCAGCATTTCTTCATTTCTTTTGGTGAGATTTTATTTGACCTCTGCTGGTGTCCAGCTCATGCCATCTGGCCTCAATTACAGTAACCAGTGCCTTCACTTGCTCTTGTGAGAAATTCTCGGTCCTTGAGCCACGTTGCATATTGCAGCTCCGATTTTTCCACTGAAAATTAAAGTTCTCACATAGCACTCAATGTTCTCACACACAACTTGCTCTTTAAAAATGGCTGAATGCAGTCCGGGAGGTGTACTTGGCATGCGCTCCCATAGCAGTCAAGTAAAAAACTTTTTTTTCCCATGCATGCGCAGAAGGGGGGACATCCTTTTTTCGGCGCAGACATTAGGCTCCACCCCCCAAAGCTAAAGGACAGGCTGCGCAGCTCCAATTTTAAAAATGAGAACGAGGAAACTTGCAAGTTATTTTTTTGGAGTAGTCGGGGCCAAAAAAAAGGGCATAACTCTTGAAATACGCCAAAAGACGGCATGGGGAAAATTGAGGTACCCAGCTTTCTAGCAGTTGCAAGTCTTTTCAGCAAAGCCGGGATCCATTGTCACCTCAGTGGTAGAACTTATCACACCATTGACAGATTGCTTCTGTCATCTCTACTTGACTTTCCATCTATTACATCAGAATGAATGCCGTTTATACTGTCTCAGCTTGGTCCTCAAAATTGGACCACTGTGAGGCCCAACAGCAGCAGCAACAGACACACCAGCAACACCAACAACAACACCATCAACCTTCTCCTCAATGCTGTACAGGACAGAGGGCATCAGTGCAGGGCTGTACAGCACCGGAAGCGATACCCGCAACATAGGGTATACAATTGACAAGGTGCCACATAAATGGTTACTACACAAGATAAAAGTTCATGGGGTTGGGAGTAATATATTATCATGGATAGAGGATTGGCTAATGAACAAAAAACAGAGAGTCAGGATAAATGGTTCATTGTCGGGTTGGCAATCAGTAACCAGTGGGGTGCTGCAGGGATCAGTGCTGGAACCCCAACTATTTACAATCTATATAATAATGATTTGGAAGAAGGGACCGAGTATAATGTAGCCAAGTTTGCTGACGATACAAAGATGGGAGGAAAAGCAATGTGTGAGGAGGACACAAAAAATCTGCAAAAGGACATAGACAGGCTAAGTGAGTGGGCAGAAATTTGGCAGATGGAGTATAATGTTGGAAAGTGTGAGGTTATGCACTTTGGCAGAAAAAAAATCAAAGAGCAAGTTATTATTTAAATGGAGAAAGATTGAAAAGTGCTGCAGTACAGCGGGACCTGGAGGTACTTGTACATGAAACACAAAAGGATAGTATGGAGGCAGAGCAAGTGATCAGGAAGGCCAATGGAATCTTGACCTTTATTGCAAAGGGGATGGAGTATAAAAGCAGGGAAGTCTTGCTACAGTTAAACAGGGTATTGATGAGGCCATACCTGGAATACTGCGTGCAGTTTTGGTTTCCATATTTACGAAAGGATATATTTGGTTTGGAGGCAGTTCAGAGAAGATTCACAAGGTTGATTCCGGAGATGAGGGGGTCGACTTATGAGCAAAGGTTGAGTAGGTGGGTCTCTACTCATTGGAATTCAGAAGAATGAGAGGTGATGTTATCGAAATGTATAAGATTATGAGGGGGCTTGACAAGGTGGATGCAGAGAGGATGTTTCCACTGATAGGGCAGACTAGAACTAGAGGGCATAATCTTAGAATAAGGGGCCACCCATTTAAAACTGAGATGAGGAGAAATTTCTTCTCTCAGAGGGTTGTGGATCTGTGGAATTCGCTGCCTCAGAGAGCTGTGGAAGCTGGGACATTGAATAAATTTAAGACAGAAATAGACATTTTCTTAAACGATAAGGAAATAAGGGGTTATGGGGAGCGGGCAGGAAAGTGGACCTGAGTCCATGATCAGATCAGCCATAATCGTATTAAATGGTGGAGCAGGCTCGAGGGGCCATTTGGCCCACTCCTGCTCCTATTTCTTATGTTCCTATGTTCTTATGTACAAGCACATGATGAGCTTCCTTAACATGATAGAGCAGCAGTGCCTAAGGAGGCTCAGACTATCACGCCATGTCAGTGCAGACATTTGCAGATTGCTGGATCAAGACCTACAGCCCAGAGGAGCAGGTAGACATGCCTTACCAGTGGTTGTCAAAATTACCAGTGCCCTCGTTCTTCACCTCAGATTCCTTCCAAGGATCTACTGCAGACATTTGCACCATCTTGCAGTTGGCCACCCACAAATGCATCAATTAGGTCACCGTTACCCTCTTTGACAAGTTAGCCAGTTATATCAACTTTGCCACTGATGAAGCCTGTGTTACTGAACATGCACCATCAACTGCACACATATAGCCATCAGGGCATCCATCATAAACCAACAGTCTTCCCACGGGCTTCCACTCCCTCAATGTGCAGCTCATCTGCAAAAGTAGTAAGATCATCATGTGTGTGCGCCAAATTCCTTGACAGCTGCCATGACTCTCTTGACTTCACCACTTCACCAGTTCACCCTCCCTCAGCTCTTCGCTCCTCCAAACAGACTTTGTGACTGGTTGCTTGAAGACAACGGCTATCCACTGAAAACATGGCTCATGGCACCCTTGAGGAGGCCAAGTACTGACGCTGAGGAGAGATATTATGAAAGCCACATTTCCACCAAATGTGTCAGAGAGCAGACAATAGGTATTGTGTATGCAAGCACTCTAGTAATGACTCCACAAGGTAAGGCTGGAGTACTTGAACTGTATTGACCTTAGTCCTTTATTGCAGCTCCTAGTGTGAGGACATCAAGAGGTGAGCTCCCTTTTATACTTGGTTACCTGCAGTGTACAGGTGACCCTTAGGTCTCCAGCAGCAGCACCCTCTGGTGTACAGGTACTGTATATACAGAGTGAAGGTACATTCAGTGATCTAGTGTTACAGTACATACATTAACATGCATACATAACAATAGGTATGCGGAAAATGCGCTTCAGATGCCTTGACAGATCAGGAGGAGCCCTTCAGTATGCACCAGCCAGGATCTCCAGAATCATTGTGGTCTGCTGCACCCTGCACAATATAGCACAGCAGTGATGATTAACGCTGCATGAGGAGCAAGGCTCCGAGCACACAGCCTCTTCAGAGGAGGAGCAGGAGGAACCTGTGATCCAGATCCCACCAGCACTTGAGCACATTGCTGCCCGGGAGGCCAGAGATGGCTTCAGCATTGCCAGATTTACTTAACTTAAGGCCTTACGCCCATATGGCTGCCACATGATGCACCGGTTTTGCACCACCCCACTTTGCACCACCCCACAGCAACACCATAAAGTATCCGTGCAATGACCAAGCCATTCCTTTCACACTGACCATCATTGCTGGAGGTAACATTTTGTCTGACCATTTACTCCAACTCACTCAGCCACTTCCAAATTTGCACACAAATTTGTCCATGACCGGAAAGTAGTGAAAATAAATCATTTTATGCGTGACAGCAGTAACAGAAACATTACAGAAACATTTATTAAAACACCCAAGTGACTATCCTTGTGCATCTACTTGTGTTTCATCTTTCTCTTACGTGTGCTTCTATGAAGTGCTACCCCCGTGGTGACTGCATGGACAATTTTGACAGACATCCTCTGGGTTTTGGAGCCTGTGATGGCCCTGCCAACGTCTGCTCCTCCAGCAACTGTGCAGGGGCAGACTTGGCCATCAAGATCCGAGGAGCCATCTGGGGCTCTGACTGACAGGGGGGAGCAGATGGGGGGGGACAGGGAAAACGGGGGAGAAGTGTGTGCACTTTGAGAGAAGCCCCCACTTACATGTCTCCTCTCACCATGACACCCACACTTCCCTGCTAGCAAGGAGCTGGAGAGTATCTTGCTGCACAGCAATGGGGCCATGAGGACCCAAGTCTACGTTGACATCCCTTCCAGAGAGGAGGTCTATGAGCGTCTGCCATCTATTCTCCGTACATAACCATCTATTCTCCATAGAGACCGTGTGCTTCTGTGAGTGGCGCATTAGCTGCTCCATGCAGGTGGCCATCCTTTCCATGGAAGAGCGTACAGTCGCCATCGCCTGCGACACGGCGGTGCTTATATTGGAGATGGACTCCTCCATTCTCTATACATTTGCAGATATCGCAGTTTCAAAACCTGTCAAAGCCTCCTGCACTTCTTGCTGCACCTCCAGATTGGCCTTCTTTCTGGAAGGCTCAGCTTCTGCATGCAACTGAGCAGAGCTGGGAGACTCCTGCACCTCCAGCAAGGAGTCTCTACTGCTGTCGCCACCATCTGCTGTTGATCACTTGTGAGTTGAGAGACACCAGGTGAAAACATTACTCTATCTTGTGTTGCACCCACTGAGGTGTGCGTATCTGTGCTCGTGCTGGGTGTGCTTATGTCTGGTGACGGTACACCCTAGACACTGGTGGCTCTTCTGAGGAGGCTCTTCCTGTTGGGGGACTCTTGATGGACTTGTGGGAGAGTAAAGAGATGAGTTAGATATGTCATATCAAGAATGGATGGAGAGACCATTGTGCACATGATGAACATTCACTGGCTGCTAACATCAGTCCCCATATGAGTGACTGCTGTATGCCATGTAGCTGTATGATATGTAATTCTGTCATCAGGATGCTGAGATGTCCCCCTCTCTCCGTCTCCCACCTCCAGTTGCTCTGTGACTACAGACACTTCCAAGTCAACCTTCTCTGCTGCTGTTAAGTGGCCTATGTGAGGCTGGAATCTTACTAGCCCTGCGAGTGCAAGTTTAGATGCAGGCCCGCTGTCAAAATGGCCGTGATTGACAGCGGGGCCGAAGTTCGCTCTGAACCCGCCTTCTTATGAATTTCCAAAGGGCCGGCTCTGCCTGCTATTTAAGCAGCTTTTTACCAGGTCCAAAAGATTTTTAAATTTTTTTCACGAGATTCACGTCCCTCGGGTTTCAAGTCAGATAAGTGTGTTGGGTTCTCAACAAGTCTGGATTGGTTTGACTAATTGACAGCTGCGGAAGTAGTATAAAAGTCACAGCTGTTCAATTTCCAATCAAAGAAGCTGGAGCCTTCAGGATTTGGAATACGCTTTTCATGGAGGTTTGCAGTGAACTCTTTGTCCAGTGTCACCTCCTTGGAGCAACCTCTCGCACCATTGAAAGATCGCTTCTGTTCTCTCAACCTCACCCGCCATCTATTCCATGAGCATTGGTGCCCTTGAAAAAATCTCAACTTGGTCCTCAGAATCCCACCATAATCAGCCCCAACAGCAAAATCACTAGGCACACCAGCAACAACAACACCAACCTTCTCCACAATCACCTGATGCTGCACAGGACACAGGGCACCAGTACACGACCATATTGTTGCCCGGAATGCCAGGGATAGCCTCACCATGGCTATATTTACTTCTCTTGATGTTGTACACTCCGACTGCCACATGATGCACCACCCCACACCAACACCGTAAAACATTCCTACAATGCCAAAGTCATTCCTTTCACAATCTTCACCACGGGGGCGGGGGCGGTACCATTATGTCTCACCATTCACTGCAACTCACTAAGCCACTTCCAAAGGTGCACACAAATCTGTCTAAGAAGGCAAAGTATTGAAAATATAGATTTCAATGTTTGACAACACATTACCAGAACCTTTACATCAGTATTGGCAATAACACCCAAGTGCCTATCCTTCTGTGTTGTTAGTTGGTATGATTGGACAAGGATGAGGGTGAGTGTGAGGATGGCTAGGGAGATGGGGATCTGTTAATGTAGACAGAGAAGGAAGGGTGGAGGTGCAAAGTAAGTTGGTGTGAGTAAGGATGTGCAGGTGTAGGGTAGGGATGGCAGAATGATGGGGATGTGCTGAGTGGCACAGCAGGATGAGGTTGAATGTGGCTTTGCAGTAACGTTTTGTAATCCACTGAGATCGTTGAAAAGTTTGTGCTACAGCAGCCAGGTCCTCCTGATGACATCCCTGCTTGTACACTCCTGTACAATGTGCAACCAGGCTGCGTTGGTGACCTGGGGAGGTCTCTTCTGCCTATTGGAAGGGAAGAGAACCTCCCTGTTTGCTGTGACTCCCTCCATAAGCATCTGGAGCGAGTCACTGGAGAGCCTGGGTGCAGCCATGCACTTATGTGCAGTGCTTGCCAGTCTTTGCAGCACCTCAAAATGGCAGAGCACTGACAGAACAACTGTCAAAATGAATGTGGGCATGGTCCCTTTAAGGAAACCAGCTGATGACACATCATCAAATGACATCATCCGACCTGCTTCCTTTGAAATGGCCAGGAACCTTGCAGGGAGGCTTAACAAGCCCAATCAGGGGAAAATCATGGGGGAAATTGACATGGAGCGGGGTTAGAATCCGCGCCCGACGTCACCCGTCTCTTTCCCGCATCAGTTAGAGAAATCGCGGTCTGATTGTGGGCTCTTTTTTCCTGCAAGAAGGGAAAGAAGAGAAGGTTGAGTAAGGAATGGATGAGTTACATCTTAAAGGGTGGCTATGATTGAATGGGATGGCAATGCCAAGTGTCCTCCTTGTGTGTTTTTAGTTGGTATGATTGCATTAGGATGAGGGTGAGTGTAAAGGGTGGTTAGTCGGATGGGGATGTGATAATGTAGATAGAGAGAGGGGGATTGGTGGACATGCATGGTATGTTGGTGTGAGTAAGGATGTGCAGGAGTAGGGTTAGGAAGGCAGAGTGATGGGGATGTGATGACAGGCACAGCAGGATGAAGTTGAGTGTGGCTTTGTACTCCCCTTTCCTGATCCAATGAGATAATTGAAATGTTTGCGGCACTGCAACCAGGTCTTCCCGATCACATCCCTGCTGTTGACCTCTGCTATTTGGAGCCAGGCCCCTTTGGTCTGTTGGGGAGGTATGTTAAGCTCATTGGAAGGGAAGAGGACCTCCCTGCGTTCTCTCACGCCCAAACATATGGAGGGAGTTGTCATGTATGTAACCTTCATGTAACTCTAACCTTCATAACAACACTGCATACTGTATACACCTAAAAAATGCACACCTTGACCACAGGGGGTGAACTTGTGGGAGACACTCCTCACCTGGTCATCCAGGTATATAAAGGGAGGTCCCATGCAGGGTCATCACTTCCTGGTCCTGTGAATAAAGGTTCAGGTCACAGACTGACCTTGTCTGCAGAATGTGCCTCGTGTGAATTTATAGTAGTGTGTAAGGACATTACATTTGGCGATGAGAAACGGGAATCAATGACTCACGAGAATGGCCATCGGTAGCACAGAGGAATGGTACTGTGTTGGTGAGGACTGGGACGATTTAGTTGAGAGGCTCCAGCAGAGCTTTGTCATGAAGGACTGGCTGGGAGATGCAGCGGCTGACAGCGAAGGGCGCATATACTGACCAGCTGTGGACCTAAGACGTACGCGCTGATGAAAGAGCTGCTCGCACCCGAGAAGCCAGCGGACAAAACCTTTGAGGAGCTCAGCAAACTGATCGGTGAGCAACTCAAACTGGTGAGCACTATACATATGGCCCAACACCGATTCTATACACACCGACGTCGGGAAGGACAGAGCATATCGGACTTCGTTGCGGACCTTCGGCGCTTGGCCAGCCTCTGTAAGTTAACAGACGCCTGCAGGGGGGAGATGTTAAGGGATTTCTTTATTGAGGGCATTGGTCATGCTGGGATTTTCAGAAAGCTAATCGAGACCAAGGACTTGACCTTGGAAGCGGCGGCATTGATGGCTCAGACCTTCATGGTGGGGGAGGAGGAAACCAAGATAATATACGTGTGCAACTCTGCTTCCAACATGGCGATGGATCAGGGAGTTAACACTGTAAATGCGACTCAAAACCCTGCAGGCAGGCAAGGGCAATTCGACACCACCCAGGCAGCAACAGACTCTCGAGTGGGTCCTCAACAGAGACAATGGCAGATTTATGCCATCACGGTGGACAATGCATCCCGGGATGGGGCCATTGACACCCATTAACAGAGTGCTCAAGAGTAATCAAAGAGACAATCAGAGAGGAATGCCTGGTAACAGCCCTTTTGTTCATAATGATCTCAGCTCATGCTGGAGGTGCGGGGGCAGACATGCTGCAAAAACCTGTAGGTTTCAACAATTTATCTGTAGAAATTGTAACTTCAGGGGACATTTAGCCAGAATGTGCAGGAAGCCCACAGCGAGGCTAATTTACGAGGCAGATGAACCAGAAGAGTGGTCTGCAAGGCAGGTTGATGCTTGGGACAAAGCAATGGACGCTGAAGTTCAGCGGGTTCATGTAGCAAACATCCACAACTCATATACCAAAACGCCACCAATGATGATGAAAGTCCTTTTAAATGGCATCCCGATATGCATGGCGCTGGACACGGGCCAGCCAGTCACTTATGTGTGTCCAACAATTCGAGAAACTATGGCCACTCAGAGCTAGCAGACCCAAACTAGAACGCATTGACACGCAACTACGGACGTACACCAAAAAGATCATCCCAGTGCTAGGCAGTGCAATGTTGGTGGTCACACATAATGGATCAGAGAACTGGCTGCCACTCTGGATTGTCCCGGGAAATGGTTCCGCGCTTTTGGGGAGGAGCTGGCTAGCTGAGATGAACTGGAAATGGGGGGATGTGCACGCCATTTCATCTGTGGAGCAAAGTTCATTCTCACAGGTCCTACAGAAATTCGAGTCACTATTTCAACCTGGTGTCGGGACTTTCAAAGGTACCAAAGTAGTGATATGCATCACCCTGGACACCAGACCAGAGCACCACAAAGCCAGAGCTGTGCCGTATGTGATGCGGGAGAAATTTGAGAGTCAGTTGGACAGGTTGCTAAGAGAGGGCATAATTTCGCCCATTGAATTCAGCGACTGGGCAAGTCCCATCGTCCCTGTTCTAAAAATGGATGGCTCGGTCAGGATCTGTGGCGACTACAAGGCCACTATCAACCGAGTGTCACTTCAAGACCAATACCCGCTTCCGAGAGCGGAGGATCTCTTTGCCACGCTGGCAGGCAGCAAGCTGTTCACCAAGTTGGACCTCACTTCAGCCTACATGACCCAGGAACTGGCCGAAGAATCCAAGCTACTGACCACCATCACCACACACAAGGGGCTGTTTGTCTACAACAGGTGTCCATTTGGCATTCGATCAGCGGCCGCTATCTTTCAAAGGAACATGGAAAGCCTGCTCAAATCCATCCCTGGAACAATCGTATTTCAGGTCGACATCCTTATCACGGATCGAGACACCGAGGAACACCTCCACAACCTAGAGGAGGTGTTAGGCCAACTGGACCAGGTAGGCCTGCGACTAAAGAAGTCCAAGTGTGTGTTTTTGGCCCCAGAGGTCGAGTTTTTGGGCAGGAGGGTTGCGGCAGATGGGATCCGGCCTACCGAATCCAAAACTGAGGCGATTCGTCGTGCGCCCAGGCCCGGCAACACATCGGAGTTGCATTCATTTTTGGGACTCTTGAACTATTTCGGGAACTTTCTGCTGAACTTAAGTATATTGTTGGAGCCGCTACATGTGCTCCTGCGTAAGGGTTGTAATTGGTTTTGGGGGGACTGTCAGGAACGGGCTTTCAATCGGGCGCGGAACCTGCTTTGTTCTGATAAATGTTGACTCTGTACAACTCCTGTAAGAAATTGGTTTTGACATGTGATGCATCATCCTATGGGGTTGGGTGCGTGTTGCACCAGAGTAATGATGAGGGCCAACTCCAACCTGTGGCCGACTCCCAAGCAGAACGGGGATATGGGATGGTTGAAAAGGAAGCACTCGCATGTGTTTTCGGGGTGAAAAAGATGCATCAGTACCTTTTTGGCAGAAGGTTCGAGTTAGAACTGGACCATAAGCCGTTAACATACCTGTTGTCAGACAGCAAAGCTGTCAATGCCAATGCGTCAGCTCGCATACAGCGATGGGCTCTTATGCTGGCTGCATATGACTACACCGTATGGCACCGGCCAAGCACCAAAAATTGCGCTGATGCGCTCAGCAGGCTTCCACTGGCCACCACTGAGGGGGCAGCGGAGCAAAGCGCTGAGATGGTCATGGCCGTTGAAGCCTTTGACTGCGCAGGCTCCCCCATCACAGCCTGCCAGATCAAAATCTGGACCAACAGAGATCCCCTCCCATCCTTGATTAAGAAATGTGTCCTAACTGGGGATTGGGCACCCGCACACGGAGCATGCCCTGAGGAGGTCAGACCGTTTCACAGACGGATGGATGAGCTCTCCATTCAAGCCGACTGCCTACTATGGGGCAGCCGGGTAGTCATGCCCCAGAAGGGAAGGGAAGCATTCATCAGGGAACTCTACAGCGAGTACCCAGGCACGTGCTAATGAAGGCCATTGCCCGGTCACATGTAGGGTGGCCGGGAATTGATTCAGACCTGGAACATTGTGTTCGCAGGTGCACGACGTGTGCCCAGCTGGGCAATGCCCCAGGGAGGCCCCACTCAGCCCGTGGCCCTGGCCTACCAGGCTATGGTCACGTATTCACGTAGACTATGCAGGCCCGTTCATGGGAAAAATGTTCCTCATTGTTGTTGATGCCTACTCGAAATGGATCGAGTGCATCATTTTGAATTTGTGCACGACATCCACCACTGTGGAGAGTCTGTATGCGGTGTTTGCGACCCACGGCTTACCGGACATCCTGGTTAGCAACAACGGCCCGTGTTTCACTAGCTATGAATTCTGGGAGTTCATGTCGGGTAATGGCATCAAACATGTCAGGACGGCACCGTTCAAGCCGGCCTCCAATGGCCAGGCGGAACGTGCGGTCCAAATCATAAAACAGGGCATGCTCCGGATTCAAGGACCCTCCCTTCAATACCGCCTATCGCGCCTCCTGCTGGCCTATAGGTTCCGACCGCATTCACTCATGGGAGTCCTGCCCACGGAACTACTCATGAAACGTACACTTAAAACTCAGTTGTTCCTCATTCATCCTGTCCTGTCAGACATTGTTGAGGGCAAGCGCCAGTCCCAAAATGAGTGCCATGACCGTAATTCAAAGGGGAGATGTATAGAAATCGATGACCCTGTATTTGTTCTTAATCACGCTTTGGGGTACTGTAATTGGCAAAGAGGGGAATAGGGCCATAGTGGTCAGACTTAACAATGGACAGATATGCCGCAAGCATCTGGACCAATTTAAAAAAAAAGGTTCAGCATGGACACTGAGGAACCTGAGGAAGATCATGAGATGTTGCCCACACCACCGCCAGTGAACGAGCAACAAGAACATTCAACAGCATGCACAGTTCCTGCGGCCAGCCCGGATAAGCCGGAATCACCACAGGTGACAGAGACGCATGCCAAGGCTCAACAACCAGAGCCCCAACTCCACGAGAGAGCGTCGACCGCCTTAATCTTTGACCCCATAAGACGCTGGGTGGGCGGGAGGGGGTTGGGAGGTGATGTCATGTATGTAACCTTCATGTAACTGTAACCTTCATAACATCACTGCATACTGTATACACCTAAAAAATGCACACCTTGACCACAGGGGGTGAACTTGTGGGAGACACTCCTCACCTGGTCATCCAGGTATATAAAGGGAGGTCCCACGCAGGGTCATCACTTCTTGGTCCTGTGAATAAAGGTTCAGGTCACAGAGTGACCTTGTCTGCAGAATGTGCCTCGTGTGAATTTATAGTAGTGTGTAAGGACATTACAGGAGTCATCTGAAAACCTGGGTGCAGCCCTCTGACTCTGTGCAGTCACATTTAAAACACTTTGCAACACTCCAATGATGCAAAGCAGTTTTTGTACTATCCTAGATGAACCTTCAAATGCAATGTGGCCATGGCTCCTTTAAGTATCCCGGCTGTAGACGTGTCATCGATGACATCATCAGACCTGCGCCATTTAATAGGGCCAGCTGCCTCAATAGGTGCCATCAAGGGAAAGCCGAATTGAGGGGCGGGATGGAATGAAGAACAGGGTCATGACCCGCCATGGCGACCTCCCACGCCTGACCTGCCCAGGCACAGAAAGTTCCAGCCAAAGTTTCAGTTAGTGTTAATGGCACCTCTTATCAAAGTCAAACCTCTATTAATCTCAGCATTTAAAATACCTTGAATTGTTACTTTAATAGGGTATTGTTGTAATCATAACAAAAGACTAAAGCATTTTGTTTCTGTGGCAAAATAGAGCTGATCTTTTAACAAACAAGATCCTCCACCTGCTGCCTTTTTAAGACTCTGAGCATTAAAACAATGCAGCGGCATTTCAGAAAAAATCCTACATAAACTGACAAATGCTGACATACTATTTTTAATAGAGTAAAAAGCACAGAATGAGTGATAACTGTAAACCTGAAGCTTTTCAGTTAGTTTGTGGAATATCTAATTTTGTTCTAATTACCCTAGAGAAGGCAAAATTAAGAAGAAAGAGTGAGGTTTATTTTTCTTTACAATTCATTTTCTAGGCCATTCCAGTTCAAAATCCTGGTGCCCATTCTTTAAGCTTCAGTAAGCTGAATGTGTATGGTTATTTGTCCTTCAGCAGTGGTTATTAAGAGGGATTCATGTAAAAAATTTCAAACTGTGTAACTGGACTGTAAAATATCACTGTGGACTTCATAAATGTCTAAATCCGAGCACGTTCAAAACTGCAACGGTATTTTGCCATTCAAGAGTTTTCTTTCCTCCTGAAGTTTAGTTGGATTTTGCCATACAATATATTTCCATTGATATTTGAATAGTCTGCTATTTAATGTATTGAAGTTAAGTAATTCTACGGGAAATTAAAGCACAAATGAGGAATCAACTCTGTTGAAAATAATTTGTCTTCAAAATTTAGGATGGAAGCTTTTATATATTTTGGTAATATATAAGTTTAAATTCCCCTAATTATTAATGTGCAGTAAAGAAAAGTACTGTGCTACTGTAGATCTGATGTTATCCATCTAGTTAAATGATTAAAATATGTATAGTTGTCACTGATTTTAAAAGTACCTGAAATGCAGATTTTTTGATTTTAAAAGTAATAATGAATCTAGATTATACAAAATAAATCTACCCGATTACTATTCGACTATTTGTAAAGGACCATATAGTTATTTTACAAATATAGACATATTCACGTGTGCAGAACAATCTTGTTGAGTGATTAACCCCATTGTTGCTTTTTAATTGTGAGGAGCATTAACTTACCAAGAATCGAGAGTAAAATATTGGTAAAACTTTCTGTGGTACACTTTCTTGCATACTTTCAACTGTAGTGGAATATTCAAATGGTTTCTTGTACCGCACATATGGATTGAATATAGGTTTATTTGTGGCATATGGCACTTTTTGATTCTCAGAATTACATGGCTCACACACCTGCATATCATTCATTGCAGCCTTTTAAACTGTCCTTCCACTCGCCAGCATTTTCTATCAATTACAGTTCTTGTTTCAAAAGGCATTTCTGGAATATTGCTGTTGTAATTTTGTTTTAAAAAAGACATTTTTCTTTCTATTTTACTGGTACTCCACAGAGTGCACACTGGGCAGTCAACCTCCACATGAAGCTCGCAACCATAACATGGCGGCATCGCAGTTTTCCTGCAAAGATAAATATCTATTATGTTGTCTTAGTTAAAAAGAACTTGAATAAACTTGTAAATTGAATCAATGCAAAGAGAATAAACAGTGAGACTTGGGTCTCAGTCTTTGGATTTATGCACTCAGCACTTTTTGTATTTTTATTTGCGTAAAGCAACAAGTATTCAATAGATTATTGCTTTTAGTTGCTGTGTTTTTGTAGATTGAAAAATGATAGATATCCTGTAGTTTTGCAGTGACGTTATCCTTGTGTAAGTTAGGCAAAGCAATATTCACAACAGGAGGAAAAAGCTAAAATGATTTAGTTAATTGAAGTGAAAATAGAAAATGGTTTTAGCTTTTAATTACAATTCAATGTATAGAGTTATCCAATTGATAGTCACTTAAATAGACTTTGCTATATAAATTTTATGCTATCAAGTCGCAAAGTATTTTTGTTTTAATCTGTCAGTGCTTCTATATTGTTATTGAATATAACCTTCTTTCAGTGTTTATATATTATTGTGATGTAATTCAGAAACTACAGAGATGTACTGAAGCAAAACTTACATTCTGCTGAAGTTACGATCCACATTTTTCACTGTTCTTTCCAATCATCTTAGATGCTTTGCCTCAAAACACATTTTAGTAACTGACGTTTTACAACAAAGTCTGTGTAAAACAATGATTTTGCCTAATGGTTCATCACAACACATACAGAATGTTTTTATGTAGCAAATGTTCAGTTCACTTCATTCTTTTTACTTTTATAAATGATCAGTTTATTCATACAATAAGCAATTTGTTTCTGTATATGGAGCAAAAATAATTTTGTTTACAAATTAATCAAATAAATAAGCCTGCATTATTGGTAGATCCAGCTAATTGACCTGTCAGTAAAATCTCAGGATTTGTCATAATTAATTGTTCTTTTTATGATATTGGGTAATATATATCCCTCCCCCACCACACCAGCCCCTTTTAGTGGGGCAGTAGATAAGATAATGTTTAGTTTAGGTACAACACTAATTCATGGAGAGATTTGTGACTTTATCCACCTTGGTAGGAATCAGAGTATATTCTGATATTACAGAAACGCAAAAATAGAAACGCAGAGTATTTTTTAAATGGTACGAGATTGGGAAATGTTGGTGTTCAGAGGGACCTGGGTGTCCTTGTACAAGAATCACATGCAAGCAATTAAGAAAGCAAATAGTACGTTGGCCTTTATTACAAGAGGATTTGTGTATAAGAGTAAAGACGTCTTACTGCAATTATATAGGGCCCTGGTAAGACCACACCTGGAGTATTGTGTACAGTTTTGGTCTCCTTACCTAAGGAAGGATATACTTGCCACAGAGGGAGTGCAATGAAGTTTCACTAGACTGATTCCTGGGATGGGGGGATTGTCCAATGAGGAGAGATTGAGTAGGATAGGCCTATATTCTCTAGATTTTAGATGAATGATAGGTGATCTCATTGAAACATACACAATTCTTACAGGGCTTAACAGAATAGAAGCAGGGAGGATGTTTTCCCTGGCTGGGGAGTCTAGAACCAGGGGTCACAGTCTGAGAATAAGAGGTCGGCCATTTAGGACTGAAATGAGGAGAAATTTTTTCACTCAGAGTGTTGTGAATCTTTGGAATTCTCTACCACAGAGGGCTGTGGAAGCTCAGTCGGTGAGTATATTCAAGACAGAGATCGATAGATTTTTGGATATTAAGGGAATCAAGGGATATGGGCATAGTGCAGGCAAGTGGAGTTGAGGTAGAAGCTCAGCCATGATCTCATTGAATGGCGGAGCAGGCTCGAGTGGCCAAAAGGCCTACATCTGTTTCTCATGGTATCACCAGATGGCTCACTTTAGTTTTAACTTAATATAAAAGAACATCAGTGTTCCAAACTTGAAGATGAATCAATTTCTTGCTACATGTATTTCGCTAGACTCAAGCCTTATGGCCCTTGAATTTCCACAGGGATTGTCCCGATCTCCTGCCGTAACTTCAGTGGAAGATCAGTGGAACATCGAGTGAAACAACAATTTGCATTTATATAGCACCTTTAACGTAGTAGAATATTCCAAAGTGCTTTACAGGAGCGTTTTCAAACAAAATTTGATACAGAGCCACATATGGAAATATTGGGACAGGTGACCAAAAGCTCTTTCTATTTTCTGCCACTTATGCTGTTTCTCTTGTATCCTGCTGAAGTTACAGGGAGAGATGGGGACAATTCCTATGGAAATTCAGGGTGGTGTTGTGAATATAAGGGTTGCTATATTACATGGATATACCATCTATTGACTGTCCTCTACAATGTTTTAACAAGGACCATGATGCAAAACAGTGCCCTGCAGGAGAACTACACTGAGGAATTGACTAATGCACTTATACTATAGAATGAGTGGTACAGCTCAGTACAGGTTGAACCTCTCTTATCCGGGACTCTCTTATCCAGCACCACCCCTCGTCCGGCACCATTCCCGGCTGCCGGGTGGCGCATGCGCAGATAAATTTTTTTTGTACTCACCAATATTCTCTGATCTCCTGAAGGCAGAGACTCCTTCCTCGGTCCGATTCTGAAGGCATTGATTGCCTAAGTGGCCTTGAGGGTGGGTATTCAAGTCGGCGGGGTGCGGGGGGGGGGCTGGGGAAGAGAGGTTCAACCTGTACGACTAATAATTCTATTTTGAATTAAATTATAAATAAAAGCTTGATAAATTATTTTATTCCCTACTGCCGTCGGCGTTCCCTCTGGGGTCGAGCCGGTGGGCTGCCCGCTCCTCCCCTCCGCTCCCCACTGCCCTCAGTACTGTGCCAAACAAAAAGAAAATACCTCTTCATTACTTTCAATGAGTCTTGGAGATCATGGTTGGGGGTTGAGAGGGGTTGGGGGGGCAGCGGTGGACCATGGAGTTGGGGGTTTCTGTATCGGGGCTGGCTGGCTGGCTGGGGCTGGGGACTAGCAGTTGTAAAATACAGTAGAACACGTGACATCCCCTCATCTGGCAAAATTCCTTATCCAGCACAGGCAAGGTCCCGAGGGTGCCAGATAAGGGAGGTTCAACTTGTACCAATAATTATTAACACAGTGAGGTCCTGATTTCCGTCTCGTCGCAATAGGGGAGTTGCCAGGTTCTCTATCACTTGTGTGGTATGTATGTTGGGACAGCAATATCGTCTAATAGTTTACCCTTGTTTTCTGACCAAGAAAATGAAGGGGAATTGTGCTGACTCTCGACTTCACAAAATCCTACTAATCGAGTTAACCGTACACTAAAACCAAATAGTACAGGGAGTGACAACTCTGCTGAGAGTCATATGTGAGTGGTTGATGGGTCATGAGTAGCCCTGTACCTTGTGAGTATGGCTACTCTACATTATATAGAAACATAGAAAATAGGTGCAGGAGTAGGCCATTCAGCCCTACGATCCTGCACCACCATTCAATAAGATCATGGCTGATCATTCACCTCACTACCCCTTTCCTGCTTTCTCTCCATACCCCTTGATCCCTTTAGCCGTAAGGGCCATATCTAACTCACTCTTGAATATATCCAATGAACTGACATCTACAACTCTCTGCGGCAGGGAATGCCACAGGTTACCAACTCTCTGAGTGAAGAAGTTCCTCCTCATCTCAGTCCTAAATGGCTTACCCCTTATCCTTAGACTATATTCCCTGGTTCTGGACTTTCCCAACATCGGGAACATTCTTCCTGCATCTAACCTGTCCAGTCCCGTCAGAATTTTGTATGTTTCTATGAGATCCCCTCTCATCCTTCTAAACTCTAGTGAATACAGGCCCAGTCGATACAGTCTTTCCTCATGTGTCAGTCCTGCCATCCCGGGAATCAGTCTGGTGAACCTTCGCTGCACTCCCTCAATAGCAAGAACATCCTTCCTCAGATTAGGAGACCAAAACTGAATGCAATATTCCAGGTGAGGCCTCACCAAGGCCCTGTACAACTGCAGTAAGACCTCCCTGCTCCTATACTCAAATCCCCTAGCTATGAAGGCCAACATACCATTTGCCTTCTTCATCGCCTGCTGAACCTGCATGCCAACTTTCAATGACTGATGTACCATGACACCCAGGTCTCGCTGCACCTCCCCTTTTCCTAATCTGCCGCCATTCAGATACAGGTGTTAACTCAGCAATGACAGTAACTACAAGCTTTAGGAAGGATATAATAAAAACAGGCATCCTCAACAGTGAAACAATTGTTGGCAGAGGTTGATAATATATATATATAGGAATATTTCAAAATATTTATTTCAGAATGAATGTATCTTAATAAAAAATAAATGTAATTAGTTATGTTATTTGTAGAACTTTGTTGATAAATACAGTTTTTATTTTGCAGTAACATAATCTATTTGAAGTTTCTGACTAGATATTGATCCAAGTTATTTTGGTGAGTAGTTATGTGACTGACTGGTTTCCATCATCATCATCATAGGCAGTCCCTCGAATCGAGGATGACTTGCTTCCACGTCAAAAAGTTCACAGATGTTTCAATGATGGACCTAAAATTCCAGGTCCAAACTAAATCTTGAAGGGTGGAAGATGCCTATGCTTGGATTTTTTTAACGTGTAGGGACCGTTGCACACCAGCCGCCACACAGGCTTGACAGAGCTAGGTCTTGGTCCAGTAGCAAGGATTAACCAAGTCGACTGGAGACGAGCTCTGCTGCACGGACTTAGTGCGCTCACATATCGCAGTGTGGGCTGGTCCGTGCTGCCCCTGAGCCCTCGCCTGTTCTGGGTCCCAAACTCAGGCCTCTCCTGGGCTCCGATTACGTCCCTCTTCACTGGTTTCCAAAAAACACTCAGTTGTGAATAAGAAATTGGTCATAATTGAGTGTACCAAGTGTAAGAAAGAAAGAACTTGCATTTATATAGCACCTTTCATGATCACCAGACATCTTAAAGTGCTTTTACAGTCAATTAAGTAGTTTTGAAGAGTAGTCATTATTGTAATGTGGGAAACACAGCAGTCAACTTGCAAACAGCAATGTGATAATGACCAGATAATCTGTTTTTGTTATGTTGATTGAGGGATAAATATTAACCAGGACACCAGAGATAACTCCCCTGCTCTTCTTCAAAATAGTGCCATGGAATCTTTTACGTCCACCTGAGAGAGCAGGCAGGGCCTCGATTTAACATCTCATCCGAAAGATGGCACCTCTGACAGTGTAGCACTCCCTCAGCACTGCACTGGAATGTCAGCCTAGATTTATGTGCTCAAGTTTCTGGAGTGGGATTTAAACCCACAGCCTTCCGACTCAGAGGTGAGTGTGCTATCCACTGAGCCACACCTGACATTAGCCAGTGAGAGAGCAATCAGATATTTAGGGCTAGATTTTACTAGTCTTCGCGGGTCCAAGCCGGACAACGTCCTTGGCGAGCCCTGAGCCCGCAGCTGTGTTGACCGGGGCCTTCGACATGATTTTTCCTTATGAGTTTTCAGCTGTTACTCATCGCTGGAACTCTTAGTGCAGTGAGTAGATCCCTTTTCAGGACTTTGAATTGTTTTCAAAGCCCTACAGGAAATGAATCATAATGGGGGGCAGACCTTAGACTCAAAGCCAGGCTGACTGGCTGAAAATAGGTCAGAAGGCCCGCCCGCCACTGTCAATCAGCGTGGTGATGTTACAGCGTCACCACGCTATCTCCCCTCCGTTAAAGTGGAGCGATGTGATCATTTTTTAACTTTGGCCACTGAGCCACCAGGAAGGGTTTTGGCTGGGCCAGTGACCTGGCACCCAAGAGTGGCGATGTGTTGAGTGGCACAGCAGGATGAAGTTGAGTGTAGCTTGGCGGCCCGGCCAAACCTGGGGCCAATATTTTGCCGCCCCATCGGCAAGTCGGCCGGCAAAAATTCTTGCACTGCGGCCGATGCAGTGAGCCCTCCCCTTTAAGGGCAGCCGCACTGCTGGCCCACAGTCACTCTGCAGAGGGGAACCGATAGAGAAACCTGTCAGGGGCACCGCACGACGGGGGATCGATTGGAGTGAGGTGAAAATCGCTGGGTAAATATTTTTATTGTTTTTTTGATTTTATTGGCGGTGATACCACTTGGGCGGCATGGGGTTTAGGCCGAAAAATCCCCGACCTGAATTTAGGTCAGGTCAGCCTGTTGACCCCAAAGTGCTGGCCATTCGATTTTTAGGAATGGCTGCCGCAAACAGGCAATTAACGGGTCTCTTTGAAACCCTGAATTTTGGCCCCACGCCGTCAGTGTTCTACAGCATTGAGGTGCTGAAAGCACTGCTCCCATGACTCCTTCCAGATGCTTATGGAGGGAGTCACAGCACGCAGGGAGGTTCTCTTCCCTTCCAATGGACAGAAGAGACCTCCCCAAGGCAACAACGCAGCTTGGTTGCACATTGCACAGGAGGGCAGAAGCAGGGATGTCATCAGGAGGACCTGGCTGCAGTGGCCCAAACCTTTCAATGATCTCAGTGGATACAAACATTTACTGCAAAGCTACACTCAACTTCATCCTGCTGTACCACTCAACGCATCCCCATCACTCTGCCTTCCCTATCCTACTTCTGCACATCCTTACTCACACCAACTTACCTTGCACCTCCACCCATCACTCTCTCTCTATCTACATTATCACATCCCCATCGCACTAGCCACTCCTCACACTCATCGTGGTCAAATTATATCAACTAACAACACCACAAGGGTAGGCACGTGGGTGTCATTGACAATGCTGATGTAAAGTTTCTGCTAATGTCTTGTCAAACTTTGAAATCTATATTTTCAACACTTTGCCTTCTTGGACAAATCTGCACCTTTGGAAGTGGCTTAGTGAGTTGCAGTGAATGATGGGACATAATGGTACCCCCCACAATGGTCTTGGTGTGGGGTGATGCCAACCTGGTGCATCATGTGGCAGCCAGAGTGTACAGTGTCAAGTGAAGTAAATTTGGCCATAACGTCCCTGGCAACAATGTGGTCGGGTGCAGATGCCCTGTGTCCTGTGTAGCATCAGGTGAATGCGGAGAAGGTTGGTGTTGTTGGTACTGCTGGTGTGCCTAGTGATGTTGGTGGGATTCGGAGGACCATGGTAAGATCTTTTCAGGGGCACCGATGCTAATGGAATTGATGGCAGCTGAAGTTGCGATGACAGAAGCGATCTGTCAGTGGTGAGAGAGGTTGCTCCAAGGAGGTGACACTGGATAGAGAGTTCAGTGAAAACACTTCAAACCTCCATAAAGCATAAAATGTATTCCAAATCCTGAAGGCTCCAGCTTCTTTGATTGGAAATTACACAGCTGTGAAATGGTAACTTTTATACCACTTCTGCAGCTGTCAACTAGTCAAACAAATCCAGAGTTGTTGAGAACCCGACACACTTACCTGACATGATACCCGAGCGACGTGAACCTTTAAGCAGCTTCTTAACTAGCACAATTGCCTGACATGTCACTTAGTGCCAGGTCTCCAATCCGTAAGCAAAGCCATCACTTTGGAAATTCACAAGGAGGCGGGTTCAGAGTGGACTTCCACCCCACTATCAATCAACGCCGTTTTGCCAGCAGACTCGCCTCCAAACTTGCACTCGCAGGACTGGTAAGATTCCGGTCTTAGTGTGCATGTATGGATTGTGTGAATAACATGCTTTCATGCAAGTGTTAATTTTGGAGGAATGAAGACTTGATGCTATACTCAAGGCTTCAAAGAATAAATTTTCAAAGAGCACAGTGTCTCGCTTGACGTGAGCATTCATCAGAAAGCCTAATTCACATTAAAATTAATTCCCGGAAAATCAGGAGTTCAGTGAATTAGTTGCATTAACCTCCGTGTCCAACTTGCCGATCTGGGCTTCCGTCAACGAGACTCCACACCTGGGATGGAGTCTCACAACATCTACCCTCAAATAATTATCTCTTGTAATAACGTAATAGGAAGTGGAAATATCATTTGAAACTATTCTAAGCAGATTGGTTTATGCCAATGATGATTTTCCACTAAACCATTATATTGTATACAGATTTGCCATGAGGTAATGTTTACAGCTAAACAGAATGCAGATTGTACCACAACAAATGTAACTCCTCCAGAAAGAAACATTTCTGCTGAAGTGTGATGTTTGGTTTATTCAACAGGTCAGAAAAGTGGATACTTTTTCCAGAGATATGATTTCAAGTGAATAAATTAAGTGAGTAAAGGTTAGATGACTGAAAATGCTGGAAATACTCAGCAGGTCAGGCAGCATATGTGGAGAGAGAAAAACAGAGTTAACATTTCAGGTCGATGATCTTTCATCAGAACTGGCGTAAGTTAGAGATGTAACAGGTTTTAAGCAAGTACAGAGGCAGGGAACGGGGGAAGGGGAGGAAAGAACAAAAGGGAAGGTCTGTGATAGGGTGGAAGGCAGGAGAGATTAAATAACAAAAGGGATGATGGTGCAAAGCGAAGAGGGGTGGCAACGAGGCAAGTAAAGAAACAAAAGATGGGTGTAGAGGAGCTGTAAATGACATCAGCAGAATCATTACCAGAAGCTGCTGTCCAATAAAATGGGAGCAGTGGTTATGATCTGAAATTGTTGAACTCAACATTGTAGGAGGCCAGGGACAGAGCGGTCAGAGAGGGAATTAGAATTAAAATGACAAGTGACCGGGAGCTCAGGGTCACGCTTGTGGACTGAATAGAGATGTTCAGCAAAGCGATCACCCAATCTGCAATGTAGAGGAGACTGCATTGTGAACAGCGAATACAGTATACTAAGTTGAAAGAAGTATAAGTAAATCACTGTTTCACCTGGAAAGAGTGTTTGGGGCCCTGGATGGTGGGAAGGGAGGAGGTAAAAGGGTAGATGTTGCATCTCCTGCATTTACATGGAAGGTCATGTGAGTTGGGGAGGGGGTGTTGGGGGTGATTGAAGAGTGGACCAGTATGTCGCGAAGAGAATGGTCCCTTTGGAATGCTGAAATGGGAGTGGGTGGAGAAGATATGTTTGGTGGTGGCATCATGCTGGAGCTGGCGGAAATGGCGGAGGATGATCCGTTCAATGTGGAGGCTGGTGGGGTGGAAGGTGAGGACAAGCAGGACACTATTGTGGTCTGGGAGGGAGGGGAAGGGGTGAGAACAGAAGTGCGGGAAATGGAACCATCACAGTCGAGAGCCATGTTAACCATGGTGGAGGGGAATCCTCGATTGATGAAAAAGGGAAACATATTGGAAGCACTGTTATGGAAGGTAGCATTGTCAGAACAGATACAATAGAGAAATTGGGAGAATAGAATAGAGTCCTTACAAGAAGCAGGGTGGAAGAAAGTGTAATCAAGGTAGCTGTGAGAATCTGTGGGTTTGTAGTAGATTTCCGTCGACAACCTATCCCCAGAAGTTGAGGAAGGAAAGGGAAGAATTGGAGATGAACAATGTGAAGGCGAGGGGGGCGGGGTGGAACTTGAAAGCATAGTTTCTGAAATTTTCCAGTTTGGCGATAGAGCAGGAAGTCCACCAATACAGTCATATCAATACATATCAGAAACAAAGGTGAGGGGGGAGACATGAGTAGGACTGGAACAAAGAATTTTTCACGTATCCCACGAAAAGGCAGGCATAGCTAGGACCCATACGGGTTCCCATAACAACACCTTTTATTTGGAGGTAGTGAGTGAGGAGCCAGTGTTAGTCAATAGGGAAGGCCAACAGACAAGCGGGACTTAATAGAGAATAGGAAGGCAGTAAGGTAAGCATTAGAGCAGTCGAAGCTGGAGGTGACAAAGGAATGTTTAAGTGTTTCAGCGGTGAAGGTAGGGGTGGATAGGATTTTAAAAATTCGTTCATGGCATGTGAGCATCATTGGCAAGGCCAGCATTTATTGCCAATCCCTAATTGCCCTTGAGAAGATGGTCATGAGCTGCCATCTTGAACCGCTGAAGTCCTTGTGGTGACGGTACTCCCACAGTGCTGTTAGGGAGGGAGTTCCAGGATTTTGACCCAGCGACAATGAAGGAATGGTGATATATTTCCAAGTCAAAATGGTGTGTGACTTGGAGAGCAACTTGGAGGTGATAGTATTTGTTATGTCTTGAATAAAGCAATGTAACTGAGTAGTGTAGACGTGAGTAAGCGTGACCTTAGTCTCTTTATTCTAACTCCAGAGTACTGGCATAGCATGGGAGACCTGCTTATATACAGTGCTCCCAAGGGATGCTGGGATCCCTTGGGACTCCAACAGATATGCCCTCTAGTGGCGGTAGTGTGCAGGTTACATAGGGTTGCATACATAACATCACTTCCTCCCAAAGTCGATAGTACACTTATTTACAGGGTGAGACGATCTGGGACTTTCCGCTCCCTAGTCGATCGTCTCGGTACAAATGCAGGGCAGGTGAGTTGGTTGGGCCTTCGCTGGGCTGCTGCACAGCTGGCCTTGGTGGACTGCTGGGGATGATGAGTTCAGCTTCGTGGTCAACCGTGATGTCGGTTGCCACTTGTGTGTGTGTCGGGGGGTCGAAGTTGGTGGTGTCCTCTTCAGGTTGCTCGTGGCAGTCTGCGAATCACAGTTTTGTTTGGTCCAAATGCTTTCTGCAAGTTAGTCCATTTGCGAGTTTGACCTGAAAAACTCTACTCCCTTCTTTGGCTATGACAATGCCAGCAAGCCATTTGGGATCATGTCCATAGTTGAGTACAAATACAGGGTCATTGACTTCAATATCGCGTGACAAATTTGCGCGATCATGGTACATGCTTTGTTGATGCCGCCTGCCCTCGATGTGATCCTGGAGATCAGGGTGGACTAGAGAGAGCCTTGTTTTGAGCGCCCTTTTCATGAGCAGCTCGGCTGGGGGAACACCGGTGAGCGAGTGGGGTCTTGTGCGGTAGCTGAGCAGGACTCGGGACAGACGGGTCTGCAGAGAGCCGTCCGACATGCGTTTCAAGCTTTGTTCTGCCTGGCCGTTAGATGCGGGCTTGAACGGGGCAGATGTGACATGCTTGATTCCATTGCAGGTCATGAATTCCTTGAATTCAGCGCTGGTGAAGCACGGCCCATTGGGCTAGTAGGCTTTCGATGGTGGCAGTGGATGTATTTACAGACGTTATTACACACACAATCCATTTTGAATAAGCATTCACAACAACCAAAAACATTTTGCCTAGAAATGGGCGAGCAAAGTAAATGTGGATCCTGGACCACGGTTTGGAGGGCCATGATCACAAACTTAGCGGCGCCTCCCTGGGTGCATTGCTCAGTTGAGAGCAAGTGATGCATTGGCGCACGCAAGACTCCAAATCTGAGTCCATGCCGGGCCACCACACATGGGATCTGGCTATAGCTTTCATCATTACTATGCCTGGGTGGGTACTGTGTAGGTCGCGTATAAACGTTTCCCATCCTTTCTTAGGCAAAACCAGCGATTACCCCATAAAAGACAGTCTGCCTGTATGGACATTTTGTCTTTGTGCCTCTGGAACGGCTTGATCTCTTCATGCATCTCCGCAGGGATGCTGGTCCAGCTCCCATGGAGGACACAGCTTTTTACAAGGGAAAGTAAGGGATCCTGGCTGATCCTGGTCGTGATCTGGCGGGCCGTAACAGGTGACTTTTTATTTTCAAATGCATCCATCACCAAGAGCAAGTCTGCAGGCTGTGCCATTTCCACCCCGATGGTGAGCAATGGTAGCCGACTGAGGGCGTCAGCGCAGTTCTCTGTGCCTGGCCTGTGGCGAATTACATAGTTATATGCAGACAGCGTGAGCGCCCATCTTTGGATGCGAGCAGAGACATTGGTATTGATGCCTTTGCTCTCTGAGAATAGCGGCTAATGGTCAGTTTCCAACTCGAACTTAAGCCCAAACAGATACTAATGCATTTTCTTTACCCCATCAATCATGCTGTAGGGCCTTTTGGCCTTGGACAAACTCCTGGATGCATAAGCGACCGGTTGCAATGTTCCCGATTAGTTTGTTTGTTGTAACACACACCCGACCCTGTACGAAGACACATCGCAAGCTAGCACTAAACATTTACAAGGATGATACAGAACAAGCAGTTTGTTGGAACATAACAGATTTTGGGCTTTCTCAAAAGCTGTCTCTTGTGATTTCCCCCATACCTAGTCATCTCCCTTGCGTAGCAACACATGTAGAGGTTCGAGCAACATGCTTAACCCGGGTAGGAAATTACCAAAATAATTGAGGAGTCCGAGGAACGACCACAGCTCCATCACGTTCTGTGGTCTCAGCATGTTCTTGATGGCTTCCGTCTTGGCATCGGTGAGTCTGATGCCGTCTGCCGCGATTCTTCTTCCTAAGAACTTGACCTCTGGTGCCAGGAAAACACACTTCGAGCGTTTCAACCTGAGTCCCACACGATCCAGCCGACTTAGAACCTCTTCCAGGTTCTTCAAGTGTTCGATGGTGTCCCGACCTGTGATCAATATGTCGTCCTGGAAAACCACGGTGCGCGGAACTTACTTTAGCAGCCTCTCCATGTTCCTTTGAAAAATAGCCGCGGCCGATCGAATCCCAAACAGGCATCTATTGTAGATGAACAGACCTTTGTGTGTGTTGATGTAGGCGAGACCTTTCGAAGATCCCGCCAGCTCCTGCTTCATGTAGGCCGAGGTCAGATCCAACTTGGTGAATGTCTTCCCTCCTGCCAGCTTCGCAAACAGGTCGTCTGCCTTGGGTAGAGGGTACTGGTCCTGCTGCGAAAAATGGTTAATCGTTACTTTATAGTCCCCACAAATTCTGACCGTGCCATCGACGTTGAGAACCGGAACAATCGGACTGGCCCATTCGTTGAATTCCACTGGCGCGATGATGCTCTCTTGTTGCAGCCTGCCTAGCTCGATCTCCACTTTCTCTCGCATCATATATGGCACCGCCCGTGCCTTGTGGTGGATGGATCGTGTACCGGGAATCAAGTGGATCTGCACCTTTGCCCCTGAGAAACTTCCAATGCCTGGCTCAGAACCTGGGCACATGAGGCGTCATTGACGGACGAAAGTGCTCGGATGTCGTCCCAGTTACAGCGGATTTTTCCCAGCCAGCTTCTGCCGAACAGTGTGGGGCCATCTCCTGGTACAATCCATAGTGGGAGTTCGTGCACTGCTCCATCATAGGAGACTTTTACTGCTGCGCTGCCAATTACAGGGATCAGCTCTTTTGTGTAAGTTCTCAGCTTAGTATGACTGGGGCTCAGCTTGGGCCTGTGTGCCTTGTTGCACCACAGCCTGTCGAAGGCCTTTTTGCTCATGATGGACTGACTCGCGCCCGTATCCAATTCCATGGATACTGGAATTCCGTTTACTTCAACTTTTAACATAATCGGTGGACATTTCGTGGTGAAGGTATGTGCCCCATACACTTCTGCCTCCTCGGTTTGAGTCTCTAGTTCAGTTTGATCAGCCATGGATCGGTCTTCCTCTGCAACGTGGTTGTTTGCAGTGTTTGCAGCTCGTCTGCACATTCGCTGGAGGTGTCCCATTGTTCCACAGCCCTTGCACACATAGTGTTTGAAGCGGCATTAATGGGCTCGATGATCACCTCTGCAGCGCCAACAAGGTGTCAATTGCCTCGCATTAACGCTTGATGGCGGACCAAGGGTCATCTGAGGTCATGCAGTTGCAGGCATGTACATTCTGCCATATGCATTCCTGCCTGAAAACGACGTTACTTTGTGTACATTACTTGCCGATGCATCTTTATGCTGTGAAATTTGTTTGGTGTTATCGCTGGTGGACATAAATGCCTGGGCTATCTTTATGGCTTTGCTCAGGTTCAGTATTTCAACAGCCAACAGTTTGAGAAGGATAACCTCATGGCCAATGCCAAGCACAAAAATGCCTCTTAGCATTTGCTCCAGGAATCCATTGAATTTGCAATGTCCTGCAAGGCGCCTTAGTTCGGCGACGTAGCTTGCCACTTCCTGGCCTTCAGACCATTGATATTTGTAAAATCGATACCTTGCCATCAGAATGCTCTCCTTCGCATTTAGGTGCTCCTGGACCAGCATACACAGTTCTTCATACAATTTGGTTGTTGGTTTCAACGGAGCAAGAAAATTCTTAATGAGGCCATAGGTTGTTGCCCCGCAGACAGTGAGGAGGATCACCCTTCGTTTGGCAGCGTTCACACTCTCTTCCAGCTCGTTGGCCACGAAGTATTGGTTGAGTCACTCCACGAAGGCCTCCCAATCGACCCCTTCTGAGAATTTCGCCAGGATGCCAACAGTTCTCTGCATTTTTACGTGATGGTTTATTATCTCGTTGCCAGTTGTTATGTCTTGAATAAAGCAATGTGACTGAGTACTGTAGACGTGAGTAAGTGTGACCTTAGTCTCTTTATTCTAACTCCAGAGTACTGGTACAGCATGGGAGGCCTGCTTATATACAGTGCTCTCAAAGGATGCTGGCATCCCTTGGGACTCCAACAGTTATGCCCTCTGGTGGCAGTAGTGTGCAGGTTACATAGGGTTGTATACATAACAGTATTCCCATATACCTGCTGCCCTTGTCCTTCTAGGTAATAGAGGTCATGGGTTTGGGAGCTGGATTGAAGGTTTTGATAGGATGTGGGGTTTAAAGCTCAACTCGGGTTCAAATGGATGCTAAAGTTCTGAACAAGTTTAGTCTGAACAGTCTGAAGATATAGAAAAGTATGGGGCCAAAACACAATATGCAGGCCAAAAACTAATACTCTCAATCGCCCACTCCTTCAATTATCTGCCCAATTCTCATCGCGTAGACAGAGCAATCGGGATGCCCGCCCAATGTCACCAGCAAGAGAGCCAAACCATTTAAATCTGACAGGCAATCTCACTGATCAGAGAAGGGTCAGAAAATCCCTAAACTGAGCCAGCTATTTCAACTCAAAAGAGAAGGCCAAGCTATCATGGGGTGGGGAGACGGTTGGGTGCGTAAGGTCCAAGAGTGGGTCGCAAGGTTTTTATGGGACCAGGAGGAACAATCATGTATGTCCTGGCCCACAAGTATCCTTAGTATGAATGTGAATACCCGCAAAAACACAAACACTGAAAATAACTTTTTAAAAAACAAATCACATATTTCAACTTAATAAAAATGGAATTTTTTGAATACTAAATTTACATATTTTAAAGAGTCTAAAAATAAATTTACCTTATTTAGCAGGATTTTAAATACTTAATTTATTGTTAAAAATGTCTTGTTTTGTACTTTTTGGGGTCAAAATTGGGTTGTGTACGCCGCCCGTTACGGCAAACGGGCAGCAAAGGCTTACCTTTGTTGTTAAGCGGTGTCCACACCCCGACTGAAATTGAGTCGACTCTTTGGCAGAGGGGCCAAGAGGCAACGCTGTGCCGGCTAATGCCACCCGCGTGGTGACGTCACCCAGTGCACGACGCCTCTGTCGCGATATTTGCTTTGTACAGCTACTGTACTGGCAGGCGGCCGTATAGCCTGAAAAATGTGGTAGTTTAACAGTGGAACTTGGGTGGAATCGCTGAGAGCCAGGTAAATTTTTTAAAATTTATTTCTTCATTTTTTCATTAGTTGTAACAGTGGGGAAATTTGTTTGTGTGTCGGAGAAGTTTGAGTTTTCTTTTCTTTCTTCCCTTTTCTTCCCGTGTTTCAGCTAGCATGGCGGCAGCCTCCCTTTGTGAAATTCAGTCGGCCTCCTGAGCTCCCACCCGAGGATGAGTGTGCAACACCAATTTTTAGCGCTGCTCACTCATTTTTGGGACGTAAAAACTGAATTTGGCAGTTTGAGCCTGCACCTACCGCCTGGTGGTAAAATCAACACTCAGGCGGTGACACCACCTCAAAAACAGCAGTACCAAATTTCATTGATAAAAGCAGGCCTGTTTTTTGCAGTATTAAGAATTTGAAGGACATCCGCTGGACAGGAGTTGCTCTCGCGGTGCGGTGGATCTGTCAAGAGATTGCAAGTTCTGGGTTTAGGGTTTAAGCGCATGCGCTTGGCATACCTAAACCCGGAACTTGCGGGGTCCCAATGGGCGCGTGCGCACTTCATCATCACCTGCCTGTGGGGAGCCTGTGGGGAGCGCGATTTCAGCCCAATATCTCCTCTAAGCCTTCTTTTGTCTCGAGTAAACATCCCAAGCTCTTCACATAAAAGTCAGATGTACATTGAACTAAGTAACCTGAATCAGGCACACAATAGCATACTTGAAAATAGACAAATAAATGGATGTGGTTGTTGAAATCCACTGAAAGAGATAAGTCTATGAAAACCAGGCTAATAATGTACAACGTTGCACCTTGAGGATGTTTGATTGTAATAATTTGTGCCTGGTTATTTTAACACAATGTAACTTATTGAGAAGGTTACAGTTAGAATATGTTATGCAGTTTTGGGTCCTGGCCTTGAATTTTTGTGGGATTGTCCCAATCTCCTGCCGTAACTTCAGAAGGAAATTGATGGATACCCCAAGAAAAACAACATTAACGGCTAAAAACTCTGCCTGCGGCATTTCTCCAGGATCTCCGCCAATCTCCTGTCAAAGTTACAGTGGAAGATTAGGCCAACCTCTGTGAAAACTCCAGCCCTTACCTTGAAAGGGACATTGATAAATTGGTGCGGTTTCAGTGAAGATAAGTTAGGATTATTTTGAACCTTGGATATCTAGATTATGAAGGAAGATGCACAGAACTGAAACTATTTAATTAGGGATGATTGAAAGGTGATATGATTCCTGGTTTTTAAAATGCCAAGTAGCAAAGATCATGTGTATGATATTGAACTTGAGATAGTGTTTTGGAGAAGAAGAAGATAATGATAATAATCACGGGGCTGGGGGTGATATATTAGCATGGATAGAGGGTTGGCTAATTAACAGATTGGAAAACTGCAAATGTAACGCCCCTATTTAAAAAAGGAGGCAGACAAAAAGCAGGAAACTATAAACCAGTTAGCCTAACATCAGTGGTTGGGAAAATGTTGGAGTCCATTATTAAAGAAGCAGTAGCAGGATATTTGGAAAAACATAATTCAGTCAGGCAGAATCAGCATGGATTTATGAAAGGGAAGTCATGTTTGACAAATTTGCTGGAATTCTTTGAGGATGTAACGAACAAGGTGGATAAAGGGGAACCAGTGGATGTGGTGTATTTGGACTTCCAGAAGGCATTTGACAAGGTGCCATATAAAAGGTTACTGCACAAGATAAAAGTTCACGGGGTTGGGGGTAATATATTAGCAAGGATAGAGGATTGGTTAACTAACAAAAAACAGAGAGTCAGGATAAATGGTTCAATCTCGGGTTGGCAATCAGTAACTAGTGGGGTGTCGCAGAAATTAGTGCTGGGACCTCAACTATTTACAATCTATATTAATGACTTGGAAGAAGGGACCGAGTGTAACGTAGCCAAGTTTGCTGACGATAGAAAGATGGGAGGAAAAGCAATGTGTGAGGAGGACACAAAAATCTGCAAAAGGACATAGACAGGCTAAGTGAATGGGCAAAAATTTGGCAGATGGAGTATAATGTAGGAAAGTGTGAGGTTATGCACTTTGGCAGAAAAAAAATCAAAGAGCAAGTTATTATTTAAATGGAGAAAGATTGCAAAGTGTTGCAGTACTGGGGGTACTTGTGCATGAAACACAAAAGGATAGTATGCAGGTACAGCAAATGATCAGGAAGGCCAATGGAATCTTAGCCTTTATTGCAAAGAGGATGGAGTATAAAAGCAAGGAAGTCTTGCTCCAGATATACAGGGTATTGGTGAGGCCACATCTGGAATACTGCATACAGTTTTGGTTTCTATATTTAAGAAAGGATATACTTGCTTGGAGGCAGTTTAGAGAAGGTTCACTAGGTTGATTCCGGAGATGAGGGGGTTGACTTATGAGGAAAGGTTGAGTAGGTTGGGCCTCTACTCATTGGAGTTCAGAAGAATGAGAGGTGATCTTATCGAAACATATAAGATTATGAGGGGGCTTGACAAGGTGGATGCAGAGAGGATGTTTCCACTGATAGGAGAGACCAGAACAGGGGGCATAATCTTAGAATAAAGGGTCACCCATTTAAAACTGAGATGAGGCGGAATTTCTTCTCTCAAAGGGTTGTAAATCTGTGGAATTCGCTGCCTCAGAGAGCTGTGGAAGCTGGGACATTGAATAAATTTAAGATCGAGATAGACAGTTTCTTAACTGATAAGGGAATAAGGGGTTATGGGGAATGGGCAGAGAAGTGGACCTGACTCCATGATCGGATCAGCCATGATCGTATTAAATGGCAGAGCAGGCTCAAGGGGCCATAAGGCCTATTCCTGCTCCTATTTCTTATGTTCTTAACCATGCTCAATTTAAAGTGCAGATCAGAAGAACGTTTTTTTCTCCAAAAGAGTATGTGGAATAGGCTCTCATGGAAATCAGCTAATGTTATATTGATGTTGAAAAAAGAGCCATGCAAGACGGTTAAGAAAGAGTTGTGAAGATTGTAAGTATAGACAGAGATGATCATGTATGCTATGGAATACTGTGGAGATGATAATCTGACTTGCAGGTGTTGAAGCTGTTTAGACAGTGTTCTGGTGGTAGCTGGCCACAGTTACTGTTCAAGCATGAAGGCTACAATTCCCACATATTGGCACCTAAATTTACCACCAGTGCTAAGTTAAGGACACCAAGTCAGAAGCTTGTTACCATTATTCGAATCTACTGCCTCAATCAGACTATATATAACAATGTATTTAAATGAGAATGTGACCTTATACACTATCAGAAACAACAGCTCCCAGATTGAATTATTTGTTCTGGTAAGGTAGCTCTGCAAATGCCATGATATTTTCTGGGAACATTCAGACCACCTGAAAGATATTCTTGTATTGCTTTGGTACCTTCCATTCAGCCTTTAATTTCTCAAAAGAAGGATCCCGCAATAACATTCACCATGATATTTAAAAATGCCAATAAAGTGCCAAATGTCGTTAGACATCACAGATTTGTTAAAGAAGAAATTAACCCGCAAATGCTTCTGATAAAATAAATGGATGTCAGTGCCCAAAAGACAAAAGAAAGCCATTGTCATGCTAACTTACTCACAACTTCAAAATCAGCACTGTGGGTGCAACATCTACCCTGAAATTCCAGCTATCTGGTACAGGTACAGCATCCAAAATCCGGAGTTCCGGAATCCGGAATTTTACAGAATCTGGACTCCAGGACAATCTGTGGCAGGGTTGTCCGTTATCCATAAAATGTTCCAGAATCTGGACCGGATAACCGTGCCAACCTTGGGGCCTCGCCGCTGCCTGACCTCGGGGCCTCACCTCGCCGCCACATGCCTCCCCGCCCTTACCTCGGGGCCTCCTCGCCGGCCTGCCTGAACACCTCCTCGGCGGAGCTGGCCCGCCCGACAGCCTCCTTCGGGGGGCCTACCGGCCCGACAACCTCCTTGGCGGGGCCCCGCCCGTCAACCTCATTGGTGGGGCCCCGCCCGACGACAACATCCTTGGTGGGGCCAGCCCGCCTGACAACCTCCTTGGTGGAGCCCCACCTGACAACGACATCCTTGGTGTGACTGACCCGCCCGACAACAACCTCAGGGGGGCCCGCCCGACAACCTCCTTGGCGGGGCCTACCGGCCTGACAACCTTCTTGGCGGGGCCCCGCTTGAGAACCTCCTTGGTGGGGCCCCGCCCAACAACCTCCCTGGTGGGGCTCCACCCGACAACCTCCTTGGTGGGGCCCCACCTGACGACGACATCCTTGGTGTGACCGACCCGCCCGACAACAACCTCGGCGGGGCCCGTCCGACAACCTCCTTGGAGGGGCCGGATGGTCTGAACAGTTTTTTGACGGGAATTTCCCCTGACTTTCTGACATTCCGAAATCAGGAAATACCCGAACCTGGGCTCGGGTGTTTCTGGATTCGTGATGTCAGAAAACAAATCGAAAATCCGGAAAAATCCAGAAGGGCCTCAGTCCCGAGGCTTCCGGATTTTGGACGCTCAACCTGTATGGCCAATTTATAGATACCATTAGTTCCATTCAATCTCCGAGTATAGCATTGCTGCTTTCATACTGCGCGAGAGCCGTGTAGTTTAGTGGGACTTCTGGGGCCAACCTTAGTAAACTAATAGATTTATCTTTGGATTGCAGCTACCTGCACAACTCATGCACAAGGAACAGGTCTTGATAATATCAAAGCAGCTTAAAACTAGTTCAATAGTGGCAAACAATTTATATGCAAGGGGTTGATTTTCTTTTAATGTAACTTTTGCTACTGTTCCAGAAACTTGTTCCTCCCACTCCCCCAATCACACAACTCATTTTCATTTCAGGTATACCATCCTGGTCTGATTTCTACTCCCAGTGTGCAGGCCCAGATTTAGATGCCTGTGGCGTCTCAGCTCCCCACTGCTGAATTTTCTTTAACCTGATCAGTAATTGAACATATGGCCGTTTTGCCCCAAATCACATACACCACTTTACTGGACAAAAGAATTATGCAGCCAGCAAGTCCTGAGCCATCCCCAAGTCTTATAACATGCACATATTGATTGATTTATGTGGCAGTAATATGTGAGGGGAATACATTTATTTACTTGTGGTGGCTGAAGAAATCATTTAGTTCACTATCTCTGAACACTTCTCTCTCAAAGTTCTTTCCAAATCATTTCAACAGAAATGTGCTTCCCTACCCAACTTTATAACAGCATTACCTCTGACTCACTGAGTACCACCATGGGCAAGCGATTATTAATATTCAGAGATATGTCTGCTCATCCTCCATGTTGATGTGTAATTCCTCCTCGTGAATCAGTCAAGCAGGGTTACTCATTTTGAATGACACATTGTCCATGACGCTAAAGTTCAACTTTCATCTCACTGACTTTTTTTTGATAGCTATGACATATCTGATTGTGACTTCTCAATCCCATTAAACCTGCTAAATTATCACACTGATTTGGAAATTGCTGCCATGTGGCTAAAGTTAATTGAATTCTCTTTCTCTATCTCCCAAGCTGTCTTAAATTGTTATTGTTAATCAACCAATGTTCACATGTAACCGCCATGTTAATCTTATGCCTTAGAATCTGTCCTGGGATTATTACTGACAAACTACACTTTTTTTTGCCTAAATGAACATTATCAGAATGGTGTTATCTGCATTTAAAATCACTCCCTGTAGTTTAATGCTGAAGGGTTAATGGAATAAAAATGGTCAAGGTTGAATAATGTAAGATGTATGGTTGTTACATTGATATGCTGGAATTTCACGAGGTCACCTCAGGGAGTCAGGGAGAAATTTCACAGTGCCTTTTTTTCTTGGAAATTTTGGATGTGCTTAGCTTTAGGGCTCAGTGATTAAATAAGTTGGGTATAGTTTATGATAACAAATTGTACGCAGCCTGTATGAGAAAGAGAATTGATGGGCTAAATGGCCTTTTCTTGTATCTTTGCTCACTGCTGCATTACTTTTTCAAGTTCTCTTAGTATATGTATGTATGAGAGTACATTACAATATTTTTTATGACTAATTAATTTGCAAGGATTGTGCAGAAATAAAAATAAAAAATGGTAGAAGCACACAGCAGCTCAGCCAACAACTAAAAAAACAAGGGCAGGTTATCACACTTTGGATATGTATACTATTGGGCAGTTGTTGGCATTCTTAAATTATTGCTTCTCTTTCACTTAAAACCTCTAAGCTAAGGTTTTCCATTTCCATGAAATGGGGGCCACATTTTCCGGTCTCTGTGTTATTTAAATATTAAGTAGTGGAGTCACTGTCTCTGCCAGAGAGTCCAAACAGATCGGAAGCCTCAGAGGCCTGCCTCAGCAAGGAAGTGCAGGCAACGTCTGCACTGTAACAGGCCAGATTGTTTAATAGATTTTTAGGTTTCCACTTCAACCTGTGCGATCTATTGCTCTTTGAGTTATTGCACAGGTTCTGCCAGCAAAAAAAAATTCTCAGACTGCCCACCGCCCCCAACCCCCAGCATAATATGAATTGTCATCCATGTCATTGCGTGTTGTAAAGAGACAGGAAATATATCAAAGAGTGAGTTCTCTTTGTTTACATCTTGTTTCAACATACCATCTATATATTGGCGGGCATATTCTATGCCACGAAGCTGTGCAGTGGGAGGGAGGCCAGAACAAATGGGTGTGGTGGAACATATGCCCAAGCAATTTTCTGCCCCCACCCACCCAGATCCACTGACAAATCAGCAGTAGGTGGGTAGGAAATCCAGCCCTAATGTCTCCTCCACGAGACAATTTTGGCTTATTTTCATATATTCATAATAGTTCAACTTAACTTTTAAGACTAAAAATAGACAAGTCAGTGATCTTTATGTACTCAGACTAATTTAAGCACAGAATCATTCTCTGGTACATTCTTTGGAAGAAAGTTTTATTTGAAAAGGTAAAATGATCTAAGATAAAGTAATTTGGGGCCGGACTGGGTAGACTCACCACCCGCTGCCGCCGACTGCTGCTGAGTTTTCTGGGCGGTCTCCCCTCCTAGCGAGTTTGGTGGAGCCGTCCCGCTGGTGGGGAGGGAAGACCGTTGGGGACCACCTGCTGATGTCGGCTGGTGTGCAGTTCACATAAGTGTCCTCCCGCCTGCCGAGCTGCCAGTTTGTTCCGGGCGGGAGTCCACTGCAGCAGGGGAAAGGACCACCGCGTGGAGGCTGGTCTAACCTCAACGGTAAGTAAGAAGATTAGTAAACTTCTTTTGTTTCTTTTTCCAGTGATTCAGGTGGATGGGGTCCCTTGAAGGTTTTCCAGTGTTTTTTTTTATTTTTTGAAAAGTTTTAATTTTATATGTTCCCCCTCCTTGGGCCCAACTCAATCCTCGGTGGTCCTTTGCCGAGGATTGCATTTGCCGCCGAGATTGGGAGCTCCTGCCCGCTGCCACCCAGATTCAGGGCATAAGTCGCTTTTTTGCTGCCGGGTGGTCTCTCAAAGACTTTTCCACGAAATTCCCGCCCAAAGTACCGTCAGATATCTCAGCGGTCCTTTGGGCGGCACTTGGCTTCCACCAAGTTCAGGACCTTTATCTTCTTCAGATTTCAGGTCTATAAAAGATTCATAAAAATGCATATGGAAAGTCTATTAATTGTCTCCTGCTATCAGTTTCTTCTGTTTTCTGTCATTTCCTGTTCTTATAATATCAGAAGGTTTATTATTTTTGTGGACATTGACCTCAGCAACATAATCTTGAATTCTCCAAAAGCAGATCTGATGCAGCTAAATTTATAACATTGGTGGAATATTAAAGGATTTTATATTAATGGATGCTTTCATAAGAACTACTGCATAATAAGGGACTATCTTATAAATGTAAATCAAAGTGTATCATTAAATTTTTGTTTATGACTTTTTCCTCCCTATTTGACGTGTTAAAATTAAACATTTATTAGATGACAATATGCTATGCAATATTAGTCGGATATTAGTAGCATTAATGAGTTCATGTGAAATTCTCCTATTTTCAATTTTAACAAAGAGGGTAAACCTTTTTTTGTGCAATAGTGTAAAATGGGTGATAGCGAATCAGCAGCATGTTTTAAAATGGGCTACCGATTCGCTATCACCCGCTTTACACTATTGCACAAAGTTTAAAATCTATCTCAGGGTGTTTAAAATGAATGGGGCGAATGCATTTGTTTTGGTAAAAATGAAAGCTAAAAATTCAAGATGCCAGAGAGCCTAAATAAAATAAAATTATTGGAAACACACAGGATCTGCAGCATTTGAGAGAGAAAAGATAGGTAAATATTTCAGATGTAGACCCAATGTCAGAACTGACAATTAGAGTATCAGCAGACCCTTTTATAATGGCTGTCTGACCCGTTGGTGCAGTGGGCTGGATCTATATACAATAACAAAAACAACAACTTGCATTTATATAGCGCCTTTATCGTAGTAAAACTTCCAAGGCACTTAACCAGAGCGTTATCAATAAAACATTTTTAACACTGAGCCACCGAAGGAGATATCCGAACAGATGGCCAAAAGCTTGGTCAAAGAGGTAGGTTTTAAAGAGCACCTTAAAGGGGGAAAGAGAGGTGGAGAGGTTAAGGGAGGGAATTCCAGAGCTTGGTGCCAAGGCAGCTGAAGGCACGGCCACCAATGGTGGAGCGATTAAAATCAGGGATGCGCAAGATGCTAGAATTCGAGGAGCACAGAGATCTTGAAGGCTTGTAGGGCGGGAGGAGGCTGCAGAGATAGGAAGGGGCGAGTCCATGGAGGATTTGAAAAGAAGAGTTTTACAATTGAAGCATTGTCGGACCGGGAGCCAATGTAGTTCAGTGAGCACAGGGGTGATGGGTGACTGAGACTTGGGGGGTGAAATTCCCCGTTTGGGGGTGGTAACCGAATCGCAATGTCGTGCACTCCACTTCCTGTTGGGATATGTTTGGGGGCGCTACTGGGGCATGTTCGGCAGTGCTACACAGCTTCTCCGTGTAGTGCTGATGCGTTTAAACACCCCTCCCCTTCCGTTAAAGGAGAGGGCCGCTGCGCATTCTGCCGGGCCTCTGATGGCCTCCATTTGGCGGCATGGTGCCGCGGTTGTAGACTGGCACCGAAACAGAGTGCCGGGCTGCACGATAGCGGCCCAGACCACGCCACGGACACTCAAGCTGGGCCAACAGGTGAGTTGGCCAAAAAGGGAAAATGGCGGTGCACAGCACTTCCCACCTCCCCTTTAACTTCCGCAGCGCGGGCGTATGATAGCCTGGCTCACGACCCGTGAGGCTGGCGCTGACACCGCTTGTGGCAACTTGGCAGGACACTGGCCAACTTCCGCCACAAGACACTAAGGGATGGGCGTGCACAGCAGTGACGTCATCGGCGGTTGCGCGACAGCCCGGAGCACTACTAACGAGGCGCAACACTACCGTGTCAGCACCTCTCCGCTTATACTCGCACAATCTCATGGGAGCCGGTAGCACCAACACCACCCGTCCCCCGCCCCCCCCGGGCAAAAACAGGTTTGCGACCCGATACGGGGTGCTAATGGGAGGTGCACAACAGTGGAATCTTGGCCCCTCGGTGCGAGTTAAGATACGTGGAGCAGAAGTTTGGATGAGCACAAGTTTATGTAGGGTGAAAAAATGTATGCTGGCCAGGAGAGCATTGGCATGGTTAAGACTAGAGATAATAAAGGCATGGATAAGGGTTTTAGCCACAGATGAGCTGAGGCAGGGTTGGAGTCAGGCAATGTTACAGAGATGGAAGTAGGCAGTCTTGGTGATGGAGCGGATATGTGGTTAGAAGCTAATTTCAGGGTCAAACACAACACCAAGATTACGAATAGTCTGTCTCAGCTTCAGACAGTTGCCAGGGAGAAGGATGGAAATAGCGGTCAGGGATTTCTGTACCACAATTTATAAAGAACAGTGAATGCTTATCTTTAATGAGCCAGACAGATCTATTTGTTTGAAAGAAAAGACTTGCATTTATATAGCACCTTTCATGACCACCAGATGTCCCAAAACGCTTTACATCCAATGAAGTACCTTTGAACTGTAGTTGCTGTTGCAGTGTAGGAAACACGGCAGCCAATTTGCACACAGCAAGCTCCCACGAACAACAATATGATAATGACCAGATAATCTGTTTCAGTGACATTGATTGAAGGATAAATATTGGCCAGGACACCGGGGATAACTCCACTGCACTTCTTTGAAGTAGTGCCATGAGATCTTTTACATCCACCTGAGAGTATAGATGGGGCTTCGGTTTAACGTCTTATCCGAAAGACGGCACCTCCGACATTGCAGCACTCCCTCAGATCTGCACTAGAGCGTTAGCATAGATTTTGTGTACGTCTGTCTAATGTCACTGTCTCTCCCTACCTAGAGGTTACAGACAAAGATAAAAATTATTTTTGAGTCAGCCAGAATTATGATTAAACACAAAATCCAATTTCCAAACTCCTTTGCGATTCTTGGAGTTATCAGACTTTGCCATTTCCTCCCTGTTCACTTCTTTGGGTCCCTCTATCTTCTCCTTCACGCCACTTTTCTGTTCACTCTCGCTCTCTCTCCTCCTCCCTTCCTGCTTCTTTACTTATTTTCCCACTTACTTTTCACATTTTTGTTTTGACCTCTCTCTAGACCAGTCACTGAAAACAAATTGGTTTATATCAACTCTCTCCATCCTTTTGTAATTTTAAACACCCTGTAATGTCCTCAAACCAGTCCTTCAAGCCTTTGTATTTCCTCATACCAGGCAGCATCCATGTGAATTCCAACTGTACTCTCTATTGCCTAATGGAGGGAGATTTATATTCTGAAATAAAATTGCCATATTCTGTGGGGGGGGGTGGGGTGGAGGGGGGGGGTGGGGGGTGGTGGTGGGGGGGGTGGGGTGGAGGATGGTGGTGGTGGGGGGGTGGGGGTGGGGTGGGGGGGTGGGGGTGGTGGTGGTGTGGGGGGGGGGGGGTGGTGGCCAAGGGTGCACATTTATTTTGTGGCTTGGGCTGTCTCGGAGGGAGAGCAGTGGCCGAACGCCTGCTTTCTCCCAGCAGCACCTCTGTCTTTCCTCCCCTAGTCATGATCTGCCTCAGGAATCCACATCAAGCCCCAACTGGAGGGGAATAGCAGCAATGCTGGGAGCATAAGGCAGGTGTCAGATCGTCGCACTCCTGCTGGGAGAGCAGGCAACACTATCTGTCTGTTTCATTCCTTACTGACAGCTCAGCTGTTTCCGCAGGTGGCTTTTTTTGGAGCATTTTTTTTTTTCTGGAGCTGGGAAGCGTTCCAGATTTGTCTCAGGGTTGGACATCACCATTTTATAGGACAGAACAAAATGGAAATGGGAGGAAAGAAAAAGAGTTAAAAGCTAAAAGTCAAATATTACAAATAAACAGTTAGTGGATTTTATAACCTGTGAGTAGATTTTTCAAGAAGCTATAAAGAGGTAAAAGAGGTAAAAAGAGCTGGAAGGTGTACAAAGAATATTCCTATCATCAGTGGAAAAAAAGTAAAAAGACAAAAGGGGAGCAAAACAGTTCCAACACAGAAGGGAATCTAATGGAAGGTGGATGGCAGAAACAGGTTAGGAAATGGAGCAAAGAGTTAAGGTTTGAATTTTCCAAAAGCAATATTCAAAACAGTAGGCTAAATAGAGTGACAAGAAGAAGGGTGAGATATTGTTTCTGAAATCTGTGTTGAGCTTGGTTGGAGCAGTGTAAGAGACAAAGGATATAACTTGCAACGGGAATGAGTAAGTGAGCCACAGGGAGATCATGATCACACTTGCAGTCATAATGCAAATGTTCAGCATAGCAGGCTCATTATGTGCATTTGGTCTCCCCAATGTAGAGAGGACTGCATTATGGGCAGAAAATATTGTTTGTTGGTATACAGGAAGTACACACAAATTGCTGGATTAATTGGAGGGATTGTTTGAGGCCCTGGACAAAAGAGTAAGAGGTGGGTGGACAGGTGTTGCTATGGTTGCGAGGTTAGGTGCCAAGAAAAAGGTAGCCAGACATGATGGAAGACAGATCGAGGGTATCATGGAGGAAATGGTCCCTCAGTTGAATAGATGCTGCCAAGCTGAAGCTGTGGGAGGATATCTGGGATGGGATAGATTAGTCCTGGAACCTCTTTTTGGTGATTACAGGGATTTCTTTTAATCATGTGTCTGCCCTTTCAAGTACAAGGTATCGGGTCAGGTGGATTGAGAAAAAATAAAAAAACAAAGGCTACAACTTACTCAAAAGTATGATCATGGGGAAAAAGAAGTTAAAATTACTTGAATAAGCCAAAATGTAAAATTACTTATAATTCATCTGTTTTGTTGGTGTGAAAAAGTCTAACAGAAGTGGCCAAAGGCTCTGTTCCCCCCCCAAGACCAGCAATAGTGGATTTTCTGCTGGCTTTGCAGTCAGTCAATCTATTTCCTCTTAAAGTCTAGATTTTTTGATTATCGGTGGGAATTTACACCCTAATGTCCACTGAACTCTTTTTATGCACGATGGTGGTTATTTTCTTTGACTTCTACTGAACATATGCCTGACTGTGGCAGAGAGTAATTCTGTCTATATAGTGAGTGCGCTGCATTTATTTAAAAAATACAAGGCTAGAAATTTGACTCCTTTGCCCCTCCTATTAGCGCCTCCGGGGGGGCGATAACGTATTAGCGGCTTTGTGACCGGGCGCGGTGAGAGCACTGATGCCCGCGAAATACCCCTCAAGGTTTGGGCAGCGGTAACCCCTAGCGCCACGATCTCCTGCACGCGGAGATTATGCCGTCATCGTGCTATGCATCGCCCTGGTAGTGCCCCGGACCCAAACTTCGGTTCCGCCCCCTGAAGCATCTCCAGGCGTCAACACTGGCAGCTGCAGGCGACATTGTTAGGGGGGCCGGCCATTTGGGTAAGGCCATTTCTTGTCAATACATTTTTTTTTACACCTTAGGTTGTGTTTTCAACATCTTGATATGCCACAATTGATCAGTTCTGCACTCTGTTCAAGTGCTTGGGACTGATCATCGTGGATCACGGCTACCGTCAGTGACTAGGGTCATTGACTTCATGCAGAGCCTGCAGCAATGGCCCTTCCCTTTAAGGGAAGGACGAAGCCTCCATTCCCGGCAGCACTACCTTCCACATTGGGCAGCGCTGCACTGCTATCGCCCCTCTTGCCAGCTGTAGCACTCAAAGGGATGTGGTGGCATTTGATGTAGCCCTGCACTTCCTTTATGGAGGGCAAACCAGAAGTTCGCATCGGAATCCCTCGTGTAGTGCCCACCGATACTTTTGCGCTACTGCAAAAGTTACTGCCCCAAATGGGACGCTACGCAATTTCTCCCCCATATAATTACATTTTTTAATTCCCATACACAGTCTGAATCCTTTCCTTCTAAGGCTAAGACTGCAAGCCCGGCAGAAAAAGATGACTCAGATACTTTTGATTTGGATGTGGCTCATTGCTAAGACTCTATGTACCAGTGAAGCATGGATATTATACAGAGATAGATACTTTGATTATAGAAAAGATATATCCTCTCTGTAACACGTTCCTTGATATGTACCTAGAAATTTGGGCACACCCATTTTTGGGTGAATATGGAGTACAGGGTACAATTCGTGTGCCTGAATGTTGAGACTCGAGGCACCCCCGATATTGGACCTCGAAGCTCATTTCCATGGATGAGCGTAATGAAGATCAGGCCACTACAGTGCTAGCAGAGAACCTCTGATAAGTGAGGATTGGGGACAATCGGGCCAAAAAAGGTAGACGATCAGATTGAAAGGTAGCGGTGACTGGGGGAAAGGTCGTGACCCATGTTATTTTAATGTGGGGTTAGAAGGAGCATTGCTGCTCTTCCTGGCTCCGCATTCAGGTAAGTATATTTTAGAAACTTGCCTTGTTGGTTGCAGTCTAACAAGCGGCAAACCAATAGTAGTGGGAGCCTTAAGTAGGCATTAGCTCCCTTATTTGCATTTGGAAAAGGGCCTAATCTTTTGGTCTTTACCAATATGGTGGGTGGCGCACTTCTGGCTCATATTATGCCTGTGCTACTTGCAACCATTTTGGAGGCTTCAGAGGCCATTTAGGTCCCGAAAACGTAGTTACACAGCTGAATTCTTAGGTTCATGTGTTTGTTAAAAAATCATTTCTATGGTCAGTGTTACAGACATGGTCTACTGTATTTATTTTCAATTTCAAAAATTGGTTTAACATAAGGATTAACTGATCATAGGCCTCTAATGCACCAAATTTCCAAAAAGTATACCCAAATCTCCTTGTAGTATTTAGTCTGTTGAAATTTGTTTACCAAGAGGCACATTATAACCTTCAGTTTTCCTGTCAAATTGCACAATGCCGTGGAAGTCAAACAGACTGCAAAAAAAATTAACACAACCGAGCAAACTAGCCTCTCTTGGGCAAAGCAACCTGGGCCAGCAGTGGAGCCAGCTAGACTTGCTTTTGAAGTTGCAAATGTTTTGACTGAATTCAAGAAGGCGGCTGAAGTGAGAAAGGATTTTCAGTGACCCATGGGACGAATGCAGTTTTTTAATGTAAGCTTGAAAAATACTTCAGTTTTCCTTTGGAACAGGTTTAGTGTCATAGTCCTGAGCTAAGAATCTTAGACATACACAAATGGGACTCTTCAGAAGTTTAATGCCGAGTGAGAAGAAAAAAATGTGTTTTATGAATGTTAATAGTTTTTCTACAATTAAAAAGAATCAAAATTGATGTAATGTACTGAAACCAGTTTGTGTCTGTTTTCTTTTATATAATGCAATTAATTAGTTTGTTTTTTGTTTAAATAAAAGTTGAATACTGCCTACTAAAATGCAGTGATATAGAAAAGTATTGTTTTACAGTTGTCTGCTGGTCACTGTAGAAGTCTTCAGGAGGTGACACCATTGGGCAGTAATATCTTGTGAGCTTTGACTTCTAATGTCACAATCATGATTATAGCCTTCTGAGTGACATCACAATGAAGTAACCTGTGATTGTTGAGATAGTAAGCATCTCATATCCATTCAAGGCTGTGCTATAAAATATTACCTTGGTAGGAAATTAAGTGACAATCTATTATTATAATGTACAAAGTTGATTGTGGACTTAAAGTCATTTCTGCAACCTTGGGGGCAATCATTTACCAATTATTACACTGAATATTTGTTTTGTTATTATAACCTTAGGCTAAAGTTAAACTATAGCAGTGGTATTTATTTTACTTGGGCTAACTGCATAAGCAACCTGTACTGATAAAAAGAGTTACTGAATGTTGAAAGTAAACCACAGATCGATCAGTATCTGTACAAAAAAAAATTAACATTTCGGAATGACAGCCGTGGGTACATTTTACCACTGAGTCAGTGGTCACGTCTCAGGACGCAAGGATTCCACTGGATATCAGCCCAGTAGAGATCATATTCTAGTCTTCAGTCACTAGAGCTGTCTGGAGTCAGGCTCGGACCCTTCACCTTCTGAGCCAGAGGTGGTAATGCTACCACTAATGCAAAGGCTCACTCCAAATGGCTTAATACTTCCACTTAAATAACAGAAAGAAAAACTTACAACTAACAGTTTAAGCATTTGTACAGTATTATTTCAGGTATTGTAAATAATATTGTCTTCTTTGGAAAATACAGCCTAGCATTTGAATGGTGATGAAGATTCTATAAAGAGTAATGAAGATTCTATAAAGAGTGAGGGTTAATGTTGTAATTTCATGTTGGATTTCAAATTTGAGAATATGGGTAACCAACTAATTTAGTCTGAAGCTATCTTTGCTTGTCTGGTTATGCTCTTGTGAAGTGCCTTGAGACATTTTATTATATTAAAGGCACTAAATAAATGCAAGTACTTGTTGAAGCCAGATTAGCGACAAGATTATAGGTTGTTGAGACATTACAACAGCTCTTTTTGCACTGTGGTTTCCTTGAGCTTTGAAAAGATTGGCAGTTGTTATTCTGTTATTATTGGGTCTGACTTTGATCCTTTCTTGTTGGCAAGCACGGTGTTTGCTTTCCATAGTCTGAGCTTTTGATGAGATTAGTGCCCTGCAGTTGCTCCTGAGATACCATTTTTCGCTATTTCTAGACAAATAATGTAAAGTGAATACCTGGCAAGAAAGTTGCTTTATTAACTCAATGGAAATATAAAAATAAAAATAAATCCTTTTTTTGCCTATATTGTAAATTACTATGTCCACAACCTAAATTACATAGTCACCCATTGTATAAATTCCAGCATGTCTATTATTTTTACAGGCTATCAAAATATAGCAAACTGAGCTTTAAAATGGCAGCCTCTCTACAGTGTTTCCTAACCCTTCAGTGCCACCCAACCCCACCACCCCACCCCATTTGTAGAGATTTCACTACACCTGTTTTGGACAATAGTCATTCGTAATAATATCCACTACCGTTATAGTTTTATAAAAGTTTATTTATCAGACTACGGGCCTGAAAACTTAAAAATAAATAATTACATTAACTCCTGGATGCGAGTTTTAAGAACAAGACAATTCATCTGTGGTGTTTCAATGTGAAACCATATGCATTTTGGAAAAACATTTCAATTTCTCACTCAGTGTATATTGTGGTACATCAGGTAATAAACATATAGTTTATTGTTGTTGTATATTTAGGGGCAACTTTCCAGAATACTGTCTCACATTTAACAGTTTTTTTTGTTCCAAATCCTGTTTCTCTGAAAATAAGCCCTAGGACTCAGATTTTTTCCATTTCCTGCATTCTGTCTAAATGCAACTAATTTTTAAATTGTCAGCAAAAAATTATCCTCTCTGCATCTGAAATATTATTGCTGGACTGATTTAATACTGTAGATTGGAATACTTGCTGGTATATATTGGCAGCAAGTTGTTGGTTAGACATTTTAGACCCAATGTGTGCGTTTATGACCACATTATGATATAATTCAATACGCAGTAAAACACTCTCCACTGTTTTTAAGAAAATCTTTCCTTATTTAAAAGCAAAAAAATTAAACTATTTTTCCTTTTCATAACTTGTCAGATGTTCTTCATTTCTTGGTGGACAAAATATTTCCATTATAGTATATAAAGTTACTATAGTTTGTTATTTGAGTTAAATATTAATGTTGACATGATCAGCCATTATGTTTATGTTGATTGGCCAAAATCCAGTGGTTCTGTTCGTAGTTGGAAACGTGTCAACCACAACAATTTTGATTGTGCCCTAGATATATTTATTTGGAGAGCAGACTCACTTTTAACATAATTCTGATTATTTGCAGTCCAGGTTTATTAGAAGTTGAAATATAACAACTATATTCAGAAAATAAGTATATATTTTCAAGCAACAGATCTTGAAACTTTTTTGGGTTTATACTATTTGAATTTAATAAACAGCTTTTAAGTGGTTATACACTTTGCAGTGTCTATAGTCATTTTCTGATTCCTGTCCAATATGATTGCTGTCGTAAGTAGTTTAAATAGAAAAATTATTTCCAGCAAATACATTTGATTAAAATTACTGTAACTGGGTGGCCTGGTAGCTCTGGCACTAAACCACTGATCATCTAACCACAAAATATATATTTGCAACTTGGACAGATTAATTTTCCACTGACTCACAAATCTGCATCCTAACCTCAAATGCCATCACTGAGGAAGCTTTGGCAGATCTCAGTGAGATGGCTAGATGGTGGAAGCACAGCATCTCTGCAAGATGAAAACTGACAGGGCTTAACATTGGCTGGCTTGTCCTACTGTACCACACAAAAGTGCATTTTCTGGTGACCAGCCATAGTGCAATATGCACTGTCGACTGTTCAGCCTAGTTACCAAGAAGGTAATTGAGTATCCTACACGTACGAACATCAGAAAATGTACCCTCCCACATTTGAACACTTAAATGAAGCTTCTCCCTGTTTTCAGACAGGATCTTCCAAGGCCCACCAGGATCTGCCTGTCATATATAAACTTGATAGAGGGCCTAAATTTCCCCAGGAGTTGCTCCATTTTTTTTGGAGCAACTTGATTTTTCTGGAGTATCTTTTTAGTTGCAATTCTAGCCATTTAATTTGCGCCAATGTAAGTGAATTAGTTAGTTTTTTTTTTAAGTTTAGCTTTTTTTTTTCAAAAGGGGGCGTTACCAGCCACTTACGCCTGTTTTGGCCATTTAAGCAAGTTTAGCCAGCCAAAAGTTACTCCAAACTAACTTAGGACAGCGTAAGTGGGCACTCCTGTAAGATCAGAAAAACTTTGTGGTGACTTAAGAAATCAGCGCAGGCAACCAGAGATGGGGGGCAGGGGCAGGGGACCTTGCAAAGCACTAAACACCTTCACAACAACATTAAAGAAGCATAAATACATTTAAAGCACCAAGCACTAAACAAAGCAGTATATTTGCACCAAGCACTAAAAGTAATAAGCAATTAATTAACAAATAAAAAATAGAAGGAACCCTGCACCTAAAGCACCAAGACCAAAGTAATAAGCAATCAATCAATGAGTAAATAACAAATAAAGAATAGAAGTCCTACTTTAGGGAACGCAGCGGGCCGCCGATGAGGGAACCCATTTGGTCAGGGCTAGGGACGGCGTGCTTTGGGCCCCTCCCACACAACCTGCAGTGCACACTCACAGATTCGACCTGCCAGGAGCTACTGCACATGCGCGCAGATTCTAGCTCCGGGACCTGGCTCCGCCCCCAATCCACTGGGCCACGCTACGCCATCACCGAGGAGAGACTGGGGAGCGGCCAGAATCGGGAGGAAGATTTTTGGCGCTTGGAGACTTACAAAAGTGGCGCACCTCCGGTGAGGGCGCCAGAAAAAGGGGTTGGGGAAATTTGAGCCCAGAGACACAGTGTGAGTATCTGTCCCCCATTTCCAGTACATTAGGCTGCATGAACTGGTATATATAAGAAAAAAAAGAAAGAAAAACTTGCATTTATATAGTGCCTTTCACGACCATCGGATGTCTCAAAGTGCTTTACAGCCAATGAAGTACCTTTGAAGTGTGGTCACTGTTGTAATGTAGGAAACACGGCTGGTTTATATAGTTTATATTTACTATATATAGTAAAAAACAGATATCCAACCAAAGATGCGGAGAGATTAGAAAGGCTTGGTCAAAGAGATAGGTTTTAAAGAGTGTCTTTAAAGAGCAGAGGGTTATTGTGGGAATTCTAGACAGTAGGACCTAGGTGGCTGAAGGCACAGCCATCAATGGTGGGGCGAATCAAGGATAGAATGCACAAGAGGCCAGAGTTAGAGGAATGGAGAGGGGGGATATATTCTTAACAGATAATCAACTACTTAAAGTAATCTATAGTTTTTCATTTTGGTGATCATTTGATCACAGCTGTGTAACTCTTTAAGGATGATAGCACTTTTCTATGCCAAATACCTTTAAGTGTAATGGGGCACAATGTATTATTTGACAGTCCTTTTTTTAGAACTAGATGTATGAAGAACATGGGCCAACCAGAATATACTCCTATCCACTCCAGCGATAGAAAAATACGTGTTGACTGATTTTCATTTGCTGTGCCATTATTCTTCATCATCATTTAATCTTTCCCTACTCACTAGCAGGCTGCACAGTTCACTTGGCATTTCCTGGTTTATGTCCATCAGTTTTCTTCAGTAGAATGGACCCGTAAAGTCAGCGTCTGAGTCCTCTGCAGCAGCCCCAGTATCCAAACTCGCATGAGGTGAGCTAGCACCTGAGACATCATATTCCCCCTGCCCTAGCTCCTTCACACATGTGTCTGGTGATACACCACATGAAGACCCCTCCTCTAGCCTACCTTCTAAGGTATGCGTAATGCCAATACCTGAGCTGGTGCTTGCGCGGGTGAGATTGGGTGACGGTTCAATCCTGCGCAATGTCTCCTCTAATGTTGCCAATCACCACGACGATGACTCTATCCTTATCTTTGAGGGGGAGAGGTTATGCAGTCAGGTGCTTCCTCCTCCAATGGCATCTTTCTGGTGTAACCTTCTGCTGTAAGAAGGAGGGGAATGTGTTAGTGAGATCCTTGTGAGGTGTTCAGAGAATGCACCTGTCATGGTGGAATAACTGGTGTTCAGTCTGTCAGATGTGAGTTGTGGTTAAGTGAGGATTGGACTAATCGTGAATGCATGAGTATGAGGAGATAGAGGGGTAATTAAATGTGGTGCAGAGTGAAGGAAAGCAGGGGAGGGGAATATTTTGAGCAGTGCGGCTAGAGGTGTGGAGGTGTTAGCAGAGAGTAAGAGAACAATATTCCTACCTTGACAACTCTAGTGAACTCATTGAGCTTTTTCTGACATTTCATTCATATCCTGAGTGCTAAACTGTTAGCATTCATATGTTCTGTGACCTCCCACTGTCTCCAGAGTTGATGCCCGGAGGACTTCCTTCCCTCTGGGAAGAAGAGAATGTCCTTCCACCTGTCCATGGCTTGGACCAGGACCTCCAACGAGGTTTTGGAGAATCTGGGTGCCTTTACTGGACCTCTTCCAATCAGAGTGCCCCTCCTCTTTAAGAGTTGCTGGCTGTATTTAAGTGGCGTCATAGATTTAAAGTAGTTGGGGAGAGGTTTAGAGGAGATTTGAAGGGAAATTTCTTCACCCAGAGGGTGGTGGGGGTCTGGAACTCACTACCTGAAAGGGTGGTAGAGGCAGAAACCCTCATCACATTTAAAAAATACTTGAATGTGCACTTAAAGTGCTGTAATATACAGGGCTATGGACGAAGAGCTGGAAAGTGGGATTAGATGGATAGCTCTTGGTCGGCCGGCGCGGACATGATGGGCTGAAATGGCCTCCAACGGTGCTGTAAATTTCTAGGATTCTATGCCCCCAGAGGGGAGGTCAGCCAATGAGTAACGGTGTTAACGCTGACTACACTAGCCATTTCCATGCGTAATCAAATTTGTTAGGCTATTGTTTGTATTATTCACATTTGATTAGATAACAATTCTGACTCTCTCAATTAACCATTTGATTGGATAGTGGTGTTTGACACACTCCACATGTTGCTCAATCTTTCAGTCATTTTTAAGGCTGCGTATGAGGATTACGCTGCTTTTGCAGTGTTACTGTGGATTTTGTTGAAGGGAGGAAAATAGTGACAAAGTGCTTATTGCAAATTGTATTTATGTTATTGAGCAGCTACAAATTTGCAGAACATTTCAAATGTGGGCAGACACAAATTTTGAAATGAATTGAGATTTGTTCAGTGTTTAAGGAAAGTGTAAATGAAGATGTCAGCATCCTGACAATGAGGACATTAATGAGCTGGTTTGGAAATGGTGCTCACTAGGTTCAAAACCTTTCCACAGGAGGGACCATTATTTTAAGAAAAAGTCCTTGCATTTTCTTGGAACATTGGTGAGATCAATCTCAAAGCTTCCAGCTCTAACTGGATTTTTTATAAAAGCCAAAATATTGCTCGATTAATGTAATGTTGCTGAGAAGAAGCAAAGATCTTAGAATTTTGATCGTGAATATTCCAAGAACATAGAAACAAAGACATTTCCATATTTAAGAGGGAGATAGATAGATTTCTAGAAATAAAAGGCATCAAGGGGTATGGGGGAAAAGCGGGAATATGGTGTTGAGATAGAGGATCAGCCATGATCATATTGAATGGCGGTGCAGACTGAAAGGGCCGAATGGCCAACTACTTCTCCTATTTTCTATATTTCTATCTATTTTGCAAAGAAGAAAGTATACCCAATGGCACCTCAAAGTTTTTCATTCAGAAATGGTTAAAGAGAAATTTAAAGTTCCCCACTCCATTACCAACGCTGGTTGCCACCGTGTAATAGAAATACTTAAACTTGAGAACATCATAGTCAAGTAGTTCCCTGGCAATATAACTTCAAAACTCTAGTCACTGAACCAAAGAATCACAAAGTGTGCAATGGTTGTCCATGGAATTCTTTTCCAGTAATTGCCTAACAAGATTTGACACAAGTGCCGATGCTTTGGATATGCCGAGATGCATTATGCCCCTTGATGTGGCTCAGGTGATAGTACTCATGCCTGGGTTGAAGTCCCCAGCACTGAAACACATATCGCCTCGACTTTAACATTCGCCCGAAGGGATCGAGCAACCCAACCCAACGTCCATTTAAATTTTTACAAACACAAATCAGGTCATCGACGAGGCTCCCAAAAAAGGCAGACTTTTAACATTCAAAAGCCGCAGCCCAATCCCGGCCCTGATCTTCTGCCTCCCCCAAACACGGCCTGAATCACCCCCCCCCATTCCCCAGAGCCTTTCACCACTACTGACTGTCAGCCCCACGGATCCTCGGCTGCTGCCATCACTTACCATTCCCGCTTGCCGGTCAGGTAGTCCATCCCACTCTCCTGGCCATCTTTCCTCCCTCAAACAACAGATTCATTAGTCATTCATCTAATTTGTGTTTTGTGGGACCTTGCTGTATGCGATTTGACTGTCATGTTTGCCTGCCCTTCAAATGTAATTCTTTGGCTATGAAGCACATTGGAACATCCTGAAGATATGATAAGAAATATAAATAAAAGTTGTTTCTTTGCTGACTTTCACTAAATAAAGCAGACATGGGATCAACTACTTCTGTGGTTCAGAATCCCCAGTGGATGTTGAGAATAACTATGCTACCGAGGTGGCCTTGCCAGCGACACGCACATCCCGGAACAAATTTTTAAAAATTGACAATCGGGAGTTGTTGGAATTGGCAAATGAAGCTCCTTGAGTAATATTGGTAACTCCTGTCAGTGGACTCATATGTAGATTTGTACATCGCATGAGCAGGCAATCAGTGTAGGAATGCCCTGAGAGTGAATGTTTGATTGCCTTTTCTATAAAACAAAATACTAATATTAATACACAATAAATGGCAGGACACTGAGAAGTGTAGATGAACAAAGGAAAATTGGAGTGCTTGTCCACAGATTCCTGAAGGTAGCAGGCCAGGTAGATAAGGTGGTTAAGAAGGCATACGGAATATTTGTCTTTATTAGCCAAGGCATAGAATACAAGAGCAGAGAAGTTATGCTTGAACTGTATAAAACACTAGTTAGGCCGCAGCTACAGTATTGCATGCAGTTCTGATCACTGCATTGCAGGAAAGATGTGCTTGCATTACAGAGGGTACAGAGGAGATTTACGAGGATATTGCCTGGACTGGAAAATTTTAGCTATGAAGAAAGGTTGGATAGGCTGGGGTTGTTTTCTTTGGAACAGAGGAGGCTTATTGATGTGTAAAAAAATTATGAAGGGCCTAGATAGTGGATAAGAAGGACCTATTTCCTTTAGCAGAGGGGTCAACAACCAGGGGGCATAAACTTAAAGTCATTGGTAGAAGGTTTAGAGGGGATTTGAGGGAGAGAATTTTCACCTTGAGGGTGGTGGGAGTCTGGAACTCACTGCCTGAAAGGGTGGTAGAGGCAGAAAAGTGCTTGGATATGAACTTGAAGTGCCATAACCTACAGGGCTACGGACCAAGAGCTGGAAAGTAGGATTGGGCTGGATAGCTCTTTGTCAGCCAGCGCAGACATGATGGGCCGAAATGGCCTCCTTCCATGCTGTAAATTTCTATGATTCTGTGATTAACAACTCCTTTGGTTTTTGGCATGGTTGGATTGGTGTATGCTTGCATTATAAATAGAACAAAATAATATTTGCATATTTTTTTCAGACACTCAACAATTAAACAGAATTACTTGTATATTACAGCCAATTGTGCAGATCTTTGAGTAACTGTAATAGACTGTAATGTGCTGTACATAATGTCTAATCATTCATCTAAAAATCCATAAACATTAATTTATAATAGTGATTTTTGCAGTCCCAGCATTCTTACTAATTTGTCCACATCAGCATTGATTTCAATCAGTATTTTTCAGGCATTCATAATTAATACCAAATATAATAGAAATCAGTTGTGCCCAGTTAGTAATTATATTTTTGTGATGAATATCTTCCTTCCCCCACCCTCCAAAAACAAATCGTAGGCCTCGATGCAGATAAATTGGTGGGGTTCCTTATTTTACATTCACAACCCAAGATGATACTGCTCTGGAAACTTAAGTAGAGGACTGCTTGAATTTAATTTCTAGGAGATTACAATGTGGCTCGATATATCAATAATATGGCATGGGGAAATGGATATTCAGCATGCAGAATGGATACAGCAGTTTTACAATTACCAGACTTTTTATATGGCAAGGACCATCTCCTCTGTTAATGGTACTCATATAAATCCATTTAAAAAGAACTATATTGTACTCAGGGGCTACATTATTAAGAGTAAAGATGTGATCTACTCCCCATTTATTCAGGAAAAACCCTTTCAAGTGGATAGCTGGAATATTCAGTACTAATTACATTTCAAGCAAAATTGCACATGGAACATTAATTTTGCTTTCAGTGTGCCTGAAAATATTAAATTAGCATCCAGAATGTCTCTTCGTGTTCTTCAAATTTACCATTTAGATGTGTAAGAGACTTCTTCTTTCAATGTAATAATTTTCCTGATTCTAGAATGATTTTCTTTTCCTCAGTAGAATTCTTGCACATTTTACAGTAGTACTCTTCAGATTACAAAAAAATACACGCAGATATTTTCCCAAGAAAAAAGGTTTAATATATGGAAATTTATACTGAAACCACAGATATGTTTATCAGAATCATAGAAGAAACCTCAGTATAGACTTTCCCTGAGGCTCGATGTCTTTCTAATCTGCTGTACCAAATGTACATTTCAAAACTGTTCCAATTTCGATGTAATGTAATACACGGAATGATGCTTATAATTTCAGATATATTAAACAAGCTATGTTCCTTTGAGCATGCTACATAAATAAAACAGAATAACATTTAATGTCATGCCAAACATGCTTTTATTGATATATTTGATAAAAAAGTAAATTTTGCCCTGGGCTAAATTTTCCTCCATTTGGGGAAAAAATAGAATAAATGATTGTAACCAAATTGTATAACAAAATTGAAATTTTGTTAGCAGTAACAAGCAGTCAATCACATTGCACCATTAATAATCCTTTACTGCTTCTTAAGCAGTAATGAGCTATTTAACCTGGCTCAAGGGGCCAGGTAGCCTACTCCTGCTCCTATTTCTTATGTTCTTATGTTCTTAATGGTGAAAAGTTCAATGGCATTTGCTGAGGAAACTGTTCTAAAGTACAACACAATGAAGATCTGTTTGCTCAACAGATTCTTTTTCCCTTTTTATAAAAGAAAAACAACATATGGTATGGTTGTTTGGGGATACAAATTTAATCCTTCATGCTGGTAACTTGTCAGTTTCAAAAGGGGGAATTGTAACCTAAAAAGGTGAGTGTGGGTTGGGAGCGTGGGGGTAGTTAAATTGTTAAAAATGGGATTGCCGACCTGATCCCGCCAAAACCCGCTCGCTTCCAGTTTTAACGGGGGTGGGCGACCAACCCGCCCCCAGGAGGCGGAACGTCAATTTAAATGAGGCCGGAAGCCTCTTTTTTGATCTCCATTTTGTTTTTAACTGCAAGTGGACGGTTTTCAAACAATCCGTGAAACCCGGCAGTTAAAGCAAGGCGGGGACTGCTGGATCCAGAAGGTAAGTGACTTTATACCTACCCAATATCGTCTGCCTGGCCCTGATCCCCAGTCCTCTCTCCCCCCCCGCCCCCCCGATCTTCTGCCCGGCCCCAAACCACAGTCCTCTCTACCACCACATCCCCCTGCCCACCCCCGACTCCCCGGTCCATTGCCCAGCCCCCGGTCCCCATGTGAACCCTACCCACCTGCAGCCAGCCAGCCTCTCAATCTGGCTGGCTGCGGGCGGGAAACCGACCTGGGACCTGTACACCAAGTAGAAGAAAAACTGGGAAAAGAATTGCCCCAGGGACATTGTTGCATGCCTGAAGCTAAGAACTCTGATCAACATTGGCAAAGGTCATAGTCCCAGTACTGCAGCAGTCATATAGACTGGAGAGACTGAAGCACCAGGAAGAAATGAGAGGGATTTATTAATCAAAATTTTTAAAATTTTAATTGTGATTTTAAGTTTTTTCCACAATAAGCATCTTGCAAAAGAACATGGAAAGTATGTCTTCTGCTTGTGGCAGCCACTACTTCCAATAATGTTCAAGACTGCAGTGCTTTTTTTTTGCAAATTATCAGTTTCACAAAAAATTAAATGAATGAATTGGTGATCTCTTTGATGCATATTGATTTCAAAACTCAGATAGTCAAAAATCATAACATAACTGGAGAAATGAAAACTAACTTGAGTGCACAAAACGTTTATTTAGCTATATGTCTTAAAATTCCAAGAAAAGTGGAAATTGCAACTTGCATTTGTTCTCCCTATAATAATTCTTAGTTTGAGATTGTTGTCCTCTGGTTGGTTTTAACTTTCACCATAATGACATAGGGCCCGAGTTTGATGAAACCCAAGTTCCACCCAAGTACCGTCCAAAGGACCGCTAAGATCCTGACGATACTTTGGGTGGAAGTTTTGTGAAAAAATGTGGAAAAACCGCCCGGCAGAAAAAATGGGCCTTGCACGCCGATTATGGGCGGCAGCGGGCCGCAGGTCCCATTCAGGGTGGCAAATGCAATCCTCGACGAAATACCGCCGAGGATAGAGTCAAGCCTAGGAGGAGGGGTACGGCTAAAATAAAAAAAATTCAAAGTAATAAAAAAAACACGAGAAATCCTTCAGGGGACCCCATCCACCTAAATCCCTGCAAAAGAAATAAAGAAAACAAAGTGCACTAACCTTTTCTTGCAGGTCTTCAAACTTACTGTTCAGGTAAGACCTGCCTCCACGTGACGGTTTTTTCTGCTGCCGGAGCGGACGACAGCCCGGACCAATCTGGGGACACAGCGGGTGGGAGGACTTTTGTGGGCATTGCATGCCGGCGGACGCCAGCGGACGGTCCCCAGCGGTCTTCTCTCTCCGCCAGTGTGAGGACCTAATAAAACGTGCTCGGAGGGGAGAGCGCCCAAAAAACATCGAGACCGCGGAGAAAACTTGGCGGCAGCCGGCAGTGAGTTGACCAAACTCGGGCCCATAGGGACATATTTTCCTCTGTTCAGGAGAAAGAAAACTGGAAAAGCTTCATAATTTCTAACCTGTGACCAAAATTATGATACTGTTAACAGTAATAAAACCATCATCACCATCGGCAGTCCCTCGAATGAGGATGACTTGCTTTCACATGAGTTCACAGATGTTTCAATGAAGGACCTGATGTTCCAGTCCTGAATTCCAATTGATGGGGTGGAAGATGCCTGTGCGTGGATTTTTTTAACGTGTGGTGACCGTTGCACATCAGCCACCACACGGGCTTGACAGAGCTAGGCCTTTATCCAGTGGCAAGGGTTGACCAAAACGACTGGAGACCTGCATGGACCTAGTGCGCACACATATCGCAGTGTGGGCTAATATTTCTCAAGTACCTAACAAGCCACTTAACCAGTGTTAAAATCAAAGATTGTTTATCTAACTATAAAGAGTGCAATTTTGGAGGAGAATGGCTCAATGATGACGGATGCTTCATGATACCCAGTAGCTGACTCTGTTGGGGTTATACCAGTTTCTTGGATAGCAACTATTGGCAGTCGTGCTCTTCCTATGACCTCTGTGCTTCAGAGATGTATTTGCCAGTGGTTTCTATATTTCAAAAACCTCCCTTTTGTTAAACTCACTACCCAGATAGACCTGGAGGGGCTGAAATTGCCCCTTCCAATAAGGCCTCTGGCCGGCTGAAAGCAGCGGCCAAGGTGTGGCGCAAAATGGCCTTTAACTGAAGGGGAGAGACATTGTGACCTACCAGTGCGATTATGTCATCAGCCCGGCACTGATGACAGACAGCCTCGGCCATTCCGCTCCGCCCCCACTGCCACCCCCATTATGAGGACACTTCCGCCCTGCTTGAAAAAATCCCCGAAGTACTGAATTTCAGCAGTTGGGCCGCCCCAATGCATGGGGCAGCCAGAGCACATTGAAACCGGTAGGTGCACCACGTTTCCGGCGGTGGGCAATTTCGGCCCTGAAGTATTTTGGGACTTGGAGTAAATTGCTCACTTGACAATTCACTCTGGAATGTTGCTCAAATAACTCATTCATGGCCCTAAGAAGCAAAAACAGACTTACCTACATTTTGTTAACGTTCATGAATCCATTTTCATGGAGAGGTAGGAATCCTCCAAACAATGCTGAGCACCTAAACGAAGTCCATAAGTGCTTTCTATTGACATTGCAAAGCATCCTTCCCTTAGCCCTACTAATACAAGGTAATTACAGAGTCAAATTGCAGGTAAGTAAGTGCAGTCGCTTAGGTTGTAATTTAGGTTCATCAGGGTGCATAGGATGACAGATGTGGATCTAACTACACCCGTCATCACCATCATTGACTCATGAAGCCTCCACTGAGCAACATACTGAACCAACACTATTATAGAATGTCTGGGTACTGCTGAGACTCTGTAGATTGTTCAGGTCTGCAAGAAAAATCAAGCAAGAGAAATCAACTGAGATGGCGTTACCTCACCAGCAAAGACCTTCAGGCCGGAATTTTCCGTGCGGGTTTGGAGGCGGGTCAGCAGTAAGGGTTGCCGAAATTGCGGGCGCGTCGGGAGCCCGCTGTCATCCCTCCTCCTCGCGCCTTTAACTCGGGCATGTTTGCCAGCACGACACGAACCCGATCAGAAGAGACAGGCAATCTAATTAAGCTCATTAAATCCTTGTTGTGAGACCCTTAATAGGGATTTTAACCAGACCTTTTGATTTTTACTGGATGACCACGGTAATCATGCAGCTCGGGAACCACATCTGTCAACATGAGGCAGAAGCTCAGTGGCCATTATGCAAGGTCATTAATGGAGAGCATGGAAATCCAATTAAATACTTCCACATGACACCCTCATTACTTGCCCAAGAGCAAGGCTCTTGCTGACTCCATTTTTATAGAAAGTTTTCGCCTGGGGATGGGGAGCACTACCTCCTCCCGGGAAATTGCCCAGGAGTTTGTGGAGTGCCACAGTTAGCACTCCAGGCTCCGCGCCAACCCCAGAAAGCCCCACGGTGCAAATTTCCCCGCAGGTCATGAGGCTGGGGCGAGCAATACTTAAAGGGGCCGACGTTACCATCCCAGCCTGCCATCTTTTTTTGACGGCAGACTCGCGGGTCGGCTTGACAGTGACAGTCCTAGCGTGGTCTGGGCCTCTATCGTGCAGCCCTGCACTCCGTCTTGGGTGCCGGTCTGTTGGCCCAGTCGCATGCTGCCCTGGAAGTCCAGTAGAGGCTGTGCAAAGTACACAGCAGCCCTCCTCTTTAAGCAAAGAGAAGGGGCGTTGAAGCGTGTCAGTGCTATGTGGATCATCTGCATCGCGCTGAACTTCCCGCCCCAGTAGTGCCCAGGTTACCACTCTCAAAGGAAGTAGAGCGCGGGAGATTGCTTTCCGCTTCTTTTGAGGGGCGGTAAACCCAATTCAGTGGCGGGGGCGGGTCTTCCGCACCGGGCGCTAAAAGTCCCAGCCCGGAAGGTTACCATCCCCAATCGGGGCGCAGGGCAATTTTGCCCCCGAGGTGTCTAGAGTTTGCAAGTCTTTTCTACAACCTCGGAAGTCACTCTCACCACATTGCTAATAACTATCACAACATTGACAGATTGGCCCTCTGATCGCTACTTAACCTGCCATCTATTACATCATACGGTCTCACCTTGGTCCTCAGAATCAGAGCAGGAATTGCCCCACCACCAGCAGCAGCAGCAACAACACCACCAACCTTCCCCTCAATAACCTGATGCTGCACAGGGCAGAGGGCATCAGTGCAGGGCTGCACCACATCAGATGTGATACCTCCAACACAGGGTATACAGGCAGAGGATGAGCTTCCGCAATATGACGGAGGAGGCTCAGGTTATCGCGCCAGGTCATCGCAGAAATTTGCAGCTTCTGGAGCAAGACCTGCAGCTCTGAGGTCCTGGTGGACACGCCTTACCAGTGGCTGTCAAAGTCACCAGCGCCTTCAACATCTTCACTTCAGGCTCCTTCCAGGGATCTGCAAGACATTTGCGGCATCTCACAGTCGGCCACGCACAGATGCATCACACAGGTCACTGATGCGATATTTAACAAGTCAACAATTATGTGAACTTTGCCACTGATGAGGGTGAAGCCAGTGTTACTGAGCGGGCGCTCGGCTTTGCCGCTCGGGCTGGCTTCCCACGGATGAAAGGCATCATCAACTGCACACATGTGGCCACCAGGGCACCCCGACATCACCCAGGAGTGTTTGTGAATTGCAAGGGCTATCCATTGAAGACATGGCTCACGCAACCTTGAGGAGGCCAAGTACTGAGGCCGAGGAGAGATACGATGAAAGTCACATTTCCACCAGATATGTCATAGAGCAGACAATAGGCACGCTGAAAATGCGCTTCAGATGCCTGGACAGATCTGGAGGAGCCCTTCAGTACGCACCAGCCAGGGTCTCCACAATCACTGTGGTCTGCTGCGCCCTGCACAACACAGCGCAGCAGCAAGAATTAGCGCTGCACGAGGAGCAAGGCACTGAGCGCACAGCCTCTTCGGAGGATAAGCATCAGCTGGAAGACGAGGAGGAGGAGCAGGAGGAACCTGAGGAACCTGCTGGTGCCATCAGCAGAGCACATTGCTGCCCGGGAGACCAGGTATGCCCTCATCATGGCCAGATTTACTTAACTTCCTGCATTGCACCCATATAGCTGCCAATGCTATGCCATGTTTCCTCCGCCCTCCGCCCCGCCCCCCCTCCCCAACCCCGCCCCAACAACACCATAAAGCATCCCTACAATGACCAAGCCATTCCTTTCACACTGACCATTGCTGGAGGTGATGCTATGTCTGACCATTCATTCCAACTCACAAAGCCACTTCCAAGGTCGCAGACAAAAATGGGCATGATCGGAAAGTGATGAAAATAAATAGATTTATATGTATGATAACAGTAACGGAAGCTTAACAATAACACTTCTTTATAGACCCATGTGCTTGCCCTTGTGCAATTAGGATTGTGGCTGTTTCTTTACTGCCCTCCCCGAACTCAGGAATTTCAGGGCCTTTATCTTAATACAGATGAGAGAAAGCAAGGTGGGATTATCCTCTCATCTTTATTGGTACTGAGAGTTCTTGACTAAAACTATAATGAGTGATATTCCAAATGCTTGCTTTTGGTGCAAAAAAGGAGGTTTACTTTGCATCAAACTACACCTGACACGGAACTATACCTGACATAGCAGTGCTCAACACTAAATGTAGTTATTTGAAAATGGGAAAGTGTGCCTTTTCCTAGAATTTGTAGTTGTCACCTGAATGAGTTTTACATAGTAAAACATTGGGCTGGACTTTGGGTTTTTCTGTTTTTGGGGCAAAAACAGAGGAGGGGGGGTGGGGAAGTTACTGGCCGGGAAGTTTCGGCATCTGGGCCCTGTGTCAGGGGGCGCAGCGCGAAGGGAGGCATTACACACTTTTCGTGGCATTAGGAAGGGAAATTCGTGAACTAAAGTGCAATCCAAGAGGACTGGCGGAGTGGGGCAGGAACCTTAAAAAAAACACAAAAATATTCCCAATACATTGCCCACGCCACCACAACACAAATCACTAAAAAAATTAAAAGAAGAAACACTCGCACTCACCTTTGGAGTGCTTTATCTTGCTCTGCGCCGCCGGCTATGCTGGACCGCTCAGATTTCCTCGGTGGCCATTGTGGGCATATTTCCGGGCAGACGGATCGGGCAAAAGTCCAAAGTACTGCCGGTGTCACAACGTGAAATGTTGCATACCTGCCGCAAATCTTCCTGGCGATGCTACTTAGCGCCGCCACAAAACTGGACCGGGGGAGCGCACGGGAGCTGAACGCTGCCTTTCATGTCGCTCCGGGGTGAAACCCGGAGCACAAAGGACCAGAAAATCCAGCCCTCTGAGTTATCAGAGTTTTAAGAACATTTTCATTATAGATTGCACAGGGTGATAACATGGAAGTGTGAAAGTTCTACTATAATAGTCATTCTCATACAACACTACTTGTTCTAATTTCCAACTTTTTACATGCACATTCTGGATTGTAGGCTTTGCAGTCCTATGAATATAAAGTGTATGGGAGTGGGTTAGATGTTATAATTGAGAAATAAGAAATCCTACCAGCTTTTTATGCCAATTATTTGTGCAACTTATTGTGACTGTTCTAAAAATTGCTTAAAGATATATTTTGTGTTATCTGATTAAAACCATTATAATCAATCTTTTTTCTCATTGAAAAAGCTGCAATTTGCATTCTTTGTGTTGAAAATTATTTTAATCATGTCTGTAGTAATTGATTGGGAGGTTCTAAAAAGAGTGATATGGTAACTACAGGGTGAGATGTTGTAAATTAATTTTAGAGGAAATGTCAGAGTACAAAACAGGATATTTCTTTTCCTCTCTTTTACCCCAACACTGTAACAGCATCTCTCTCTCTTTTCCCCCGAATTAAAATATATAAATATATTTCCTGCCTTCCACTGCAACAAAGATTTCGGGGAAATTTTAACATGGGTGAGCAAGTGTGATTGGGTGCAGGTGAGGGGTTAAATGGACAAAAATTCTGAGCGCATCGAGGAGGCATCTCCAACCCGCCAACCTCCGGGTATTACTGAGGTGGAACAAGGGGCAGGCAGCCAACCCACTCCCAAGAGGCGCGTCTCTCTCCAGCCCCGCAGCTGGGTTGGTTTCTTTCTCTTGCCCCTTCTCTCTCTTCCCCTGTTCAAAAATGGCTTTCTCTTTCTTTCTTTCTCTCTCTCTCTATTTTACACTCTCACCCCCTCTTCCATCTCTGTCCATGAGAGGTGCCTCTCTTTCCCCTCCCTCTTGGACTATTCCACTCTCTCTCTCTCTCTCTCTCGCTCTCCCCCCATCTTTCCCGATGGGGTCTCTTTCCCTTTATGTTGTTTTTCTCAATCTTTTTCTTATTCTCCCTCTCCACCAGGGTCACTCAAGTGCACAGCCTCACAGTAACTTGAGATAACACATGGGAGATAAAATCTATTTTTATATTTTAAAAATGTTTTTACCACATATCAGCAATGTCCCTAATTAAATCAGAATATGCTGCTGATGTTTCAATGGCAAATCTCTCTTGACTTCACCCCTACTAGAGGTTAGATTGCCAGCACCAGGATTATTTAAACAATTGCATCATAATACATTCTCTTCAACATAAATGAAATACCCCCTTTAATAAAGAATTATTGTAAAATAACTTTCAAAGATCCCTTTGAGTGAATTACCACCACAATAATACAGCGTTGATCGGAAGCAGCCAGGAATGATTATTCGAAGAATTTTAAAATGCTAATAATGACCATTCTGATTCCTATCAACTGATGTCAATGCATTTACATGGTCTAATTATGTAGGTATACGCAGAGGCTGAAATAAACAATTGTAAAAAAAATCTAAATTTTCATAAGAGCATCTCTCGCTCCACATTTCCGGATCAATTTTGCCTCCAGGGCAGGAATGTGGCGAACACGTCTGGGAGTGGTAGCATCGAGGCTCGGACGATTTTAACAGCATGACCTCATTTGCATGCCAAACAAAATGACCTTAAGTTGACCGGTAAAATCGGGGGAGCTCAGCATCGTTCTTACTGATCAGCTGGACATTGTGACTGTAAGTGGATAGGAGAATGTCAGGGAATGGAATCGCAGATGGAGGGAAAGCAAGGGGCAGTGGAGTCCCAAGGTTTCCTTGTGTGGCCCAGAAAAGCACTTGGAGGAGATTATCCAGTACACATGCAGTGTACTCCCAAATGATTAGGAACAGTTGTAAAGCTCATCTGAAGTGAACTGTGATACTGGTGCACCGTCGAAAATCCGGAGTTCCGGAATCCGGACCGATTGGTGGCAAGGTCGTCTGGAATCCGTAAAATGTTCGGGAATCTGGACCCGCCGACCTCGGGGCTCCACCGCTGCCCGATCTCGGGTCTCGCCTCCATTCGTCTTGCCCCACTCGCCGCTGCTGCCCTTACCTTGCTGCCGCTTCCCTTACCTTGGGGCCTCACAGCCGGCCCACCCGAACACCTCCTCCGCGATGGGGCCGGCCGGCCCGAACATCTCCTCGACGGCGGGTCCCGCCCGAACATCTCCTCGGCAGGGCCTGGATCATCTGTTCTTGGTGGGGCCCTGACCCTCTCCTCAGCGGGGCCCCGACCCTCTCTCCTTGACAGGGCCCGGACCCCCTCTCTCCTCAGCGGGGCCCAGAACCTCTCTCCTCAGGGCGGTTGGGGGGGGTGGGAGGTCCTCATACCCCCCTTTCTTACGTTTTGAAATCTGGAAATAGCCAAACCTGGGCTCTGGTGTTTCTGGATTCATGACAACAGAAAGACGATCGAAAGTCCGGAAAAGTCCGGAATCCAGAACAGCCTCAGTCCCGAGGCTTCCGGATTCTCGACCCTACACCTGTACTTGTACCAAATTTTTCGTGGTCAACTCATTATCATAATTATGCATGACTCATGGTAGAGATTTTGACATGTGCAAGGGGCAAAAACAAAGGGAAGTGTCAAAATAGTGGACAAATGTCCTTGCAGGCTTATGAAAGGCTCAAAAGACATTTCAGTTCCCTGGCAGTCTTTCCCAAGGCTGAGCAGGGAGAGAACTGAGGAATGACAGTCCACAATGATGGAAACAGAATATAAGGACATAAGAAATAGGAGCAGGAGTAGGCCATATGGCCCCTCGAGCCTGTTCCGCCATTGAATAAGATCATGGCTGATCTGATCATGGACTCCGCTCCACTTCCCTGCCCGCTCGCTCCCCATAACCCCTTATCCCCTTATCGTTCAAGAAACTGTCTCTTTCTGACTTAAATTTATTCAATGTCCCAGCTTCCACAGCTCTCTGAGGCAGCGAATTCCACAGATTTACAACCCTCAGAGAAGAAATTTCTCCTCATCTCTGTTTTAAATGGGCAGCTTCTTATTCTAAGATCATGCCCTCTAGTTCTAGTCTCCCCCATCAGTGGAAACATCCTCTCTGCATCCACCTTGTCAAGCACCCTCATAATCTTATACATTTCGTAAGATCACCCCTCATTTTTCTGAATTCCAAGGAGTAGAGGCCCAACCTACTCAACCTTTCCTCATAAGTCAACCCCCTCATCCCCGGAATCAACCTAGTGAACCTTTTCTGATCTGCCTCCAAAGCAAGTATATCCTTTCGTAAATATGGAAACCAAAACTGCACGCAGTATTCCAGATGTGCCTCACCAATATCTTATATAGCTGGAGCAAGACTTCCCTGCTTTTGTACTCCATCCCCTTTGCAATAAAGGCTAAGATACCATTGGCCTTCCTGATCACCTGCTGCACCTGCATACTAACCTTTTGTGTTTCATGCACAAGTACCCCCAGGTCCCGCTGTACTGCGGCACTTTACAATCTTTATCCATTTAAATAATAACTTGCTGTTTGATTTTTTTCTGCCAAAGTGCATGAACTCACACTTTCCAACATTATACTCCATCTGCCAAATTTTTATCCACTCACTTAGCCTATGTCCTTTTACAAATTTTTTGTGTCCCCCTCACACATTGCTTTTTCTCCCATCTTTGTATCGTCAGCAAACTCAGTCCCTATAGAATACAATGTCGGAAAATGTGAGGTCATCCACCTTGGAAAAAAAAACAGTAAAAGGGAATATTATTTGAATGGGGAGAAATTACAACATGCTGTGGTGCAGAGGGACCTGGGGGTCCTTGTGCATGAAACTCTTTTGAGTTTACCTGCAAAACATAAAGACATTAAACGGTGCCACCCGACCTGGGTGACACTCCAGACATTTACAAGGCCCTTTTTTTCCCCCCTTTTTTGTTTTTTTTGTGTTTTTTCTTTTTTTTTTTTGTTTTTTTTTTGGGCACTAAAATCACAATTTTTCCCCAGTGCCCCCTATAAAAGGGAAGGGGACACTAAAAGCACCGGCAATTAAAACAAATTAACTTTAAAACGTAAAATCAAATTAAAATTTGGTTGCCGGGCGTGATGATGCACTCCAGTCCCTCCGGTGCCCACCTCTCGCGGAAGGCCGCGAGCGTACCGGTGGACACCGCGTGCTCCATCTCCAAGGACACCCTGGACCGGATGTAAGAGCGGAAGAGAGGCAGGCAGTCAGGTTGAACGACCCCCTCGACCGCCCGCTGCCTGGACCGGCTGATGGCACCCTTGGCCGTGCCCAGGAGCAGTCCTACGAGGAGGCCTTCGGACCTACCCGCTCCCCTCCGCACAGGGTGCCCAAAGATCAGGAGAGTGGGACTGAAGTGCAGCCAGAATTTCAGGAGCAGCCCCTTCAAATAATGGAACAGGGGCTGCAACCTTGTGCACTCCATAAAAACATGGAACACGGACTCCTCCAGACCGCAGAAATTGCAGGCGGCCTGGGAGTCCGTGAACCGGCTTAAAAATTTGTTGCACGGCACTGCTCCGTGCACCACCCTCCAGGCCAAGTCCCCGATGAATAGTGGGAGGACCCCTGCGTAGAGTGCCCTCCATCGGGGACCCCCGCCTCCTCCGGACGGCAAGATGGTACGCCATGGCGTGTCCGGACGGCCGGCGAGGATGGCAAAGTTGAGGGTGTGCAGGAGCAGCCCGTACAGGAAACCCCTCCGCGCGGAACTGAAAGGCACGGAGGGGATTTCCCCGAGGCGGCTCAAGTTGTGAGGCGCCGGCCCCCGAGGGAGGTTCCGGGGTTTGGCGCCGATGAGGAATTCCGTCCGGACGGGGGTCAGTTCGGACGGGATCTCCCCACGTGCTTGAGCCTCCTCGATGCACCTAACGGAGTCAGGGCCCAGAGCTGTTTTTAGCGACTCGATGGCATCGGCCGCGTGGCGGACGTTGGCAGAGTTTAGGCGCCGCGCCAGCGTGTCTGGCGCCATCCAGCCCGCTCCTCCGCCATCGAGCAGGTCCCTGACCCTGGTCACCTCACCAGCCACAGCCCTCTCTTCCGACCGCCACATGAAGCCTCGGCCGTGGAGGTACGGATTCCCGAGCAGCGGCTCCTGCAGGACGGCCGCCACTCCAGCCGGCGGAGAGCTGCGCTTGGTGGAGACTTTGTTCCAGACCCTGATGAGTTCCCTGTAAAAGACAGGCAGCTCCCGGAGGGCGGTCCTGGCACCCCCCAAGTTCACAAACAGGAGCTGCGTGTCATAATTGAGGTCGAGCTGCTGGCGGAAGAAATACCTCGCCAGAGCGCACCACCTAGGAGGGGGCTCGACGTAAAGGTATCTCTGCAGGGTCTGAAGACGGAAAGTCGCGAGCTGGGCGCTGACGCACACCAACGACTGACTGCCCTCCTCAAGCGGGAGACTCAAGACCGCGGCAGAGACCCAGTGCTTCCTGTTGTTCCAGAAGAAGTCCACCAGCTTCTTCTGTATCTTGGCGACAAACGCAGAGGGAGGGGTCAAAGTGACCAGCCGGTACCACAGCATTGCGGCCACCAGCTGGTTTATGACTAGCGCTCGACCCCTGTAGGACAGCACTCGGAGCAGTCCTGTCCAGCGCCCTAGGCTCCTTGTGCATGAATCCCAAAAAGTTAGTTTGCAGGTGCAGCAGGTAATCAAGAAGGCGAATGGAATGTTGGCCTTCATTGCGAGAGGGATGGAGTACAAAAGCAGGGAGGTCCTGCTGCAACTGTATAAGGTATTGGTGAGGCCGCACCTAGAGTACTGCGTGCAGTTTTGGTCACCTTACTTAAGGAAGGATATACTGGCTTTGGAGGGGGTACAGAGACGATTCACTAGGCTGATTCCGGAGCTGAGGGGGTTACCTTATGATGATAGATTGAGTAGACTGGGTCTTTACTCGTTGGAGTTCAGAAGGATGAGGGGTGATCTTATAGAAACATTTAATATAATGAAAGGGATAGACAAGATAGAGGCAGAGAGGTTGTTTCCACTGGTCGGGCAGACTAGAACTAGGGGGCACAGCCTCAAAATACTGGGGAGCCAATTTAAAACCGAGTTGAGAAGGAATTTCTTCTCCCAGAGGGTTGTGAATCTGTGGAATTCTCTGCCCAAGGAAGCATTTGAAGCTAGCTCATTGAATGTATTCAAATCACAGATAGATAGATTTTTAACCAATTTGGTAATTAAGGGTTATGGGGAGCGGGCGGGTAAGTGGAGCTGAATCAGCCATGATCTTGTTGAATGGCGGAGCAGGCTCGAGGGGCTAGATGGCCTACTCCTGTTCCTAATTCTTATGTTCTTATGTTATGTTCTTCTTCCAAGTCATTAATACAGATTGTAAATAGTTGGGGCCCCAGCACTGATCCCTGCAGCACCCCACTAGTTACTGGTTGCCGACCAGAGAATGAACCATTTATCCTGATTCTCTGTTCTCTGTTAGTTCGCCAATCCTCTACCCATGCTAATATATTACTCCCAACCCCGTGAACTTTTATCTTGTGCAGTAACCTTTTATGTGGCACATTGTCAACTGCCTCTGGAAGTCCAAATACACCACATCCACTGGTTCCCCTTTATCTATCCTGTTCGTTACATCCTCAAAGAATTCCAGCAAATTTGTCAAACATGACTTCCCCTTCATAAATCCATGCTGACTCTGCCTGACCGAATTTTGCTTTTCCAAATGTCCTGCTACTGCTTCTTTAATAATGGACTCCAATCATTTTCCCAAACACAGATGTTAGGCTAACTGGTCTATAGTTTCCTGCTTTTTGTCTGCCTCCTTTTTTAAATAGGGGCATTACATTTGCAGTTTTCCAATCTACTGGGACCTCCCCAGAAACCAGGGAATTTTGGTAAATTACAACCAATGCATCCACAATACCTGCTGCTACTTCTCTTAAGACTCTATGTGCAAGCACAAATGTGCATACAAGCGATAAAGCATCCCAGGACCCAACCACCCTTCTTCCCCCGCCCCCGCTCCCCACCGCCGCTCCCAACCACACACACGCACATTGATGGCTGCTGAAGTAGAGGTGGTGCTGCAAGGAAAGTGGCCCTGCTTGCTACCCCCAGGCACCCTCTCCATAGATCAACAAAGCAGTATTGCCTGGAAAGATGTGAAAGGTTTAAGGCCCAAACAGGCCTACGCTACATGTTAGCACGAGCTGTCTAGCAGCTGGTAGCATAGTTTTGCACCTGGCTCTTTGCTGTTTCGATAGTTCCCCACGGTCATTATCAGATAGGTGCAACAGGTAAGGTTGGTAATATCTTGGCAGGCATGACAATTAAGCTATGATGGCTGTTGATCACCCTGGCACGTGCAGTACCATTGGAAGTATAATATATTGTTATTGGCGTGCTTCCAAGGAAGCAACCAGCATTACAGTTAGTCAGTCTTTCGCGTACTTTGTTTGTGCCATTGGTTTCCTTGAGAATAGGAGCCTCCGAATGCAATGATTGTCAAAACAAGATATGTGGACACCTATCAGTAGATGCTGGTGTGCAGGAACAGGCAGGTGGACACAGAACATCTCTGGTGTTGCCAAACCTGTCTGGCACCCCTCAGTTGGTCCTAATCTTGATCCTCATTAAGAGACCCATTGTTAGCAGTAATAGTGTTGGGGACAACAAGAAATGCAGTAGTTGAGATCAGCTCATGTGAACCTATGTGCCAGCAGAAAAAAATGAAGACAAATGGTCAATAATGACTGAAATACATTTACCATAACATTATTGTGCCCTTTAAATTAACTTACATATATTTACCATTTTCAAGCAACTCAGGACTTCCATTTCACATGGACAGGATTAAGAATGGATATCCTGCACTACGGATGTGAGAAATTATGTGCAGGATATCCATAGAACCATAGATGTTTCCAGAACAGGAGGAGCTCATTTAGTCCCTCTGTGCTAGCTATTTGCTCGTGCAATCCAAAAATGAATCCCACTGCCCTACACTATCCCCAATAGCCCTGTATCTTCCTCAGCTTCAAAGGTTTATCCTTGTCCCACCTTCTGGCTTTCCCACCTGAAAGATGATGTTTGTTAGTAGAAAGCCTTCTGGCAGATAGTGTGGGCTAGAAATTCGCTAGCGCCCCAATTTTGAAAAGTTGAAAACATAGAAACATAGAAACATAGAAAATGTAGATTCAGGCGCTAATAATTCTCTCCTCCAGCGATATTCAATGTTAGCGCGCCAAGAGTAAAGTGGAGTGCTAAATCAAGCACTAACCACTTCTCTAAGGGCACTAATGTCCGAGAGCAGGGCAGAAGTGGCAGAGCACTAAGGAACCCACTGTCCCACAACATCCTTCTGAATGCACAACACAGTCCTTTCTCTTGAATAGCCACCTAAACCCCCCTTCCAGTCAAGATACTCACTTCGAGTGTTCATTGCAAGAATTTCCTGATTCTGGCTTTCAGTCTTCAGACATCACCCACAATTCTCTCAAAGATTCCCTGAATTCTTGTCGGAGTTCCTCAGAAGGGAGCACGAGCGCAGTTGTAGAAGCCTCCCGTGAAATTGTGAAAGAGGACAATGAGTGTCTGACTAAGGAACTTGTGGAGCCAGTAGCCCTAGATTCCAGCCACACAGAATGAGCACATTGGTAACGGCATGAGAAGCAGCTTACCTCACTTAAAGGGAAGGTCTAATGATGCTGTACAAACTACTTGTCGGCAGTTGTGTTTTGCAAGGCAACCTGTGCGACTACCATTACAGTCCCAAACACTCTCACAAAATGGAGGGTTTGGACATCTTGCACCAGCGAAACATGAAAAACTTTGTGCAGGCACCAGACTGGTGCAAATAATAAAGGTTGTGCTAGTTGAAAGCCTTTAATTACCGTTCCCCAAGCAGCCAGCCGAGTTCACAACGCCGCCTGTTGCTGGCGTTGATGGCGTGAGGCAATACAGCAGGTGGCGAGAGTCAATTTACATCCGGGGCGGTAACTGGGTGCTGCACATTTTATGAAATCATGATCTGCGAGGGGTTAGAGGCCCAGTGCTAAACTGGCACTGAAGTTCACGGGCATCGCTGCATTCACCACGTCTGGTCGCTAACCCCTTAGTGCCCCTTTAGCGCCCCCCCCCCCCCACACCAGGCGTTAACGGGAGGGACTAACCTACTGAATTTCTAGCCTTAAACAGTCGATGTTCATTGTGTATCCTTTTCAGCCAGCAACAATATGGGCCATTATTTTGTTATTCCTTCAATAGCAAGAAGAACCTTAGGTGACTCCCTGGTTAGTAGTTTTAACAGCAAGGTCAGGCAACACTAATTGTAACAGACAGTCAGAATTAACAGAAACAGAGGAACTTTGTTTGGTCTACATACAACAGCCAATCTGCATTCTCCTGTTTCAGGCTAAGGAATAAGACACAAAGAGGCTAACAATCCGTAGGCCTTTAATCCCGTTGTAAGTGTCGAGAGCTCTTGCCGCTAACCCCAGTGGACTTTAAAGGCTGAAAAAAATCTTAGCAACTTTTCAAAATCTTCAGGGGGGGGTAAGGCCAAGTCGCAAAACTCCCTTTCACTGGTCACATCGACCGCTGCTGTTCCTTTTATTTTGGATGTGTATATTCATTCAAAAAATATCTCTCCTGTACTATTTTTGAGGTTTGAAGATTTTAATTGGAAACTGTGTAAACAGTGAGCTTTTGAGCTTATTGGGAGGTTATTTTCATGTTTATAGAAATGTATATTTATTAAATAATATGTAAGTCAGAAAACACACTAGTAGTGAAATTTGTTTTCTGCTCTGCACTTCTGGTGCATGATCAGGATTGCATATCAGGAACATTGCACATTGCCAGTCCGTGATTTTCCATTCATTAACTTTAAGCAGCAGAAAATTTACTCAAGCGCTTTAAGACAGGAATTTAAAGACAACAATGGGCTGATGATGGGCAAAGTCGTGGGGGTGGGGTGGGGGCGGGGGAAATACCTGAGGGTGCAAAAGGGGCTGAGGATGGATACGAGGATGCTGGCTGGCAGGAACGTGATGGCAAGGTTGATTAGGGGACTGATGGTTCGAAAGGGGTCAAGTGCAGTATGCGTCTGAGCTTTTTTTACTGCCCCTCTCCCACAAGGCTGCTGGAGCCTGCTTCCCCTGCATTGCTGCCAGGCCACAATAACCAACATTACTGCCACACTCTGGCTTTCCAATGCACTGAGACTTGTTCCTCATTTCTGCTGGAGCCCAGGACAAACGTCCTGAACTCCCCCACCACCCATCCTCCTGCCGGTCCCACCGCAGATCCTGAAATCCTGAAATTGCTTATCAGTCCTCACAATTGCCCCACATCTCATTCCTAGTGCTCTTTGATCCCAGAATTATCCCCAATTCTCCTAGAATTCCTTTTTGAATGCTTCCGGGGTCCCTATCCCAGTGATCCCAAATTGCAGAACCTCCCCAATGTTCCCAGACCTCTTTCTCTTCAGTGTTGCAAGGACTCTGCTCTCCCTCACCGCCGCCCCCCACCGCTCCCCCTCCCCCCCACTGCAGTGCTGCCACACCATAGGACACTATCCCACTCAAAATACTGGTTGATCCTGAGATCCCATCCCAATATTGCAGGATTCTGAGCTGTCTTCCTAGTGCTCCCAGAGGCATCCCAATGTTGATAAGTCAGTGCCCTTGGTAGTACTACTAGGCATAACATTCCTGTACTAATAAAATCTCTGACTTCAAGTGAGCAATGAGACAGAAGATATTCTCGTATTATTTTAAAAAGTCATATGATTGTGCATTTTCTGTCTGTTAGCATCAGACTTCAGAGGAGCAAAATTACCCTATTTTATAGCCCATTAGCGCCTCCGGGTTAGCATAAGTGGCCTCCTGCTCACCGAGCTGCCAGATTGGTGCAGGCGGGAGTTGGCGCCAGCAGGGGGAAGGACCGCTGTGTGGAGGCTGTTCTAACCCTGACAGTAAGTACGAAGAACGGAAAAAAAGGTAAGTGAACATATTTTAAAAAATTTTTTTTACAGTGACTTACCTGGATGGGGGTCCCCTGAAGGTGTTGCGGTGTTTTTTTTTTGCTATGATTTTTATTTGCAGGTCTTTCACCCTCCCTGGGCCCATCCTCGGTGGCACTTGGGCGGTAAGCGCATTTACCACCGAGATTGAGAGCTTCCACCCGTTGCCGCCCAGATTGACGGCATAAGCCGTTGATTGGCTGCTGGGATGTACTGCCACCTCTTTTAGAGGAATTTTCCAGGCAAAGTACCGCACGGTCTCTCGGCGGCCATCGGCAGTCCTTTGGGCGGCCCTTGGCTTCGACCGAGTTCGGGCCCTAAGTATCCTCATTAGCAATTACTTTACTCTGAAAAGCATAAGGTTTGAGCTGATATTCTTTTTTGAGTTATCATTCCATTAAATATATCTGTGCCAACAATACGCAATATACTGCAGTCTGAGCATGTGCACTGTAGAGAATTGCCCAGTATTCATTTGCATAATTCCTTCAAGTCATCTCTGCAACATCTTGGTGGGTCTTTCCTCCAGCCTTAACAGTAATTATAACCTTGTTAGAGGACCAGGAAAGCTGGTCTGCAGCTTGCCAGAAGGGGAGGGGGAGGAGGAAGAGAAGAAGGAAAACGAAATGGGTGAAGCTGATGTGCAGCCAAGAAGACTGGTGACTCAATCATTGCCTGACAGGACTTTCACACAAAATCTATACTTGTGACACTACATGAGCGGTTCCATGGTCCTCTTCATAATATTTTGGCTCCTTTAACGTAATGCTGTGCCTAATCACCTCTGTCATTTCCATCCTTGTTCCCCCCTACCCCCACACTCTTTCCCCCCCGCCCCCCCCATCATCTGTAATCTTATGTCTCTTCTGAAGATAAATCTACATAAGTACTTTCCAAAGAAGGTACAATCCGTTTGTTTTGTTACTCGTTCTATGCTTCTGCTTCAGTATTTACTTCCCTGGTGCTTGATCTTGATGAGAATATATAAGTGTGTCATTTATTGCCTAGTCTTGTGCCCCTTCTAAGGTCCACCTCAGTGGAAGGTATAAGTGCGGTGGCAGCCTGCTGTTCCTCAGTAGCGACCTGTAACTCAACTGTGGTATTTTATCACCTTCTGCTGGGTCAAGAGATAACCCTGTAACTGCCATTAATACTGCATGTCCTGCACTGGCTGCTTGCTACCGGTCTTCTCTTTGGTCCACTGAGGATGACAGCTGGGTTGTGTGGATGAGCTATCAATCCGAGAGGTAACTGCTGCATCTATGCCTCTTCCTCTCCCAGCTACTGGGTGTCTCTTGCTGATGGCTAAGGATGTGTGTGTGGTCAAACCCTTGGTCACAAATAAATACTTGGAATCCCACCATTAAAGTTTTCTCATGCTGATCCCCTAACCTCTGAAGGACAGAACTGAGAGCAGTCTTAAATTGAAGGCCCAGGTGTCAACAGAAGCATTCACAACAAAACTGCATCTAGTTTTGCCCCTCTGACACTCACCTACAGATAGCCATAGGGTTACCACTCACACCATAGTGGACTGCAGACCCCAAGTAAAACTAAATTTACTGCACATCAAGGGGAAAGCTCTAATACATAATGGAAGAACATAAGAAATAGGAGCAGGAGTAGGCCATTTGGCCCCTCAAGCCCGCTTCACCATTCAATAAGGTCATGGCTGATCTGATCCTGGCCTCAACTCCACTTCCCCACCCGTTCCCCATAACCCTTGACTCCCTTATCTTTAAAAATCTGTCTACCTCCACCTTAAATACATTCAATGACTAAGCCTCCATAGCTCTCTGAGGTAGAAAATTCCAAAGATTCACGACCCTTTGAGATAAGAAATTCCTCCTCATTTCCATTTTAAATGTGCGACCCCATATTCTGAACCTAGTTCGAAGGGAAACATCCTCTCTGCATCTACCCTGTCAAGCCCCTTCAGAATCCTATACATTTCAATAAGATCACCTCTAAATCTTCTAAACTCCAATGAGTATAGACCCAACCTGCTCAACCTTTCTTCATATGACAACCCCTTCATCTCAGGAATCAACCTCGTGAACCTTCTCTGAACTGCCTCCAATGCAAGGATATCCATCCCCCTTGCAACAAAGGCCAAAATTCCATTTGCCTTCCTAATTACTTGCTGTACCTGTATGCTAACTTTTTGTGTTTCATGTACAAGGACCCCCAGATCCCTGTGTACTACTGCATTTTGTAATCTCTCCCCATTTAAATAATAATTAGCTTTTTTATTTTTTATACCAAAGTGGATAACCCCACATTTTCCCACGTTATACTCCATCTGCCAAATTTTTGTCCGCTCATTTAGCCTATCTATATCCCTTTTGTAGATTCTTTGCGTCCTCCTCACAACTTGCTTTCCCACCCATCTTTGTATCATCAGCAAATTTGGCTACATTAAACTCGATCCCTTCATCCAAGTCATTAATATAGATTGTAAATAGTTGATGCCCCAGCACTGATCCCTGTGGCACCCCATTAGTTACTGTTTTCCAACCTAAAAATGACCCATTGTTCCCAACACTCTGCTTTCTGTTAGTTAGCCAATCCTCTATCCACGCTAATATATTACCCCCAACCCCATAGCTCTTATCTTGTGCAGTAACCTTTTATGTGGCACCATATCGAATGCTTTCTGGAAATCCAAATACACGACATCTACTGGTTCCCCTTTATCCACCTTGCTCGTTACATCCTCAAAGAACTCAAGCAAATTTGTCAAACATGATTTCCCTTCAATAAAACCATGCTGACTCTGCGTGACTGCATTATGATTTTCTAAATGTCCTGCTCCTACTTCCTTAATGATGAACTCCGGCATTTTCCCAATGACAGATGTTAGGCTAACTGGTCTATATTTTCCTGCTTTCTGTTTCCCTCCTTTCTTAAATAGTGGTGTTACATTTACGGTTTTCCAGTCCGCTGGGACCTCTCCAGAATCCAAGGTTTTTTGGTAGATTACAACCAATGCATCCACTATCTCTGCAGAGGTCTCTTTTAAAGACCCTAGGATACAGGCCATCAGGTCCAGGGGACTTGTCCACCGTTAGTCCCATCAGTTTGCCTAGTACATTATCTCTAGTGATAGTGATTGTTTTACGTTTCCTCCCCCCAATAGCCATTTGATTATCTATTATTGGGATGCTTTTGGTGTCTTCTGCCGTGAAGACCGATACAAAATATTTGTTCAAAGTCTCCGCTATTTCTCTGTTTCCCATTATTAATTCCCCAGTCTCATCCTCTAAGGGACCAAAGTTTACTTTAGCCATTCGCTTCCTTTTTATATACCTGTAGACGTTCTTACTGTCTGTTTCTATATTTTTTCGTAGTTTACTCTCATAAGCTATCTTCTCTCTCTTTATCATTTTTTTAGTCATCCTTTGCTGGTTTCTAAAAGTTTCCCAATTCTCTGGCCTCCCACTAATCTTGGTAACTTTGTATGCCATTGTTTTCAATTTAATACCATCCTTTACTTCCTTCGCTAGCCATGGATGGTTCAACCTTCTCATTGGGCTGGAAATTCGGTTATGGGTCATAACAGTTTTTTTCCGACAAAAAAAACACGCTATCACTCCGTTATGATTTTGAGGCCGAACATTCAGAAAAAAATGCACCCGGCAGGAAAAATCGGCATTGCACGAGGATTCGCGGCGCAAACTGCAAATTTTCTGCAACTTTTCTCCACGGCCGATACCACTGCGAGTTGGGCCTAGGGAGAGGGGGAAAACACAAAAACATGTTTTTCCCAAAAATAAAAAAAATCACAAAACATTCACAAGACCCTTTTCTAGCGAATCGCTGCAAAATAATTTAAAAATAAAAACTTTAACTTACCTTTTTGCAGGTCTTTATACCTACCGGCATTCCAAGAGCAGCACCAACAGGTTTTTCCTCTGTGTTTTTTTGGTTCTATCTACGGGTTGCCGCTGAGCCAAATAATGGGCGAAAGTGCTTTTTCCAATCTTGCACGCCGGTGGTCTGCTCCCCAGCAGTATTTCAAAACCACCGGCCCAAGACTTCAGGGAATTTCCCACCGCACCATTTTCTGCCCAAAACAGCGAAATACCACCGAAAAACCCGGCGCAAGGTTGGGGAATTTTCAGCCCTAGAGTCCTTGGGCCCAAAATTGGCCAGGAGTTGCTCCGGTTTTTTTGGAGCAACTTGATTTTTCTGGAGTATCTTAAAAATCCCCATTTTGCACATTCAATTTGCACCAGTGTAAGTGAGTTTGTTAGGATTTTTTTTAGTTTAGTTTTTTTTTCAAAAGGGGGCATTACCAGCCACATACGCCAGTTTTGGCCATTTAGGCCACTTTGGACAGCTAATAGTTGCTCCAAACTAACTTAGGCCAGCGTATGTGGCCACTTGTGGCCGCAAAAAAAACCCTTGCGGAGAGTTAAGAAATCAACGCAGGTAGGTACATCTGAGAACATTTGGCCAGAGATAGGGGTGGGAAGGGAAGTGGAGAGGACCTTGCAAAGCACTAAGCAAAGGACAACAACATTCAAGAAGCATAAAAACGTTCAAGAAGAAATAAAAAATGAAACTAAGTCCTACCTTCCAATCAAAACTCGGCCCAGGAAGTCAGCGGGCCGGCCAGTGTGGGAGGCCACTCAGCCGGGGATAGGTGCAGGACGACGGGGAAGCACAGGCCACCGACATCCAAGCAGAAAATGACTTCTAAGATTAACTGCTAACCTGCCAAAGGAGACATGGAACTTCTACTTCCACTGGGTATTTCACTGACTCTCTCTGACTGACTCTCTGACTGACTCTCTCTCTAATTCTCTTTCTGACTCTCTCTCTCTGACTCTCTCTCTGACACTCTCTCTCTGACTAACTCTCTCTGACTCTCTCTCTCTGACTATTCCAGCGATCTGACTCTCTCTCTCTGACTCTCTCTCTCTCTCTCTCTCTCTGACACTCTCTCTCTGACTGACTCTCTCTGACTCTTTCTGACTATTCCAGTGATCTGACTCTCTCTCTGACTATTCCAGTGATCTGACTCTCTCTCTGACTATTCCAGCAGCTTGACGCGCATCATGAGGCCACTCGGCCTGGGATAGGGCAGGACGCATCGGGTCCCACGCTGCAGCATGGCTGGGGGCAGGAGCTACTGCGCATGCGTGAAACCTCCAGTGCGCATGCGTTGAACTGCTGGCACTGTTTTTCGCACAGGGCCCTAGCTCCGCCCCCTAATTGACAGACCATGCCGTGCCAAGCCATGGGAGAGGCCACAGAGCAGCCAGAATCCGGAGACATCTTTTCGACGTTGTTTTCAGCCCACAAAGTCGGCGCGTCTCTGGTGAGTGTGCTGAAAAAACAGGTGGGACAATTTTGAGCCCTTTCTTTCTCACTGGAATATCTCTTTGCTGAGAGTTATGAAATACCTCCTTAAATGTTTGCCATTGCTTTTCTACAGTCTTACCCTTTAATCTATTTTCCCAGTCCACTTTAACCAGCACTGTCTCCATACCTTTGTAATTACCTTTGTTAAGTTCAGGACTAGCTTTCTCACCCTCAAACTGAATTTTAAATTCTACCATGCTGTGATCTCTCTTCCCAAGAGGATCCTTCACTACGAGATCATTAAGTAATCCAGACTCATTACACATTACCAGATCTAAAATAGTCTGCTCCCTGGTTGGTTCCACAACGTATTGTTTCAAGAAACCATCCCGAATACACTCTATGGACTCTTCCTCAATGCTACCTTTGCCAATTTGATTTGTCCAATCAATATGAAGATTAAAATCGCCCATGATTATTGCTGTACCTTTCTTACAAGCCTCTATTATTTCTTGATTTATACTCTGTCCTATAGTGTGGCTATTGTTTGGGGGCCTGTAGACCATTCCCACCAGTGACTTCCTACCCTTATTATTTCTTATCTCCAACCAAACTGATTCTACATCTTGATCTTCTGAGCCAATATAATTTCTCACTACTGCATTGATCTCATCCATTATGAACAGAGCTACCCCATCTCATTTTCCTTTCTGCCTATCCTTACGAAATGGTAAATACCCCTGAATATTCAGTTCGCAGCCTTGGTCAACTTGCAACCACATCTTTTTAAGGGCAATCAGATCATACCCATTTATTTCTACTTGTGCCGTCAACTCATCTATCTTGGTATGAATGCTGTGTGCATTCAGATATCGAGCTTTTTAATTTTGTCTAATGTGTATATGCTCTGTCCCTTCCTGTCACACTCTGATTATCATTACCCCTATTGCTACCCTGCGCTTATGCCTTCTCCTTTCTCTTTTTGTATTTCCACTCATCGGATCCCTCCTCCCCCCACTATTTAGTTTAAAGCCCTATCTACAGCCCTAGTTGTTCGATTCGCCACAACTCTGACCCCAGCCTGGTTCAAGTGAAGCCCATCCCAATGGAACAGCTCCCTCTTACCCCAGTACCGGTGCTGTGAATTGAAACCCATTTCTCCCACACCAGTCTTTGAGCCATATGTTCATCTCTCTGATCTTATTTAACCTATGCAAATTTGCTTATGGATCAGGTAGTAATCCAGAGATTATTACCTTTGTGGTTCTGCTTTTTAATTTACCCCTCAGCTGTTCATACTCCCTCAGCAGAACCTCTTTCTTCTTCCTATCTATGTCATTGGTATCTACGTGGACCATGACAACTGGATCTTTCCCCTCCCATTCCAAATTCCTCTCCAGCCCAGAGGAGATGTCCTTAACCCTAGCACCAGGCAGGCAACACAGCCTTCCGGACTCACACTCTCAGCTGCAGAAAACAGTATCTATCCCCCGAATGATACTGTCCCCTACCACTACAACGTTCCTTTTTACTCCCCCCACTTGAATGGCCCCCTCTATCATGGTGCTGTGGTCAGTTTGTTCATCTTCCCTGTAGTCCCTGCTCTCGTCTAAACAGGCAGCAAGATTCTCGTATCTGTTGGACAAGAGCAAAGGCTGGGGCTCTTCCATCACTACCTCCTGAGTCCCCATATCTGCCTCGCTCGTAGTCACACCCTCCTATTCCTGACCACGGACCAAATTTGAATTAATTAATCTGAGGGGTGTGACTGCCTCCTGGAACACAGCGTCCAGGTAACTCTCCCCCTCCCTGATGTGTCGCAGTGTTTGAAGCTCGGACTCCAGCTCATCAACTCTGAGCCAAAGTTCCTCGAGCTGCAGACACTTATTGCAGATGTGGTCACTGTGGACCTCATTGGGGTCAACCAGCTCCCACATTCACCAGCAGTAACACATCCCTAATAGAGGCATCCCTGGTGCAAATGAAGATGCTTAGTTGTAGGAGGCCAGCAATCACAGCTCCAGAACATCACTGTAGGAAGTGTCCTCAGGCCAACCATTTTCCACTGTATCATGAATGACCTTCCCCTCATCATGACGTCAAGAGTATGGCTGTTCCCACACTATTCCAGTGTTCACCTCCATTCAAAACTCATCCAATAACAAAGCAGCCTATGCCAGCCTACAGCAGGACCTGGATAAAATCCATGCTTGGGCTTACAAGTGGCAGATAACATTCACATGATCTAAGTGTCAGGGAATGACCATCTTGAACAAGAGACAGCCCAGTAAGCTTCCCTTGACCTTCATAAGCAGCACACTTACTGAGCCTCCCATTATCAGGGACCAGGTGGGAGGGAAGCTGGGTATTCTGCGATGAGTGGGTCAGCTCCAGACCCTTCAAAGTCTCTCCAGCTTCGAAAAAGCTCAAGTCAGGAGTGTGGTGGAACACTCACCACTTGTATGGATGAGTGCAGCCACAACCTCACTCAAGAAGCTCAACATCACCAGGACAGAACAATTCATTTGACTGGTGCCGCTGCCACTGGACTCAATTTCCACCCCCTCTATCACCCTCGTACTGTGGCTGCAGTCTATATGATGTGCAGGATGCACTGCAGCAATTCACCAAAGTTACTTTGATAGCACCTCCCTTATCTGCGGCCTCGCCTATCAAAAAGAAATAAAGCAGCAGTGTTGTGAGAACACCATCAGCATGGCTTCTGCAGCAGATACACATCTGGCCACAGTCCCCTGCTTCCCCTTGATTCTGCTCATCTGCTCCTATCTCCATTTGTACCTCCTCACATGCTGGAGGTGTTACTTCCTTTGCTAGCTGATGCCTCCTGACACTCTTGCAAATTTTCCCAAGGTGGAAACAACCTCTCTGCCTCTATCCTGTCTATCCCCTTTATTATTTTATATTTTTCTAGAAGACCACCCCTCATCCTACTGAACTCCAACGAGTAAAGACCCAGTCTACTCAATCTATCATCATAAGGTAACCCCTCATCTCCGGAATCATCCTAGTGAATCGTGCCTCACCAATACCCTGTACAGTTGCAGTCGGACCTCCTTGCTTTTGTACTCCATCCCTCTCGCAATGAAGGCCAACATTCCATTCACCTTCCTGATTACCTGCTGCACCTGCAAACTAACTTTTTGGGATTCAAGCACAAGGACCCCCAGGTCCCTCTGCACTGCAGCATGTTGTAATTTCTCCCCATTCAAATAATATTCCCTTTTACTGTTTTTTTTCATTTTCTGACCTCACATTTTCTGACATTGTATTCCATCTGCCAAACCTTAGCCCATTCGCTTAACCTATCTAAATCGCTTTGCAGCCTCTCTGTGTCCTCTACACAACCCGCTTTCCCACTAATCTTTGTGTCATCTGCAAATGTTGTTACACTACACTCTGTCCCCTCTTCCAGGTCATCTATGTATATTGTAAACAGTTGTGGTCCCAGCACCGATCCCTGTGGCACACCACTAACCACTGATTTCCAACCTGAAAAGGACCCATTTATCCCGACTCTCTGCTTTCTGTTAGCTAGCCAATTCTCGATCCATACTAATACATTTCCTCTGACTCCGCGTACCTTTATCTTCTGCAGTAACCTTTTGTGTGGCACCTTATCGAATGCCTTTTGGAAATCTAAATACACCACATCCATTGGTACACCTCTATCCACCATGCTTGTTATATCCTCAAAGAATTCCAATAAATTAGTTACACATGATTTCCCATTCATGAATCCATGTTGCTTCTGCTTGATTGCACTATTCCTATCTAGATGTCCTGCTATTTCTTCCTTAATGATAGCTTCAAGCATTTTCCCCACTATAGATGTTAAACTAACTGGCCTATAGTTACCTACCTTTTGTCTGCTCCCTTTTTTAAACAGAGGCGTTACATTAGCTGCTTTCCAATCTGATGGCACCTCCCCAGAGTCCAGAGAATTTTGGTAGATTATAACGAATGCATCTGCTATAACTTCTGCCATCTCTTTTAATACCCTGGGATGCATTTCATCAGGACCAGGGGACTTGTCTACCTTGAGTCCCATTAGCCTGTCCAGCACTACCCCACTGGTGATAGTGATTGTCTCAAGGGCCTCCCTTCCCACATTCCCGTGACCAGCAATTTTTGGCATGTTTTTTTTTTCTTCCACTGTGAAGAACGAAGCAAAATAATTGTTTAAGGTCTCAGCCATTTCCACATTTCCCATTATTAAATCTCCTTTCTCATCTTCTAAGGGACCAACATTTACTTTAGTCACTCTTTTCCATTTTATATATCGTTTTATATATATGTATAAAAGGTCGGAGAGACTAGAACTGGGGGCACAGCCTCAAAATACGGGGGTGCCAATTTAAAACTGAGTTGAGAAGGAATTTCTTCTCCAAGAGGGTTTGAATCTGTGGAATTCTCTCCAAAGAAAGCAGTTGAGGCTAGCTCATTGAATATATTCCAATCACAGATAGATAGATTTTTAACCAATAAGGGCATTAAGGGTTATGGGGAACGGGCAGGTAAATGGAGCTGAGTCCATGGCCAGATCAGCCATGATCTTGTTGGGTGGCGGAGCAGGCTCGAGGGGCTAGATGGCCTACTCCTGTTCCTAATTCTTATGTTCTTATGTTCTTATTAATGTTGGGGAAGTCCAGAACCAGGGGTCACAGTCTAAGGATAAGGGGTAAGCCATTTAGGACTGAGATGAGGAGAAACTTCTTCACCCAGAGAGTGGTGAACCTGTGGAATTCTCTACCACAGAAAGTTGTTGAGGCCAATTCACTAAAATATATTCAAAAAGGAGTTAGATGTAGTCCTTACTACTAGGGGAATCAAGGGGTATGGTGAGAAAGCAGGAATGGGGTACTGAAGTTGCATGTTCAGCCATGAACTCATTGAATGGCGGTGCAGGCTCGAAGGGCCGAATGGCCTACTCCTGCACCTATTTTCTATGTTTCTATGTTTCTATGTATGTGAGCTGGTGCTTGCACAGCCTGGATTGTTTGATAGGTGCTTCCTTGAGGTGCCAGCTTCCTAATCATCATCTTGGGAGTTCCCTACCCAGAGAGAAAAAGAACGTGTTAGCATGGGTTTTTTAGAAAAACAATTCTGTGCTCAGTAGCAATACAGTGTCATGCTGCTGCTGGGCAGAGGTGCCAAAATGTTACGAAGTGAGTTAGCCTGAAAAATAACAAGTAAAGAGAACACTTATGTTGGGATAGAATGAAGCCACCAAGTTCTCTCTGGCACATACCCACTTTGACAGTTTGAATTGCGACCTTTTCATAGCAGGTGATACGGCACAGGCTGGCAGAGTATTTCTGGTTGTGGGCAGCCTTCACCTTTAAAAACAGACAAAACAGGTGCTTTCTAGATTTAGCATGAGAAGTACCTTAATGTCTAGTCTACATTCCAGCTTCTGTGAATGGATGACTACACAGCATGCTAGTAGCTGATGTGCCATTTGTATTTATTGGCAAAGTATGCAACAATTATATGAGGCAATGAAAATATTTTCCTTTGTTAGCCACCATGTTGCAGTTAAATTTTTATAGACATGGTGGTGGATTTTCATCTTTATAAATTTTGCAATGGAAGGAAAATCAAGTGGGTTCCATTATGGGCTTTATCTCCTCCCCACCCAATTTTCCACTCTGAATTCCTCTCAGCCTATGCTCACTGTAAGATTTGGATCAGAGGTTACACACAGATCACCCAAGGAGTTTAATTAAGCAATGGCAGTTATAAGCATAATTAGATACAACATGCAATTAAGATAGATATAGTAGATATACAACTCGTGACAGATGAGAACGATCTAGGGCCCCGGAATGGAACGGACGGACGGACGTTGAGGCAGAACGGTGGTCTCAGATTGGATCCCGAGCTGGTGGAGGTGTTAGGTATTAAGCCAGCTGGGATTCACCTCAGAGGTTTGAGTTTGAACAAGGTGTTAGGTTGAAGCTAGCATGAGGCTCACTTCGAGGAAACTCCTTAATCTGCCTGTTTCTCTCTCTTGGTTGCCCGTTTTTATACCTTATTTCGATGGGCTGGTGAATACCTCGCGTCAATCATTTTTTTACCCATTCAATTGTCCAATCACAGGGGAGAGGGTACCTATGAGATCATTTTCTTCCTTATCTCTGTCTGAATGTCTTGTTGCCTGTTGCATATGCAATAACTACAACAATTGTACATTCCTGTCTGTCGTAAAAATAAAAAAGGGAAGGTGGCTCAACCGTGGCTATCAAGGGAAATCAGGGATAGCATTAAAGCCAAGGAAGTGGCATACAAATTGGCCAGAAATAGCAGAGAACCCGGGGACTGGGAGAAATTTAGAACTCAGCAGAGGAGGACAAAGGGTTTGATTAGGGCAGGGAAAATGGAGTACGAGAAGAAGTTTGCAGGGAACATTAAGACGGATTGCAAAAGTTTCTATAGATATGTAAAGAGAAAAAGGTTAGTAAAGACAAACGTAGGTCCCCTGCAGTCAGAATCAGGGGAAGTCATAACGGGGAACAAAGAAATGGCGGACCAATTGAACAAGTACTTTGGTTCGGTATTCACTGAGGAGGACACAAACAACCTTCCGGATATAAAAGGGGTCGGAGGGTCTAGTAAGGAGGAGGAACTGAGGGAAATCCTTATTAGTCGGGAAATTGTGTTGGGGAAATTGATGGGATTGAAGGCCGATAAATCCCCAGGGTCTGATGGACTGCATCCAGAGTACTTAAGGAGGTGGCCTTGGAAATAGTGGATGCATTGACAGTCATTTTCCAACATTCCATTGACTCTGGATCAGTTCCTATGGAGTGGAGGGTAGCCAATGTAACCCCACTTTTTAAAAAAGGAGGGAGAGAGAAAACAGGGAATTACAGACCGGTCAGCCTGACATCGGTAGTGGGTAAAATGATGGAATCAATTATTAAGGATGTCATAGCAGTGCATTTGGAAAGAGGTAATATGATAGGTCCAAGTCAGCATGGATTTGTGAAAAGGAAATCATGCTTGACAAATCTTCTGGAATTTTTTGAGGATGTTTCCAGTAGAGTGGACAAGGGAGAACCAGTTGATGTGGTATATTTGGATTTTCAGAAGGCTTTCGACAAGGTCCCACACAAGAGATTAATGTGCAAAGTTAAAGCACATGGGATTGGAGGTAGTGTGCTGACATGGATTGAGAACTGGTTGTCAGACAGGAAGCAAAGAGTAGGAGTAAATGGGGACTTTTCAGAATGGCAGGCAGTGACTAGTGGGGTACCGCAAGGTTCTGTGCTGGGGCCCCAGCTGTTTACACTGTACATTAATGATTTAGACGAGGGGATTAAATGTAGTATCTCCAAATTTGCGGATGACACTAAGTTGGGTGGCAGTGTGAGCTGCAAGGAGGATTCTATGAGGCTGCAGAGCGACTTGGATAGGTTAGGTGAGTGGGCAAATGCATGGCAGATGAAGTATAATGTGGATAAATGTGAGGTTATCCACTTTGGTGGTAAAAACAGAGAGACAGACTATTATCTGAATGGTGACAGATTAGGAAAAGGGCAGGTGCAAAGAGACCTGGGTGTCATGGTGCATCAGTCATTGAAGGTTGGCATGCAGGTACAGCAGGCGGTTAAGAAAGCAAATGGCATGTTGGCCTTCATAGCGAGGGGATTTGAGTACAAGGGCAGGGAGGTGTTGCTACAATTGTACAGGGCCTTGGTGAGGCCACACCTGGAGTATTGTGTACAGTTTTGGTCTCCTAACCTGAGGAAGGACATTCTTGCTATTGAGGGAGTGCAGCGAAGGTTCACCAGACTGATTCCCAGGATGGCGGGACTGACCTATCAAGAAAGACTGGATCAACTGGGCTTGTATTCACTGGAGTTCAGAAGAATGAGAGGGGACCTCATAGAAACGTTTAAAATTCTGACGGGGTTAGACAGGTTAGATGCAGGAAGAATGTTCCCAATGTTGGGGAAGTCCAGAACCAGGGGACACAGTCTAAGGATAAGGGGGAAGCCATTTAGGACCGAGATGAGGAGGAATTTCTTCACCCAGAGAGTGGTGAACCTGTGGAATTCTCTACCACAGAAAGTTGTTGAGGCCAATTCACTAAATATATTCAAAAAGGAGTTAGATGAAGTCCTTACTACTAGGGGAATCAAGGGGTATGGTGAGAAAGCAGGAATGGGGTACTGAAGTTGCATGTTCAGCCATGAACTCATTGAATGGCGGTGCAGGCTAGAAGGGCCGAATGGCCTACTCCTGCACCTATTTTCTATGTTTCTATGTTTCTAACTCAATAGGCTTCGTACCGTGAACTCAATCAGGTGCGACCTGACTACTTTATGAGCTCTCAAAGTGAGGATTAAACATGGAGGCTTTCTTTATATACAAGGGCTGCACTTGTGTGTCTGTGGCCCAATGACCTCCGACGGTCACTCCCCCTGGTGGCAGGTAAACCCAAGCATACTTACATTACATCTTTCCCCCCTCCCCAAGATCTTGGTATCAGTCCTATTTACAAATTGAGATGGTCCGGAGCTTTCCGCTCCCGAGTTGATCGTCTCAGTTCAATTCCAGATCTGGGTGAGCTCTCCGAGTCATTCATGACTTGAGGTTGCATAGCCGATCTAATGGGAGTGGCAATGTCCATGTTGGGGATTGAAGGTCCAGATTCATTGACAACAGCAGGGTCTTCTGATGGCTGAATATGAATCGGTTGGTCATTGATGGTGTCTTCTTCAAGCTGTTCCGGTTTGTCTGTGTGCCGCAATTTCGTCTGATCAATGTGCCTCCTGCATGTTTGCCCATTAGTGAGTCTGACAATAAGCACCCTGTTACGCTCCTTGGCCGTAACAGTGCCAGTGACCCACTTGGGGCCTTGACCATAATTTAGCACATACACAGGATCATTAATAGAGATGTCGCGTGACATGGCAGTGTGATCATGATACCACTGCTGATGTTGACATCTGTTTTTGATGTGATCATTAAGATCAGGGTGGACAAGAGAGAGCCTGGTCTTGAGACCTCTCTTCATCAACAGTTCAGCAGGGGTGACCCCAGTAAGCGTGTGGGCTCGCGTCCTGTAACTATGCAGTATGCATGACAAGCGAGTCTGCAAAGAACCGTGACTTATGCATTTCAGGCTCTTCTTGATGGTTTGGATGGCCCGCTCCTCTTGACCATTGGACGCGGGTTTGAATGGTGCTGACTTTACGTGCTTGATACCATTGAATTTCATAAACTCTTGAAGCTTCAAACGCATGAAGCACGATCTGTTGTCGCTCACAATGATGTTGGGCAGACCATGAGTGGCGAACATGGCACGAAGGCTCTCAATGGTGGCTGTGGATGTGTTGGATGACATGATTACACATTCTATCCATTTGGAATACGCATCCACCACCACCAAAAACATTTTGCCCAGGAAAGGACCTGCATAGTTGATGTTATCCTCGACCATGGTTTGGATGGCAACGACCACTGACTTAGCAGAGCTTCCACTGGTGCATTGCTTAACTGCATACAAGTGTTGCACTGATGCACACATGACTCCAAATCAAAGTCAATGCCAGGCCATCAAACTTGAGACCTAGCAATGGCCTTCATCATCACAATACCGGGATGGGTACTGTATAAATCCCGTACAAATCTCTCCCTGCCTTTCTTGGGCATAACAACACGATTACCCCATAGCAAACAATCAGATTGAATGGATAGTTCATTTTTGCGACGGTTGTAAAATTTGGTCTCATCACACACTTCCCTGGGAATGGCCGCCCAATCACCACTAAGGACACAATGTTTTACACCGATAAGATCGGATCCTGGCTGGTCCAGTTCCTAACTAGTTGAGCAGTGACAGGCGACCCGTCACTCTCAAAGGCATCCATGACCAACAGTAGGTCCGCGGGCTGTGGCGTTTCCACCTCCGGCATGGGCAACGCTCAATGGCTCAATGCATCGGCACAATTCTCGGTGCCAGGTCTATGGCGAATGACATAATCATAGGCAGATAATGTCAGCGCCCATCTCTGGATGCGGGACGATGCGTTGGTATTGATACCTCTATGCTCTGAAAACAAAGATATGAACGGCTTGTGATCGGTTTCAAGCTCGAAACGAAGCCCAAACATACTGGTGCATCTTTTTAACCCCATATACGCAGGCTAAAGCTTCTTTCTCTACCATGCCGTAGGCTCTTTCCGCTTTAGACATGCTTCTCGATGCGTACGCAACGGGTTGTAGTTTGCTCGACTCATTGGATTGCTGGAGCACACAACCAACCCCATGTGATGAAGCGTCACAGGTCAATACTAAATGCTTGCACGGGTCATAATGTACCAGCAATTTGTTGGAACAAAGCAGATTTCTAGCCTTCTCGAAGGTCCTGTCTTGAGATACACCCCAAATGCAGTTGTCGCCTTTTCTGAGCAGCATGTGCAGTGGCTCTAATAATGTGTTCAATTTAGATAAAAAATTACCAAAGTAGTTGAGAAGACCAAGGAACAAACGCAACTCCGTCACATTCTGGGGCCTGGATGCATTTTTGATGGCCTCTGTTTTCGAGTCCGTAGGCCTGATGCCGTCTGCAGCAATCTCCCTTCCCAGGAATTCGACTTCCAGTGCCATAAAGACGCACTTTGAACGTTTCAGCCTGAGCCCCACTTTGTCCTGACGACGTAGAACCTCTTCCAGGTTGTGCAGGTGTTCGTCAGTGTCATGACTTGTGACCAGAATGTCACCTTGGACCACCACGGTTCTAGGGACGGACTTCAGTAAACGCTCCATGTTTCTTTGAAATATGGCTGCAGCCGAGCGCATTCCGAAAGGACACCTGTTGTAAATGAACAGCTCTTTATGCGCATTGATGCACGTAAGTTTCTTCGACGATTCGACAAGCTCCTGTGTCATATAGGCTGACGCCAGATCGAATTTGGTGAACGACTTTCCCCCGGCTAGCATTGCAAACAGGTCATCAGCCTTTGATAACGGGTACTGATCCTGTTTCGAAACTCGGTTGATCGTAACCTTGTAGTCTCCACACATCCTGACAGTGCCATCACTCTTCAGCACAGGAACAATGGGACTAGCCCATTTGTTAAATTTGACCTGTGAAATTACCCCTTCACGTTGGAGTCTGTCCAGTTCGATTTCGACATTCTCCCTCATCATGGATGGGACCGTCCGGGCTTTGTGATGGACGGGTCTTGCATCCGAGTCCAGGTGGATCTGCATCTTGGCTCCCATGAAGTTGCCAATGCCCGGTTCAAACAGCGAGGAAAATTTGTTCAGCACTTGAGCACACAAAACGTCATCCATCGATGACAAAACTTTAATGTCATTCCAGTTCCACTTTATTTTTTCGAGCCAACTCCTGCCGAACTGCGTTGGACTATTGCCTGGGATGATCCACGGCAATTGATCATGAACTGTTGTACGACACCTTGATTGCTGCACTGCCAATCACTGATATGAGCTCTTTGGTGTAGGTACGCAATTTTTCATTTACTGGACTCAGCTTGGGTTTCACAGCCTTGGTGTCCCACAGCTTTTCGAAAGTCCTCTGGCTCATAATTGACTGACTCGCTCCCGTGTCTAATTCCATCGATACCGGCACGCTGTTCAATTTTACTTCAATTATTATTGGTTGGCTCTTTGTCAGGAACGAATGTATACTATACACTTCCTCCTCGGGTACCTCGGGTTGCATTGCCGAATCCGCTCCGGATCAGTCATCATCATCCATGCTGAGCTGCGGACACATCCGCTGAAGGTGCCCCATTTTCACACAGCCTCTATAAATATACTGTCTGAAACAGCACTGATGAGGCCGATGATTGCCCCCACAACGCCAACAGGATGAAATTGGATTCATGCTCAATGGCGGACTTCGAGCAGCTGCAGGTTTTGCAAACACAGTTGGGTAGGCCCTGCCAGGTGCAGCTCTGCCAACCGACGACACAATCTGGTGCACAGTACTTGCTGTGGAGTTCCGACTCTGCGAGGATATCTGCTTTGTACTATCGACCATGGTTAGGCAAGCCTGGGCGATCGTAATGGCCCTGCTCAGATCCAACGTCTCTGCAGCCAGCAGCTTCTGTAGGATCACCTCGTGGTTTATGCCTATTACAAAGACGTTGCACAGTATGTCTTCCAACATGGTTCCAAACTTAAACGGCGCAGCGAGACGTCTCAGGTCGGCAACAAATTCTGCCATGTCCTGGCCCTCAGAACGAGCATGCTTGTAAAAGCGATATCTTGAGATAATGATGCTTTCTTTAGGTTTGAGATGGTCCCGAATCAGAGCACACAATTCCTCATAGGTCTTTTCCATTGGATGTGCAGGCGAGAACAGATTCTTTATGAGGCCATAGGTTTTTGGACCATAAACCATGAGGAAAACCGCCCTGCGCCTAACTGCGTCAGCGTCATCATCCATCTTGTTGGCCACAAAGTACTGGTCGAGGTGATCTGTAAAATCCTCCCAGTCTTCTCCCTTCACGAATCGCTCCAGGATTCCAACCGTGCTCATTTTTTTTTGTGCGTGAAAGTTCGTATTGTGCCTTGTCGCCAAATGTTGCGTATGCAATAACTCAATAGGCTTAGTACCGTGAACTCAATCAGGTGTGACCTGACTCTAATTTATTAGCTCTCAAAGTGAGGATTGAACATGGAAGCTTTCTTTATATACAAGGGCCGCACTAGTGTGTCTGTGGCCCAATGACCTCTGACGGTCGCTCCCCCTGGTGGCAGGTAAACCCAGGCATACATACATTATATTGTCCTTTCAAGAGACAGCTTGTTTATCTTTAAGGCTCCTTGCAAAAATGCTTTGTCAGTATAGCTATGACATTAAGGCCTGTTTTTCTGTTTTGACCTCGCAACTCAGCTCTCTGTATAACTCTATTCCTGACATGACTGGAATGATTCTGTGTCCTCAACTTAGGCAAACTGCTGAGCCAGGAACCCGTAACAGACTATTATTCCGTCCAATCCACGATTCTTACATTACTGCCCAGGTTGCATAATGCTTGGTACATGCATATGGCAGGCATTCATTTCATTTGAAATGGCAAACTATAGTAGCTGTATCTTGGTACTTTTGCTCAGCCCAGAGAATATCTTCCTCAGCTACTCACATCTATGAGCATGCCAGACTACATTGCCTCTGTCATGCTTGCTACACATTGGTTCAAAGGAGGATTCCATATGCCCAAATATGGACACCTTCCTCTATTGCACCTCCTCCAGTATCATATCTAGTGTCTCCTCATTAAGGTGGTAGATTTGATCATACTCCATCTTTTTGCTGGCACTAATGGAGAATGGTCATCTACAATTACAAGGAGCAGCAACCCTTTAAGAGCTGCTCATTCCCTGCCTACTTACAGCCACAGTGCTCCCTATGTATGTGAAAAATTAACAGGGAACATATTGGCCCAGAATTTGCAGCAGGTAATAACAGTGAGCAAAAAGCAGAAATCCTGAAGTTGCGGTCAGTCATTCACTGCTCTGACTCTGGCCGCATTGTGCCCACCCCCATAGCTGGTAATCAGGGAAATCAGTGAAACTGACAAAAACTTTGGCTTTTCAATGGTAATATCACTATAAAATACCCCATTAAAAGTTAGACCCTTTGGATTAGGTATAACTGGGGGTTTTAATGGGCTATTGACTGTTAAACAAATGTTATGGCGCTGAAAAACGAATTTTAATTTTGTGGAGTATCAAATTTATTCATTTTAATAAATATTACAATTTTTAAGAAACTTAAAAAAATATTTAAAAGTTTGTTCATTTATGTTTCAGATTTAGCTTTTCCCCATGTGAAAGCCCCAATCTTTTTTTTTGCTCTTTTTAACATTTTTAAAACGCCAGAATAAAAGGAGCTTCTTCACTTCCTGGTTCCGGTCTGTGAGAATTCTGCATTTTGATTGGCCGCTTAGACAGCTTGTTGATGTCACATCAGCTCACACTATGGAATTTCCTATTAACTTATGCTGATCTCAACTGAACATCGGAAAAGCCTAACGTCTCGTCACAGAGATCGTGAGATCTTTAAGGGAAGTTCACATCAGGGCCAGCGATGAATGCTTTTACTTCGCCGCTGACCACAAATTACAAGCCATTGAAGTTACTTAAATTAGCTGATGCACATCAGTTTCAGAATTTTCTCCAGGATTGTGGAATCTGTCCTTTTATGCACACTTAGTGTTACACATATACTAGCAAACTTAAGACAAAGTGCTACGGTAATTTTCATTAGGTATTTTAATATTTTATAATTTCAATCCTAATATATTGAAAACTCTTATTTGTTATTCATTGCTCTTTAAGATTGAGATTGTGTGCCAGCATACTGAAATTAATGGAAAGTTAGATTTCTGTAATCATGTTAGAATTTCCCTAATTTGTTCCCATAATCTCAGGGGGTAAAAATTATTTCTGTTGCACTGTATTACATTATGATGCAGTTAAGCTTCACAGCACTGTTCTAACTGTTTGCCTTAATCAGTTTATGATCCTCGTGATTACATTTGATGGCATGCCAGGCAGTTTTCATGGAGTTTAATTGTAAAGATCTCAATTTATTTTAGGAAATGTTTCTCAGTAGTTTTCTGAATCCCCTGTTGCTTGCTTGGAAGCAGGAAGCAGGGTTGACCTAATGTGATTGAGGGAGATTGTGTAAAAATGTGGAGGCTTGTGTAAATCAGGAGTGATTGATGGGATACTGAAGTGATTTTGACCACAGTGGAATGGTGAAATACCATACCAGCATTGGTACATTGATGAATGATGAGGTAGCATTGCTTGATCAAGCACTTCTTAAACTGAATGCAATGCACAGATAAGAACCTTGCACGCCGAGGCAGGATTATTCACCCCAACTCTCTGAATCAGTATTAGACAAAATGCTTCACTAATTATTGTTTAAAATAATTCATGCTCAGCAAAACTCAAACTATGCCACAATTTTTATTTGTAATATTCCAGATCTACACTGTCGCCACATATAAAACCAAGTAAACTCCAAAAAGTACCTTCACTGAGTTTTCATTCGTAAAAAAATGCCATTAGTATGGAGTTTATTTTTTTTTAAATCAATACTTGTGAGCTCCAATGCAGAAAACAGTTGATTAAGTTTAAAAGTAACTATTTTATCATCTGGGTATATTTGGATTCGTATTACCTTGTTTTATTGCTAAATTCTGTTCCCACCACCAAACCTTAGCAACCACTTAGTTAACAGTAACCAACCATACAATATAGTGCTTTTTTTTTGTCAGTGTTAAATACAGGTTGAACCTCCCTTATCCAGAACTCGTTTATCCAGAAATACCCCTCATCCAGAACCATTCCCAGCCACCAGGTGGCCCATTCGCAGAACTCCGACATGAACAAATTGAAGTCCTTGCTCGCTGCCAATTCCCGCAATCGCTGGCCTGACCCCACGATCCACCGCCCCCCACCCCCTCCCCTGCTCCATGACCTCTCTGCCGCACTCCTAGTCCCAAGCCAGCCAGCCGCGATATCCCCTTGCTCAGTATCCATACCATCTCCAATTTAATCTGACTACCCCTCGTCCGGAAAAATCCCTTATCCAAAACAGGTCAGGTCCCGAGGGTTCCAGATAAGGGAGGTTCAACCTGTATTGCTATTTGTTTTTCCCATTTCCCCCTGGTCTGTAATTTTAGTATGATGTACAAATGGCTAAACTACTGTTTCAATTTATTTGATAGTTGTCATCCATAAAACTAATATTAAGGTAGCCCTCTGCTTGAAAACAATAGTCACCGAGTAAGATTGCAGTTATCAATCATTTTTTTGAAAAGACTGAAATGTCCAGATATCTGCTCCACCGTTGGAAGTATGGCAGGACTTCCAGCTGCCAGTTTGAAATAGTTGACTCCATCCCAAATTGTGGCGATAGGGTCATTGGAATAGTCGACGTGGGTGGCCCACAGCTGTAGAGCTGACAATAACTTGTCCATCCCAAAGAGACTGTGGCAGTGCAGTGTGCTGCTCCAACAGGGAGACCTCAAGGACTAGGAAGGGCCAAAGAAAAAAGTCTTCTTCATTTTAGTTTTGCACCTTGAGGAGAGAAAGGGTAGGATTTGAAAGGTAATTGATCCCTCTGGCCTTATCAGGTGGCTTACTGAACAGAATTCCTGGGATAGCCCAGGAATGCCCTCAACATGCCTCTAAAACTGGCAGCGAACTTAGACAGCTCGGGCAGGAGACTTGCCCATCCTTGAGCCCTTGGGCTGTAGCATAAACCTGACAGGTTCTGCCCCAAATGCCTGCCAACCTCCACCCCAAAGATCAATCCCACTTATGCCCACTCCTGGCCAAGGAATTTTTCCACCAAATCTTTCTTGAAGGCAATATTTTAAGAATATTTAATATAATTGGTATTACGCTGTTTGTGGGGGTGCAATGGGAAACATTTATTAATTGTAATGTTGCTGTATAGTTACAGTTAAATCTAAATATAACATAGAATGTAGAGTGTTAAAAAAGAGCATGGGTTATTTTTTTTTAAATCAGCCCAGGATGCTCAGACCATAATGCGCACTACCAAAAAAAGTTCAGTTACTGAGCTTGCAACACATTCTTGCACACATATTTCAAAATGTGGTAATAGTATATGTACCTCTTTGATTAATTTGGTTTTCTTATGTTGAAAACAAAGTGCTGTCACTTTAAATCCAAGATGGAGCCTGCCTGGATTAGTCCCAGGAAATCACCTTTGCTCCAATAATAAGGTTAGATAGCTATTTTAAAATGCTAGAAGTGTCTCAATGTAAATAACAGGACCTCTTTTTCTGATCCAGGTAGTGGGTCACCCATGCTGTTTATCTAGCACCTCAGAGATGGCGACAAGCCTACGGATGCGAATATATTAGAAATTTCTATAGGTGATTCATTTAAATGTTTGTTGATAGGCAAATTGGTTAAATTTAAGAATAATTATCTTTAAGCTTGCTTTGTTATGTGTCAGGATGTCTCCGAAGCAAACTCTTTGATCCCTGTGAGACTCACTGAGCAAATGAAGCTACCCTGTTATTTGTTCCTTGGAATTAATATTTGCAAGTTTGATCTAATTAGAGGACATTATGTGAATTAGAACAGAACATTGCTGGCATTCTGCGGTTTATTTCTTGGCTCAGAAATCTGAAGAAGGGAATGCCATTAAAGTGAGGTTTACTTTACACATGTGAAGGTTTGTGTCCAAGAGAAGAAAAGATTGTGCAGGGGCAAGGGTCCGGTCTATTATGAACTGTTATTCAAATCATGAAGAAGTCTCCAAGGACTGCAGGAGCAGTCATTGAAAGGAATGAGTAAATTAACCCCAGATGGATGTTGCTTGTGACATTTATGTGTGATTATTGTATGGTTCTAGCATTGTCTAATTCTGATGCTTCATTATGTTCTTTACTTTGTAAATAAATACCTGTTTCTTTAGCCTATACTGTAAAAGCTCTGATCTGTGTTTTGATATTTCATAATATTGAGGTGGTTAAAATCATTTTATGAGTCTACATAATTTTCATTATGCAGCTCATTGTAATTAGAGTAATGGCTAGTCCTGGGTAATGCAAGCTCTACAAGCCCAGTTTTCGAAAAGTTAAAGTTTCTGGATCTCCTGGGCCAAGTTCCATTTGCACCGAATATTTTGAAATTATTGAAGGAAAGATGCTATGTATCATAGAGCATTACGACACAGAAGAAGGCCGTTCGGCCCATCCAAATCTATTCCGGTGTTTATCTTTCAAATGAGCCACTTGGTCTAATCCCTTTCCTGCTCGCTCCCCACAACCGTTTAATATTACTGCTTGTCAATCAAATTCTCTTTTTAAATTATTTATGGATTATTGTCTGTGGCAGAATGTTCCACATTCAAACCACTTAAAAAAATTGTCATTGTAACAGGTTCTGATAATTTCTGAGTAGAACAATATGTCAGCATCCTGCAAGTACGCTGCAGATGGCCTTGCAGGTCAACTTTGAAGGTGGTTGGGTGTGTGAAATCGAGTGACGGTGTTTCTTCATCTTCTTTTCCTCCTCCTTCTCCTTTACCTGCTCCTCCTTTTCCTCCTCCTTCTCCTTTACCTGCTCCTCCTTTTCCTCCTCCTCCTCCTCGACCTCCTCCTCCTCGTGCTCATCCTCTACCACTAGCTGGGCAGGCTGCATTTCTTGGGTGTGTGAAATGAGGAAGGCATAAGGTGGCTTTGTGGTGAGGGTAGGGTGGGAAAGTAAGAGGTGCATGTGAGAAGGAAGATAACATATGAGGATACCAGCATCTCGTATCCTTTCAGCCCCACCACTGGCCAAGTGCTCGACCACGTTCCTGCCAAGAATGGCCAGCACCATCTCCTCCAAGGGGGTGAAGTGAAGCTCGGATTGGGAAGTGTACTAATCATAGAGGGCTCTGCTGGTTAACACAGTAGTAGCTGAGTCATACAGAGCACGAAAATGGTAGGTTTGATTTCCCAGTCTGTACTGGGTGCAAACATGGCGGTAGGAGTATTAGAATTGGCCTAACGATCCTTGTGTTAAGCAGAGGGAAATTACCCAGGTTTGCTACACCTGAAATCTGTCCGCCGACCCTTGAAGTGAAAATGTGTAGACGTCGGTAAGGACAGGTTTGGGCTCAGCTGTCGAGGTTCACGCATGAAGAATGGTCACTGGGCGAGATATCTGAGGGTGACTGATGACCGTGAAGCCTTACACCCAAAATTAGTCAATACTTCCAGAAGGAAAGGGGAGAAAATTTGCCGGGGAAAAGCCAACTTTCCCAACAGCTATTTACCAACACCTGAAATGTCACTGTCAATGGGAAGCTCGTGAGCAGAGTGTAATGTCAGTGCAATCCTTTGGGTCTGCTCTAAAGGTAACTTCAGCATTAGTATTAACAGTATGGAAAGAGCTGAAACACTATCATTTGGCCTTGAGGGTTATAGCTCTGATTGACAGGTTGATATAATGTGATTTAATTATTGCACACAGAAGGTTACTTCTATAACCTGAGGGCTATACTGCTCAGATTCTATTAATTTGGGGTTATAAGTCTCAGGGCTCTCTTACTATTTTTTTGGACTCTGGAAATTTATAGTTTGGATCTATGGGACTCTCAGTTTTCAATATTTCCTAAGTTCCCCATAGTTGACAAAACTGAAATTACTCGACTTAATTTATTTCGCTTGGCCTTATGAATTCCTTTGCATCACTCAAGCTCCCTTGAATCGTTAAGAAGCTCGTGCAATGAGGATACAGTGTGCCTCTTATTCAATAGCAACGTGCATTTATTTTGTAGTTTTAACATAGAAAGATGTCCCAAAGTGCTTCACTTCAAAGTAGGCACTGCATAGAATTATCAGGACAAGGATGATGATCTGGGAGCCTATTATCAGCAAGGGCAGACATCGACGACGAGGTTCAAAATTGCCTTCGGTGTGCCAGCTCAGCGTTCGACCACCTGGGGAAGAGAGTTTTCAAATATCAGGCCCTCAAATTTGGCACCAAGCTCATGGTCAACAGAGCTGTAGTGATACCCGCCCTCCTGTATGGCTCAGAGACATGGACCATATACAGTAGACACCTCAAATCGCTGGAGAAATACCATCAGCGATGTCTCCACAAGATCCTGCAAATCCCCTGGAGGACAGATGCACCAACGTTAGTGTCCTCGATCAGGTCAACATCCCCAGCATCGAAGCACTGACCACACTTAACCAGCTCCGTTGGGCGGGCCACATTGTTCACATGCCTGACATAAGACTCCCAAAGCAAACGCTCTACTTGGAACTCCTACGTGGCAAGTGAGCCCCAGGTGGACAGAGGAAACATTTCAAGGACACCTTCAAAGCCTCCTTGATAAAATGCAACATTCCCATCGACACTTGGCAGTCCCTGATCAAAGACCGCCCTAAGTGGAGGAAGAGCATCCGGGAGGGCTCTGAGCATCTCGAGTCTTGTCGCCGAAAGCTTGCAGAAAGCAAGTGCAGGCAGCAGAAGGAGCATACAGCAAACCAGACTCCCCATCCACCCTGTGACAGAGACTGTGATTCCCATATTGGACTGTTCAGTCACCTGAGAACTCATTTTTAGAGTGGAAGCAAGTCTTCTTCGATTTCGAGGGACTGCCTATGATGATGATGATCTGAACTAGTTTTGATTGCCTAGGGATGGTCAGAGAGGAATTTCCCAGTTTCCACCACCTGCCCCCCCCCCCCCCCCCCACCAAATTGGGCCTGGGACTTTAGCTGTTTTTGGTGTCTCCCAGGAGATCACGTGGCTTTGAGTGGGGTGGAGAGTGCATATATTCTGATACACAAGGTATTACAAATATGTACGACAAGCTGGATGGGCCAGAAGGCCTCTTCCTGTCAGTCATTCTTCATATGTTCTATCCTATTAAATCAGGCATATCCTCCATTTTCATTTCTTCAATATATAGCAATTGCCAGTTTTATACCAGAGCGGTTTTGGAACTATCTTTCTAATAACATTTTTTGTGTCTTCCTATATTGTTAAGTGCCTGTTTTTTTCCCACTTTCTCATTGGATAACTCATAAATAGCACTCCACAGAACTTACCCGTCACATTCTATCAGAAAGAAATTATTTTTTTCTGAATTTTCTGATTCCTTAAACACGTTGTACAAAAATGAGATGCAGTGGCTGTGAAACTGCCTTAGCCTCAGTGACATGCTTTCTCACAGGGCTGAGCACAAGCCACGACCAGCAGTGGGCTAGAGGAAACAGCCTAATTCAACTTGACAAGTGATGATATGGGAGCATATTCATTGACTTATATCTTTTTTAATTTCAAGAACACCCATTAAACTAATGGAGTACTAAAATATAATCTACTTTCAAATTTATAAGATTTTGAAAAGATAAAATTGCTATAATTGACTTTCAGTTTATGAATTAGTTGATTATGCTGGTGGTACCAAATGCAAAAATCGACTGCACATTGAGATTCATGAATGAGGAGCTTTGTCCGCCCACTTTTCTCCTCTTTTCTGCTTCCCTTTATTGAACGCAGCCACTTGCTTGGATATGATTTCATGGCAGCTGTCCAATATATGAACATCTGGAAAAGGATACCAAAAGACCAATTGGTCCATCCTATCCGTGCCATCCAGACATGGTATAGCCTACGTGCTAGAGATTCTTATGTCTTACCAGAGCGAGCTGATTATGTAAACCAGTCACAATCTAATCAAAACAAAACTGAACATTTTTTTAATATATGTGAATTTGTTTTGTAATGAATACTCCAGAAATTGAAAATATAAATTGTGAAGTCTCGTGAAGCCATCAAGTATATGGGCTTAATCTTAACCTCCAAAAACGGGAATCTTAAATCTGACCCCAACCCACCCACTTCTGGTTATAACGGAGGCAGGACAAGGGGCGGGCAGCCAAGCTGCTTCCAGGAGGCGGGTTGGCCAATTAAATATTTTAATGAGACTGGCAACCTCTGATTTAATCTGGTTTAACCATGGCCAGCCAGGTTTCTGAGGCTCCAGCTGAAGGGAGGCGAAGACAGCTTCGGAGAAAAGTTAAGTGCTTTCCTCTGGCCCCCCAAGCTTCCCCCCCCCCCTACAATACACCCCTGGGTGGATGATCAGACACCCCCCCCAGCCCCATGTTCACGCCAGCGGCAGCAGGCGACTTACCTGCAGTGCGGACTCCTCCAGAGTGCTCCCAGCTCGACTAAAAGCCAAGCCAGTCGATCAGGCTGACTTCCGGGCAGGGAACCTGTCAAAGCAAAACTACGCATGCTGTGGAGTCAAATCTCCACAGCGTGTGGAGAAACCCGAACGTCCAGTTTTCTTGACAGAATCTCCGCTCCCCGCCTATGTAGCACACCCTAGTCA